>NC_057853.1:63236752-63539783 GCF_015237465.2 Chelonia mydas | reverse complement strand
ATAGAGAAAGGCCAAAGATACAATGTTCATATATAGAACAGGATCACAACTATCAATCCCCCAACGCTGAATATCTTGTGTTATGGTGTGGACCCATCTGTAGTACAGGTTGTACAGCCTTTTGAGGTGGAGGACAGTTGCATGCATAGTGTGGCTGACTATACAAGACACAAGTGCTTTTCCTATCACTTTGGATTTTCAGTCTTCATTACTGTTTCCACCTGGAGCCATGGTTTCTGGTTACAATGGGTTTTCAGGATACATGCTTCATTACAGAGGTATCAGTATTTGTGTGTCTCCTACTTTCCTAAGGAGGTGGTTACCAGGGAACTGTTACTAAATGAGATCAGGGTGACCGGGCCAGCTGCCACCCAAACACACCCTCATGGCCAGGGGTGCTTCTCCTGTGCCCTGCCACTGTTTTCCCCTTCACGAGGGCTCCTTCAACAAACTCCACAGTCTCTTTCAGTCACAGCCCTTCTTACAGTTTGAGATTTTTATTAAATTAACAAAGTTCTCAAACAAGCACAAAAATAGTCTTCCACCCAGGCTTAAACTGGGCACAGCCCTCCGAGGGGGTGTCCCTTCCTCAGGAACCACTGCAGAAGACCCTTTTTCCCTGCAGCTTCACTCTGTAGTTCTCTCACTGCAGGAACCCCCTCCCTGCAGCTTCCTGCTGCCTTTTATCCTGGGATCTCAGGATTCAACCCAGGTTTGACTTGCCCTGTAATCAGGGCTGGCTTAGCCCCAGGTGCTCCAGCCCATGAGCAAGCCATCCTGTTACTTCAGACTGAATCTAAAGCAGCAAACATCTGTGTAGTATTTCTAGATTCCAGGATAAATTAAGAATTTTATAGCCATTTGGATGCTTTCAATTATATCTTACATAATGATTGGATTTTCTCATATATGCCTCCATCACCTCAATACTTTTCATGAACAAATTAAAACAACAACAAAAAAGGGTCCATTCTGAAATATGTGCATATGAATATTAACATTCTGAATATATTGATTTTTAAATTCTCCCACCCAATGTATTCCTAATATAATGATACAGAGCTCCCAGGTACCTCAAATATAACACTGGGTTATGGATACACACCTGAGCCTTTAACAATGAAGTGACATTCAGCTTGCATATCATATCCAAAGTGACGGTAGGAAGAAAAAAATCATAATAAAGGGAAATGTATTTTGACAAAATTGTAGTTGAGATTAAAGCAGGGCATTGGGCATCAAGACCTAGAAGTTGCATTTCTTATGGTCTCACAGACATTCTACCCTCCTGACCGGGTCTCAGGGCTTGAGCTCCAGCCTGAGTGGGAACATCTACGCTGCTATTTTTAGCCCTAGAGCACAAGCCTGAGTCTGTTGATCTGGGCTCTGAGACTCGCTGCTGTGGGTTTGGGTTTTTTTTGGCAGTGTAGATGTACCCTGTGCCCTTCAGCAACTCACTTAACGTTTTTGTCCCTCTGTTTACTTAACTGTGAAAGAATGATTTGAGACATAAAGCATTAAACTGCTTTGAGAAAAGAACTATTTAAGTGATATTCATCACATATTAATATCCATTGTGCAAGTTATTGTGTTTCATTTCAACATTCACGCATGAGACTTGGTTTTTTTCTGCAGCTTTTGTACGTCTGTTCTCTACACTTCTTTCCGTGCAGTTTGTAAAGGGTTAACAGGTCCTGCCTCTAACCCGGCTGCAAGGGTTGAAACATAAAAGGAAGGGAACTTGGGACAAAGGAGAAGCTAACTTGAAGGGTGATTCCTCTCCCCTCCTGACTAGTTAAAGCAGGAAAAAGACTATAAGAATAACCACCCAGTGTTTCAGTCGATTTGCTTATTTTTTTGTGGAAAAATAAGGGCCTTAAAAACTAATGCCCAAATCTGTTTTCATTCCCTGGCTGGTGATACTGCCCAACAAATTACTGTAATGTTTATGTATTATCCTTGTTCTCTAAATAACTCTGAATTTGAAAGTGGAATCCCTTCACTGCTTTTCTAACGTCTTTAGATATAGAACATTTGACATCTTAGTTTATACAGAATTGTTTTTTCATCTGTAATATTTGAGGCGACAATGGGGTGTTTCATGAAAAATATGGATGACAGTGTCTTAATTATTCCCCTGGAAGAAATCTGTGCTTTCTTGGAATCAGATTCATGATAAATGATCTGCTTAGTAAATTTCTTCAATTAGTGTCTTTCCGCTTACCACAGAGAGAGCCTTTGTAGTGAATTCATTGTTAAAAGAAAATAAATTTGTTACTCTAAGGTGCCACAAGTACTCCTTTTCTTTTTACGAATACAGACTAACACGGCTGCTACTCTGAAACCGTTCATTGTTAAACTGGAGAGCTAAATGGTTTTGTTTAACAGTTTGTATTGTAGCAGAACACCGTTGTTTGGATGTATAATACTTCATTTGTATCTTGACACGGCTTTAACCTCATGCAAGCTTCCAGCTTCTTGGTGCTTGCCACAGAGGGACTATACTGTGCAAATTTAATTCTGCCAAGGAATTGTTAAACTTCCCTTCCGTGCATAAACCCCCCACCCCCCATTATTCTATAGGTATAGTTTTTACTTTTGAGAGCCTGTTACATCAATCTTATAGGAATACAGAGAATGTACAAAATTTAGTGGTGCACAGATTAATCAGAGAACCACACAAGTGAGACATGGGGGGTGGGGAATTGAGGTAATTTAGTTTACTCATCTGCCAGTGCTGATTTGTTCCCTACAATCTAGTGTTTTGTCTAGTCCAGTTTCAAATGACCCGTAAGATAGGACTTCCACCGCTTCCTCTGGGAAGTGATTCCATAGTTTTTAGAGAACTTTGTGGAGCACAGATCCTCTTGGCTAACTAAGAAATACTTTAATTATTTTAAGCCTCTTATTGTTACTTTACTGTATTAATTTCATAGAAGCACACAAATGAAGCATTTGTAATATGTTATATGCTGAACAGGTAGCAACGCCTTTAGTTAAAGTTGCCTGATATTTTCCATTGCAAACATTTGCTTATAACTTCATCAAACTTTAACTCTTTAGGGCTGAAATTTTCCGTGCTGGACTTCTGCCTGATTCACTATATATCTTCCAACTTTGGCAAAAAATGAGGCATGGATCCTACAGACAACAACCTCCTTCACTGCACAACCCTGATTCATCCCTAGAGCACCACCCAACCGCTGAGCTGAATGAGGCAGGGAAAAATAGTATGTGATCATGTCATTAAAGACTATATAATAATGCATATGCACAAGAGGGGCTCATTAAGGTTGCATAAGCAATCGTAATTCTGAAATTTCTTAACTTCTGAGTCCTTAACATTCTTTTACAATCTTAACATTCTTTTAATGTAGTTTTCTGGCTGTGATATAAATATTTATAGTACATTGTAGCTTTTTGGAAGATGTAGGAAGAGCCAGGTTGATTCGTCACCTGAAGAAATCTTTAATAAGGTGTCTATTTTAAATAAGAAACAGCAGTCAGAAACGTCAAAGAAACTTGTCATTCTTGTCTTCATCCTGCATCAGTCTACTGAGATCTCTTGAAGAAACCTGGCAAGCTCATTTAGAACTACCTGAAGAAACAGGTGGGAACTCTTGTAATTTTAGGATAGAGTGAAGTCATGAAGTTCTTCAATATCCATCCTTTCACTTGCATCGATAACTGTACCTCACAATAGTTCTTTCCTCAAATATATTGGTGATGTGAGTATGTTTAGGCTCCCACCCATTGAATCAGACTTCCATTGGTACATGCCCCACTAGCAGAAAATCTCCAACACGCGAAAAATTTTCATTTAAAAAAAACACCACCACCTTTAGGTCATTTACAAAATGCAGTGAATTCATTCAACAAAGATAGCATTCTAAAAATAATCAAATTAATTTACAGGCAAGTGTGTCAGATGCCATACATCCTTCAGCACTAAGGCACAATAAAGCATCCAATTAATTACTGTAGTTAGACTCTATACTGAGCCTAGGCAGAAGGGAGAGGAGATCCTTCCCTGCATACAGGCCATCAGACTGACCACACCCCTGCTCAGTGCCAGAACTGCCAATCCTGGAGACATGTACCCACAGCTGGGACCAACAAAGAAAATAAACCCAGCTATAAAATTGCAGAGAATAGAAAGGGAAAAGGAAGCAGAAATGTCTGGGAGAGCCAAAGCCCAACAGCCCCATGCCAGGCTGCTTCTAAGAAATTGACAGAGACACAAAAGGAGACTGCAAGCCCTGGAGTTCAATGACTGATTGATTGACTCAATTTAAGTTAAGTGGTTATAGACTGGTCTAATTGTAGATGAATTGAAGGGAACCAGTGAGGAGAAAGCTGGAACCCTCAGCGAGACTGCACCAAGAGCAGGTGACAGGATCTAATTCAGCATGTGCTTAATTTCAAGCATTTGAGACCATTCCTGTTCGGCAAAACACTTAAGCACATACTTAAGTCCAACCAAAGTAAAGGTAAAGTTAAGCATATGCTTAAATGCTTTATTAATGAGGGGGATGGACTTCACACTTAAGCTTAAAGATGAACGTCTGCCTAAGTGCTGTGCTTTGAACTAGGGTCGTAATGTGTGTCATTTTTATGGGGCTTGGAGAAGACAGATTTCTCCTTGTTTTTCATGACATTCTGTAACCTCTGTGTATCTGCAGGATTGTGCCATTGTCGCAGTGTTCGAGTTAGCAAAATATCCATTGAAATGAATGGAACCAAAGAGTATCTGCATAGTAAATCCTTTGCAATAGACAAGGGAATTAATGGATGTGGCTAGTTCATTTGGCAGTATTAAATGGTTACTTCGTTACAATACATGCATTTAAGTGTGTTTCAGTAAACAGCAGTTACAGATAACTTAACTAGCAGCACAGTGATAAGAACTTGCATGGAAGCACCAGGTTATGTATATTAGTGCTGGAAAAGACTTTCTGAGTCATCTAGTCCTACCTCCTACATCAGCGCAACACTGTCCTCTACACTAATCTATTTAATCTTCTCTCAAGTGTCTCCAGTGACAGTGCCTCGGTGACCCCCCTTGGCAGTTTTTTCCAGTATCTAATTGACCTCACTGTTAGAAATCTAATTTAAGTCTTCCACATTTTTAGTTTCAGGCTGTTCTTACTTGTTGTTTGCCCATTAAATGATTCATCACCCCCTCTTTACGTTATAGATCATAACCATATTCAGCCCTGCATCACCTTTTCTCCAAGCTGCATGCCTTAAGTTCCCAAATGCTTTTCCTGTAATAGGACATGTCTTTGAAGTCTTTCATCATTTCTGTTGCCTATTTGTTTTTATTCTCTAATGTATCTTTTTTTGTTAATTACTGTTGCAGCCGGGAGCCTCTGAATTGTAATATGATGTGTGAAACTGCGTGCCTTAAAATCATATTGTGAGAACCCAAAATGCCCATTTTTATGCTGGAGAAGGACGCTCATGAAGGATTTTTCAGCCACTGGAGATAGGGCAGGCTGTAGAAATGATGTCCCTTATGTCCTGGAGGATGGGGGCAAGAAGGAGGTGGGAAATGTTTTGCTCACATGAACAAAACATGTCTGAAAATGGAGTCGCATTGCTAGGGTTACACATTGCTACAAGAATCATAGAAATGTAGCGCTGGAAGGGACCTCTGTAGGTCATCTAGTCCAGTCTCCTGCACTCAAGGCAGGACTAAGTTTTATAACTAGACCATTCCTGAAAGGTGTTTGTCTAACCTTTTCTTAAAAATCTCCAGTGATGGAGATTCCACAACCTCCCTAGCCAATTTGTCCAGTTCTTAACCACCCTGACAGTTAGGAATATTTTCCTAATGTCCAGGCAAAACCTCCATTGTTGCAATTTAAACCCATTGCTGCCTGTCCTATCCTCTGAGGTTAACAAAAACAATTTCTCACCCTCCTTCTTGTAACAACCTTTTATGTACTTCAAAACTGCTATGCCCCTCCCTCAGTTTTCTCTTCTCCAGACTAAAGAAACTCAATTTTTAAAATCTTTCCTCAGAAGTGATGTTTTCTAAACCTTTAATCATTTTTATTGCTCTCCTCTGGACTTTCTCCAATTTGTCCACATCTTTCCTGAAATTTGGCACCAGAGCTGGACACAATACTCCAGTTGAGGCCTTTTCAGCATGGAGTAAATTAGAAGAATTACTTCTCATGTCTTAGCCCACGAAAGCTTATGCCCAAATAAATTTGTTAGTCTCTAAGGTGCCACAAGTACTCCTTGTTGTTTTTGCTGATACAGACTAACATGGCTACCACTCTGAAACACTCCTGTTGGTGCATCCCAGAACAATGTTTGCTTTTTTTGCTAGAGTGTTACACTGTTGATGCTTATTTAGCTTGTGATCCTCTATAACCCCCAGATCCATTTCCACAGTACTCCTTCCTAGGCAGTCATTTCCCATTTTGTATGCAATTAATTGTTCCTTCCTAAATGGAGTACTTTGCACTTGTCCTTATTGAATTTCATCCTGTGTATTTCAGACCACTTTCTCTAGTTCTCTGGTTGCAGAATAGGCTACTTGCCCTGCTCAAAACCCCTGCAGATCTCGAAGGATCTGCTGGAGGCACTGGGCCAACTGCACAGTGGAAAATGGATTTATGAAGGTTTGGGGCTTGCTAGAAGAACATAAATGGGTTCAATTCTGTTCTGCTTGCAGGTAAGATGACTCTGTCAGAGCTAGGGTGTCTTGGAATCCTTAGTTTGCAGCTGCCCCTGAAATCCTCTAAGGGGGTTTCTCCTGTAAAACTAATTCAATTTCAGATATTGTGGGGAAAGGTAATTTTCAACATGCTTCACCCTCCAATCATTTGGCCCTTCATGCGGTCTGGTCTGGGTGGGACAGATGTTGCTAATGCTCTCCGAGGAATCCTCTGTGGGAGAATGGAAGCCTGCCTGAAGAGAACCCTTCCCATTACTCTTATTGGGACTAAATTGAGGCTGTAAACAGCTTGTGATAGTCTTTTTTTATGCATCTGGGCTACGTTTTGAATGCCACATTCACACCATTCCTATTCTGTAAGCCGTTATGAATAACATGAAAATCTTTGATGAAATCAATACAAACACTTTTTTATTGTACATGAAGAGGAATATGCTTCCTGGGCATGAGGACATTGATAACAAATTTGGCATTTAGTTAGCTAATTTAATCATAACACGGAGTCTCTTTTCAAAATGATCCACGTTTACAAGGATACTTCTTTATTTTGCTGTGAAAATGCTCTCTTCTCTGCTGCATTATGTCTGTCTGCTCAGTTCCCTGATGCCTGTTCACTGATGGCTCTCAGAGAGAACTCCCATTAAACAATCCTGTGATCACTCCAGAGCAGAAAACAGCTGAAGTGTTTCTCTCTAGCTGAAAGAACTAACCAAAGACCATGTAATGGAGCTGCTTTGGACTATGTCTCTGAGCCTAGCAAACTTGGAAGTTCTTGGTCCGGTTTGGTTTTGATTGTGACATCCCACTCCTCAGTTAATTCTGTAAAGTGCCTCTGAGTGGAGTTTCCATATTTTTACTAAAGGTATAAACCAGGGTTTGTACAGGTATCCTCAGTGCTGGAAGTCACTACCGCAGTGCCATCTGAATAGACATTTTAAAATAATATAGCATTTCTTCTTTCACTTTTGAAGGACTGGTCAATTGATAATCTAAAAAGGGGAAAACCCCGTTTTTTCATCTTGTCTTATTATGCACAGTGCTGCTTTCCTGGCTGCTCCTCTTCATCTTCTAGAAACACAGAACTGTGGTAAGACCGTGAACATAAAAACAGATGATGATGATAAAAATGCACTATTTGGAGTCTTTGAGGTCTTGGTGTGCCCAGTTTACCTTACTACAGATTTGGTTTAGTTAATACAGCAGAATTGGAAACTTAAAATAATTCAGAGTTCCTAGGGGACTTGATTATAATGTTAAAAATAAAAAGTAGGAGTTTGTTCTTCTGTAGAAAGCTGTGAGGCAATGGCTGCAATCTCTGTTGGGAGTAAGCTTCATATAGAAGAGCCTTTTTAACAAGCAAAACTCTATAAGGTCGCTCTTAGTGGGATGAAAGAGGGACACAGAGGGTTGGTTTTCAGATAAGAACTGAGAATACGGTTTATTTGAAGAGGTTTTTAAGTTGTTATAATTGCTGTGGTTGCTTAAATTCACGTCATGGTCTAAATGGAATGTATTACTGAAGAATGCTCTAATACTAAGGTAAGCAATAAAACAAAGTAATGAGGCAATTGGTAACGCTCAGATGGTAACATTTCCTACATGTAGGTCATCTGTACTGTATTTAGAGAAAGCAGTTTTTTAATACGAAGGCATCAGTCTATGGAGAGTGGAAAACCTGCTCTTGCTCCCACTTAAATAAATATAAATCAGGATTGACCCCACTGATGTCAATGGAGCTGCACTAGTATGAAATCAGGCTGATATCAGAATCTGTCTGTAAATATAAAGAATCAAAAACACATTGGTGGAGGCAGGTTGGATGTATAGCACTAGAAGTATCTAATCTAACCTACGTGGCTGTATTTTTGATACAGGATTTGAAGCAGGATGTGAAGCTGTAAACAGACCTGGCAATTAGATTTGGAGGATGTGATGATTCCACTTTTGCTGATTCACATTTCCCTTTTTTTGCTTTAAGCCTTTTCCAAAGAAAGTAAATCAACAGGTTGAATTATAGTAGTCCTGACATATGAGGATGTGGTGCAGAAGCAGACTGCCTACAATGGTATAACTTGAACACCAGGTGCTCAGTAGATGACATGGTCAGCTCTCATCATAGACAGATGGACAGATGTGCAGAATTGCTCATAGAGTACCCTTATCAGCCAGTTTTGAGAGGAAAAAATTGCCAGAAATGTTGAAAGTTTCTCTTCACTTTGTAACCTGTTTGGAGTACTAGCACTAATGAGAATGAAGGTGTGAAGGATAACAATGCCATCCACAGTCTAGTGAAAAACCTACAACACAAGAATTCTTAGTCCTGACCTCATGTGCCCATATAATCTAGGAAGAGGATACTGGATTCTAATACACGTTGCAAATCCATACAAGAGATGAGACCACCCCTCCTGGCAGGACAAAGGGAGAGAAACTGTGCAAAGGAATTGCATCCTCCACAATGGTCACCGATGGTTTTAGAGAAACATGACACTTTTTTCTTTACATCTCCTGCAGAAAGTGGAAGTACTAGTTTAAACTGGCCAAAATAAAGGAGCATCCTAATCTTAATAAGCATGTTTGAGTGTGGTGTATTAACTAAAACCTGCACAGTTTCAGATAGACAGAAAACCGTAGGTCTGTGCTGGTGTATCTGAAAAGTTATATGCAGACTGCACTCCGGATAAGGAAGTGTGCAGTCAGGATGCAGCTTTTCTAGCCTTTTCCATGATCCTTGGAAAACATCACACCCTGTCCCACTCCGGCAGCTGGTGAATCGGGGAAATGAATCAGACAGGGCAGCACTTCTCCCTGTGCTTTCAACACCAGGAAGAAGTTTTACTGCTTTTTCGCAGGTCAGTGTGTGTTGCTTTTTTCGCAGCCTGACTTTTTCAGGGAGCCTCAAAAATGACCACTATGAGCTTTCTCAACTTTTCTAATTCAAGTTTGACTTGAGCATGATATGCTAGCATGGTAAATGCTCCTGCCTGTTAAACTGATACTGGAATACAAAATTCCCCGCTGCTTCTTACATTTACAGGGTTTAATCCTAACACTTGAAATAGATTTTTGTAAGGCAAGTAAAAGATACTGTATTAATTTGTGGTAAATGCCGATTCCCCATCCCCTGTTTGAGAGATAAGAATAGATACAGTGTGATGAATACAAGAGCTTTTTTGGATCCATTTAAGCTCTTAAACATCTTTCAGGGGTGCAACTGATATTTAAGAGTAACTAGATATATGCACAGTAAAAATACTTAAATTCTTTGCATTTATTTTCATCTCTGCACCTGTATAACGAGGGAAAGGGCATTGGCTGGGCATTATCAAAGACTGGAAGAGTGGTGATAGAAAAAATGTATTTGTGGAATAATGGTATCTCCCAAGAAAGCAAATATTTTAACACCAACTATATTTTTGTAACCTGAAAATGAAGTACACACATTTAAACTGTATTATTGCCTAATTGCCTATTGAGTATGATGCAATCCTTCCAGGGTTCAACACTGGAATTCCACTCCACTTCAGATGGATCAGAAAATCTCTATAGAATTTTTGTTGAACACTTTGTGTAAGTCTGCAGAGGTTTTTTTGACAGGATGCTTTATGGACACAGAATCCCTCAGTACCATAACATTGCCCAGAAGCAATGACTTGCCCAGAAGCAACATTGCCCAGAAGCAATGACCAAAAGTGACTCATGAGATGAGATGTTAGATAATTCATGTTAACAGGCAGAATGGAGAGTAAGAGAACCAAGGTAGGAACAGCTGAAAGTATTAGACTTTTCAGTTTGTTCTTCTACTTGTGCTTTCTAGACCTTTATAACTGTTCAGGATGTAATTTATAAGAGGTATGTTACTGATACACATTAAGGCCCCAAGCCTGCAAAAGCATATGCACCTGCTTAACTTTATGCCATTGGACTACTCACGTGTATAAAGTTAAGCACATGTTTAACCTTTTGGGATTGAGATCTAAATTTAAAGATAGTGATGACTGGAGAACGCCTACAGAACTAACCTTGTTAAAGAAAACTAATTTAAGTCTGTGTAAAGGAATCATTCCTTCTGCTTTAGAAGGGAATTTTTAAGCTGCTTAGTACTGTTTCCAGTAGCTCTGCTTCCCAATCTGGGAAAAGTTTATTGTCCCATACTCGCTCCCAATCCAAGGTATATTAACATTCAGGCAATCAGCACCATCCAATAGACTCATGAAAGTTTTCCCAAGTTAGCAGTTATGAGATACTGATGGAGTGGTATACCTGGGGTGGGTAGCTGGGTGAGTGAGGTGCTTGGGAGAGCGGGGCTTGTACTGGAAAATGCTAGGGCAGCTAGATTCATGATGGGAAGGGCATCTCAGGCACTGGGTAGCACCCATAGAAATTGTATCACTTCCTTATTGTATGTGTTATGTGCCTAGCTTTTGTTTCTCTTTGCCATTTTCCATAGATTAACAATAGATTTTTCTTTAAATATATAAAAATTGAGAGGTTAACTAATCCCCCCACCCCTTTTTAGGACCCTATTTTGCAAGGTGCTGAATTTAGTTTGTCAGTTATTTACTATTGTACATAGAACCATCAACTTTTTTTGCTACCTCCCCTTTGGCCTTTCTTGAGTTATGCTTTTGCTCTGGGTTTTGTTTCCAGGACATTACTGGTAGCTGGGGGGGACAGATCCACTAGCTAGGGAAGGTGAAATCATGCACCAAATAATTGCACAGTTCCAGTTTCTTTGCCCAGGGCTTTTCTTTATTAACATACCAACAAAGATTCAAAGCAACACCAAGGTAACCCAAAACAGTCTCGCTTGTCCTTGGGGTCTTGTCTTCAGGGCTTTCCAGTCTGCCCCACCTCAGGCATTTCTGCAACCAGCTTCTGATCCCTACAAGTGTCTTTCTCAGGCCAGAAGGCCTGACTGGAACAAAGAGCCCTCTTCCGTGTCCTTCCCTGATTCTGAGTTTCTCCTGTGTGCTCTCCTGACTAAGACGCAGCAAGCCTTATATATGATTTCCTGTTGGGCAAGTAACTAGGAGCAGCAAGTATCTTACCATTGCAGCTCCCAGTTTTAAAAGGCCCATGGCTGTAATAAGAGCATTGGAATGCACATCTGCGCCCCAAGGCCCTGATACAATGACATTCACCCCTTCGTGAGCACCTGCAGAAAACAGCTGGAACTATTTTAGAGAAATGAGCAATTAAAATGCTACTTATGTTGTTTTTAAAAAGGGGTTTTATCTTTGTCAATTTTTCTGGATTTTTTATACTATACCCATCACCATGAAATGGTATGAGAGTCCTCCTTAGGCTAATATTGATCTACCTTTGATAATGGTGTCTATTACCATATCTTTTGGGTTCTGATCAAATTTTTCCACTGAATGTGGAAAAATCCCTTTCATATGAAAGGGAGTATGACTGGACTCTTCACAAGCACCTTGTATTCCTTAAAAAGAAAAGGAGTACTTGTGGCCACAAGTACTCCTTTTCTTTTTGCGAATACAGGCTAACACGGCTGTTACTCTGGAACCTTGTATTCCTTATTAGTTATAGCTAGTGCTGTGTCCTTGGCTGCAGATCTCTAGGATCTTTGCAAATTCCCCATAAAACTTTCTTTTCTAATCAATGACCGGCTTGGAGTAGGAATTAGGAAAAGCGTTTTTAGATACATGAAAGTGTTCAAAAATAATTAAATACAATGAAAAGCAAGAATAGGCTTTGTTATAGATGGGAACTTTAATGGGCTAGAATTTGTGTGCTCTTTTTTGTGGAACTTTTTCTTCAGAAAATTTTACACCATAACCATCTAATCAAAAAGCTCTTTGTGACCAATATCAAATATATGTAGAGGCTTTTCCCTCAATATAAATCCATGCAGAACTATGTATTATTTTTAAAGCCACTTATTGCAAGAGAATAGATTTCAGAAACAATTTGATTCTCCATTTATTATTATTTTGCAGGAAAGGGGGAACTGAGTTTAAAGGCATGCCAACAGTGTGATGCCCTTCAGTAGAAACTAAGGCCCTGATCTTGCAAGATTCTGAGTGCTTTCATGCCTATTGACTTCAGCCTGGGGTTGTAAGCACTCATCACCTTGCGTAATTGGGCACTAGGTTGGCAGCAAACCATACTGATGCCTTCTGGCACATTAGGGGATATGAACCTTGCTTGTGCTCTGTCAGTCTCTCTGGTCCTCCACTGAAGTGTACAAAGGAGGCAGTCCTGTTTCATATATACATAGAGTTGTCTTTTGTAAGAATTGTGTATGATTAGGAGAAGTAAATCTAAGTCTTGGTGTCAGTTTTCCCAGAAAATAAATACAACACTGCTTTAAGCTTTGCATATAACTACATGGATCAGACCCTTTTAGAGATTTAGAAGCCAAAGGAACTGTAGATAATTTTTAACTCTTTCTCTCTTTATGTTGAAGACAGGCTGTGAGATTAAGGGAATTGTGGCTGTTTGCAGGTCTTTCCCCAGCCCATCCTCAGGAACAAGACCTTTCATGTCAAGCAATGCTTTGTGGTGAAGTGGCTGAAAAGAGCTGAAGCACTGTACTCTGGAGCTAGGCCTTAAATTCTTTTTTTCCAACAACAGAATTTAGTCCAGGTAGGGTAAAGCACCAAAGAACACATGAGAATCCTCGGGGCAGGAGGAAAGACCCTGGTTCTTATCTGATCTCAAGTTTTGCTGTTTACCATCATCAATGTTAGCATTACATTGCTGGAGAAAATAAAGGGAGCTGATATGCTGACCCTGGATTCAGAGGCACCGACTTTCTGGTTTCCCCAGGCATGCTTTACCTCCGTTCTGCCCCCACCTCACCTCTTCTTGCCACTTTCCACCCCCTCCCCCAGGCATGCCCTGCCCCCGTTCCTCTCCCTGTTTACCAGTGGGAAGGAGGCACTGGGGGGTGAGGGGGAGGAGCTGATTGGCAGGGCCCACTGGCGGGCAGGAGGTGCTGGGGGTGGAGGGGAGGAACTGATTGGCAGGGTTGCAATTATTTTCTTCCCATGGTGCTCCAGCCCTGGAGGACCCACAGAATCAGCACCTATGCTTGGATTCCTCCTGTCTTGCTTAAACCAGGAGCACCTGAAACTACCTAGAAGTGGGGAGGCCAATGGCACCCAAACCACTTTTAAAAGTGATGAGGCCATGGCTCCTGGCCCTCCCTGTGTGTTCTGGTGCCCCTGGCTTAGACCTTAATGCTCTAATTGGAACTCATTAGGATGTCCCTTTGGTAATTGGGGAGGACAAAAAAAAATTAAAATAGCTGAGCAGTTATCAATGTAGATAATCAGCTATTCCCTTTCCAATCACACTCTTTTAATGGGAAGGTTTTATTTCTGATTCTGGTTTTCTGCAATATGCTGTTTGGAGCCTGTCTGACAAGGTATGAACAGACCATGTCCAGAGACTGGCGATGAATGAGTTAAATCCTCTTCCTGAGTAGAAGGACCACTGTGTAAGAGTTTTCAGGTTAGTAGGGCTGGACCAGTGTGTGCTCATGCCCCACAAGCAATGCTCTGTGATGAACTGGGGAGTACACACAAAGGGTTTGTGCTGTGGTGAGCTGGTTTCTGTGCTTCACACTGAGAGTCAGGGAGGAAGGAGCTCTGGGGAACGGGCTGGCGCTAAGAGGATGACGGGGTGATTTGCTTTTCCTCTCTGGAAGTTGGCTGACGTGAGCCACACTTTCAAACTTTAATTTGGACTTGACTAAGCTCTGTTTTTAGCCTCATAAGCATATTAATTTTTTTATAAATCCTCAGCTCCTGGAGTCACGTGATTACATGACTCTCAGCTTTCCACTTAGAAAGTAAGTTTCTCACCCTTGAGATTGTGAAGAATAGCTTGAAAGCATGAACCCAATACCAGAGGCTCCAATACCAGAAGGCAAATAAAAAGAATCCCAAATATATTAGTATTAAAATATTGACAGTTTTAAGCCAATGTAATCATTTTGGGGACCTTGCTAATTATTTTTGAGTGTTTGGTGTTGTATTAGTGATTTATGGGTGTTTGACCTATAAATATGCAAGCTGTACTTTTATGCATTGCCCTGTTATACAGTAGAGCCCAGCACAAAAGGTTTTAAACTCCATTTCTGGGTATAGCATCCTTCTCTGCTTTGAGCAGCTTGTCAGAGCATGTGATTAAATAAAGATAAATGTTTTTCAATGTGGATATCTGTATTATTATGAGGGCCCACTCCTTACGATGGATTAACTCAATTGCCTACCAGTTTGCTAAGCACTGAAATAATCTGTTAAACTTTCTCAAATTAAAAATAGTCTGTCAATAATTACTCTTCCAGCAGCTCTCATTATATTTCCAGTGACTTTTTTTTCCTTTGCTGGCAGGACTACAATAAAAAGGAAATAGAACCACAAAAATACTCTCAATTAAAATATTAAGGGGTGTGCAAGCCCTGCAAACTTCGGTTCATAAATGAAGTTGCAAGCCAGCACTCTGCTGTTTGGTTGCAGGGGTGGGAGCCAGGGAGTATTTGCAGGGTGGGACGTTCAAGTTCAGCAATGCCCTACAGCTGCTTCTCATACCCTATTACTTTAGATGTCATCAGGGGCTCCTGGGGCTGATAGAGAGGAGTGGTTGTCAGAAGATTCCAGGTTTCCCCACTATTGGAACGCTGTCTGCATGTCTGTCTGTCTTTCTCTCTTGCTGACAGTCTTTTTCTCTTTCACTTTTTTTTCCTTGTTACTTTCTGGCAAATGGGAAAGATCACAATTGCATGCTGGCCACGTGCCTGAATTATCATTAATCCATTTCTTCAGCTGACTGGTGGTAAAAGATGGTTTCCCAGTCTAGTAGTTTCATTTTCCAGGTAATCCCTGTGGTTGACCCTGCATGCTGATTGCAGGGGGTACGTGCACATGAACACACAAATTGAGACAGGCCAAGGAAAACAATAAGCTACTGAGGCTTATTTTTGAAAGAGTAGAAGCCTGATTGAGAAATGCTGATTGTAATCAACTTTCAGATGTAAAGGAAATAGTTGAAATAGGACATTAAGGAAAAGTTGATCTGTGTATGCTAGGTAATTGGAATGCTTCTGTTTCTGTGACATATAAACACAGCTGGTTTTGCATGAGCATTAAATTGCTCAGAATGGCACAAACCAAACTGTGCTTTCATTGTGAAGTCCCTTACTGCAGAAAGTGTCCATTACCACCATCATTTCAAGGCTTTGTTGGCTCATATTAAGGATTGCTGTGGTTTCATGTCACATATTTAATTCATTTTGATAAGTTAAAGCTGTAGCATTCTTTAGGTCCCTCATAATCTTCCAATTGCTTTTTCTGTGGTAGAAAAGTATCCAACTTAATTGGCTGAAGTGGTGGTGCCTCTTAATGCCTGAGGAACTCCAGGCTCCTATTTTGAAGTATTTTATAATGCTTCAGTGAGATCCATCAAAATTTTTAGATACAGTATTAAAGTATGACACACAGGGAAGCTAGAAGCCATGCTGATCTTTCATTAACAGCGCTCCACTATTTTAAAACAGACTGAGTTTTCTATCATTGCATATTAGTAGCAGTGCTGTTTTTCAAGCATCACATCATTAGTCCTCTGGTAGTGATACTGACCCTGATGAACTAACCAAGTGCTTCTGAGATTGCTACACATCCTTTAACAGGACAGTTGAAAGTAGACACATGCAAGTTTTATTCCTTGTGCAATGTATGCATTTTCACCTGCAAGTTATGTGACTTTGCAGTACATGAGTCATATGCTTTTGCTTGTATTTTTAAAAGTTACAAATCATTAACATTATTATTGTGTGTGGTTCCAACAGTATGCTAAGCACTTTACAACAAGGGGTATTCAGGTCCATTGCCACGGCACTGTATATGTTCAGGCAGGCAGTGAAAGCAGCTGAACCCAGGATGAGATTCTCCCTATTTAAAAAAAAAAAAAAAAAAAAAAAAAAAAAAGGGCTCGGTGATACTGGTACTGCTGCTCTCCCTAGGGGATTCAGCCGATAGAAGATTTTAATTTTTATGAACACTGCTATGGAGGAGTCTTGCTAGGAGGTGATGTCCATTTTGGGCCTATGCTGGACAGCTCTAGGCACGCTGCTAGAGCAAGATTTGTGAGCACCTTGCACCACCACAGCCCATTCCCTCCATATGTTCATTCTGGTGAGCATTCTTCCACAGCTCTCTCCAGTGGCAGAAGTTAGTGTGGACCTTAGAAGACCAAGGCACTTGCACTGAAGAGCTAACAATCCTAAATAGACCAGGGACAGATGGATGCAACAAAAAAGTGAAGTGAATGTGAGACATGAAATTTAACACCCATTTTGTTAATTCGGCAGTTTTGTGCACATTTATTCACAATGAGCTGTACTCAAGTCACATATACCATTTTACTTACACCTGTGGAATGAACAAACCTCACATGAAAAATATGATCTCCACTGAGAGCAGTGAAGACCATGTGAACATCTGAAATGCACATGATCCCTGATGAGGCTACGTAGAGCGCATCTACCCGGATACCTTGGTAAGTGAGAGCCTATGACAAAGGGGTGGGCTCCACCATAAGCAAACTGAAGCCAAGCAACTTTATGCCCTGACCTTGAATTTCATGTTCATTTATCAAAACCTCCTCTCAAAAGAGACATACCAGAAATAAGGGTCTGAAGATGGGCAACAAAAATGATTAGAGGCATGAGAAGACATCCTCAGTAGTATGAAATATTATCTGTTATGCTTCAGGACACTGTACACCACCTAGCACCATGGGGCCCTGGTTTGTGAGTAGGGCCTTTAGGCACTACGGTAATACAAATAATAAATTGACTGCTAACTGCCTAAAGTCAGGAAGAAACTTCTCCTAAGGGGAAGTTATTCCACAATTGTTCATTACAGGAATTCTTAGAACTTCCTCCAAATCATCTGGTACTGGCTATTTTTGGAGACAAGATAAAGGACTAGATGGACCACTGATATGATCCAGTTATGGGGATACCTATTTTCCTATCTGAAAGAGCTGTGGCTCTACTGGTCAGATAAATGAAAGAAACGTGCATTTGAATTAAATGAAGCATATGTAAAATTACTGAAGTGCTGTAAGAAAAATGGCCATGAAGAGTTAACTATGATAGATTCTTATTGTAAATTTATGTGAACAAAAAATCAGCATGAGTAGGAAGACCGTCATTTTGGGTAGAAGGTCATTGTCCTATTAATAGGGAATGAATTGGTTTTTCAAATGAATGGGTCTTATTTTCAATTTGATGAGAGGTGAGGGTACCAGGGGAAGGAACTGAGGTTGAAAGAAAATTTAATCGCAGTATCAAGAACCTTTGTCACTGAAAACACAGTGAATAGATTAATTCATTTCCAAGCTGTAATGAATCCCTATTGAAAAATAATTACCTTGAAACTTAACTCTTAAACTGAAAACATATTTGAATCTAAGAATCAATCTTCCTTTTTTGTTACCATTCCAAAACAGATTCCTTTTTGGATTTTAGTACAGTAAGATGGAAGTTTGTCTTACCATTGTTCTCCAAAGTTCTCATATTTTTGACATACATAGAGTACAAGGATAATTTTCAAGATATTTAAACATCCTTGGGTGGAAACCTACCTAGGAAATTCTAGTAGGAGATTTTAGTGAAGTCAAGAGGGATGATTGACCAGAATTTTGCACTCTCTCTATATGTAAGTAAAATAGTGAATTAGGTGAGGGAGAAGCACAAAGGTTAGTTTCCCAAATGATTTGTAATGAAATGTAAGAAACAGCACACATGTTAACCAACAACTCCATTGAATGAATTGAATTCAGAGTGATATGCCATAGTTTCTCATAATATATATGTGGTGTACCACATACGTAACTTGAATGTTGTCTTTTTGGTCACTACTGTAAAAGGTATATAAGTATGGGTAGCAAGCTCTGAGCTTTTTCTCTTGTGCCCTAGGCCTAGAAATGTTCTTGTTGGCCTTGCAAATATTATCTAAATCCAAGAAATGGCTCTGAATGAAATCCCCAAATCCAAACAGCCCTAAACTAGATCCAAAATTTGTTACTGACCCTTAGTTTTATAATAGGCTGCATCAGAACCTACTTCTGAGCACCCTTAGCTTTGGTGAAGTTTGAATCTAGATTGTGATGGGAAATGTGGTGTTCCATCTCATTTATGTATACAGGTTAATAGACCCACAATTACACCTAGCAGTGACCTGTGATGTTAAACCATCGTCATGCCTCGTGATCTGAGGTTCATCTTTAAAAACAAACCTAACATTTTATTTTTAAGTGAATTTAGTGCTTGCTGTCAGGTGCTGGGTTAATAACCTTGGAGATTTAAACCCTTCATTTATGCAAAGAACAAGTACACCCTGGGTGGATAGTGGTAGTGCAAACTTCTGACATTGTTCCATTAATTTGCCTCTTCCATCAATTGGAGGGACTATCTCCAGGGGTGAGAAAGTAGTAGTTCTCCTTGCCCATATAATTGACAGTTTCTCTGCTTGAGATTGCTAGCAAGAGTATCAGTTAGGGCCAGCATCCATATTTCTCTTGTACAATAAGAGATCAGCCAGGATCACCAACTTATTTCACATTAACCACCAACCAGGCATAGGTGCTAAAAATTTCCAGAAATTGCCGGTGTGTGGTGTCACGTGTTCAACCCACTTGGCTGTTAGTAGTGGTTCTGCATGGTAATATGCATTTTGTAAGTGATTTTTTTAAACCTATGAGATAAGGGGGTCCGGTGGGAATCCATCACTAAAACTCCAGCTAGGCTAAGCATTGAGGTGAGATGAATATATGGAAGGAAAAGAGCCAATGAGCGGATAACTCCAGGCTTAATGTGTTTCTCAATAAATGGCACAGGAATGCTGAATCTGTGGAATTGTCCAATTCGGTATAACAATTTCAACTGCTAGATGATCATCCTCCACAGAACTTACTTTACATCTCATTAAATCTGTGAATGAGATGTGAAATTAATTCCTCTGTGCTCCCAGAATGTGAGTGAGGACTGGGTAGATTAACTTCCATTTAAAGTGAGGGAGGGGAGTTATATGTCATGGAGCAGCTCGACTCTGAGAACCTTCAATTATGGCCCTCAAAAGATCTCTCTGAAAAACATATCCCATACTGAGAGAGAGACAAGAGAAAGGGAGAGGGGGATACTAAAGTGAAGGCAGGAAAAATTATGGTGGGAGGCATGCATGAAGTGTTTGGGGTGGAGGAGAATTCATAAAAGGAGGGAAGGCAGAGACTGGTCATGAGAAAAGTATGTAGAGGGATAAACTTAATTGGCAGGGAAAGGACTGTTGCATAAATAGATTTACTTTTAAAAAGAATTCTTTAAATACAAGATTTAATTTTGCTAACTGAAGAGGTACATTATGCACTTGGACAAGACAATAAAATGTGCCTCTTACCTGGAATTTCTTATTTCCTGGCTCACAGGCTTGATCTGAAAGGTTAACTCAGCCTTCCTCTTAGAATGAGTCTGGCACCCCTGTTCTAACTTTCTTGTGGAATGCAAGGAAAGAGCTGCTGTTGTCAAGGTCTCAAGGAAATAACCTACTCACTTGGAAAAACAAACACTGACCATAATTTATTCTGATAAGTTCAGTTCATTCTTGACAAGAGATCTCACAAAGGGCCTGGTACATCACCTTACTGTGAACTTCTACAGCTGCAGCTCGTTTCAGGTCTAGTGGAAAACTGAGCAAGGCCTTGTAAAGGGATTGAAATAACCCTGTGTGACCACTTTAGATGTCTTGTCAAGATATATTGCAGGATTCGTCACTTGACAATATTATGTAAATTAAAATATATGACCTTACCATCCAAAATGGAAAGGGGATCAGAGAGCCAACAGTTTTCAAATGTTTCCAGGCAGAAAACCAGAAACCATACTGTAGGCAGGTTTTTCTAAATAGAATAGTCTCCAAAAATTTCCATTAGACATCAGCAGGTCTTTAAGAAATGAACCTTTATCATGTTGCTGTTCTAAAGCTGATGCGACTCAAGATGCTATGTATTTCACTAGGTCCACTAACAAACCCGTGGGATATCAGACAACTCCAGCCTGCATTTTTGCATCCTTGATATGTTGAATTTATGTTGGCATTTTAGTGCTAAAAATATTACCGCTTTCTTGGGCAATGACTGGAGAGTGAGGAGAGAAGAGCCTTTCATACCCAGTGCCTAAATAAATTACAGCAGTGGTATTCTCATGGGAAGAAGGGGCTGAGGTAATTTTGCTATTTAAATGTGAACTTGCCTCTTGCAGCTACCTACTCAAAGCTAGCAGTGAATAGTTGTAACTAGACTTTCAATCTATAGTACCTACATCCAATGTACTTCTCCTCTGTGTCTCATCAGGGATTGAAAAATGTGCTAGGTTTGAAAACAGTTCAGGGGGGAGAGGGGCTTGTTAAATGAAAAGAAAGACCTGTGGACCATGTAGTGCTTGAATTTGTCAGGGTAACCCTACTTCTCTCCTTTCCATCCTACTTCCTTTTGTATGTTTTGCTTTGGTTATACATCGGTAAACTCCACTCAAGGAGCTGTTAGAAAATGTCTGTAGATGCTTGTGGTTAAACAAGGATGAAACCACCTAACCAGAGAAAAATTTCCTTTAACTCTGGGCAGAAAGAAAAGTAGAGCAAGAAGCTGCTTATTTTCTTGTTTTGA
Organism: Chelonia mydas; assembly: GCF_015237465.2. NCBI lineage: Eukaryota > Metazoa > Chordata > Testudines > Cheloniidae > Chelonia > Chelonia mydas. The sequence goes on along the minus strand of NC_057853.1, from coordinate 63,518,395 downwards.
AAATGTCATTTTGATCAAGAGACCACATCCACAGAGACAACTAAAACAGAATTAAATGAAAACATCCAATAACACTGGCCTTGTGATTTGATTATTCCCCAAAATTGGGAAATTGCAGGCTTGAAGCAAAGTTGAAGGCAATTAACCTGAACTTTTGGGTGTTGTCAAATGACACATCCCTCTGGAGGGTTCCTTCTGCTTGTAGAGCACTTCTAACCTGTGGGGAGGGAAGACATCACAGCAGTGTAGTCTGGTGACAAAGTGCCACAGGACTGACTCGCTGGCACTCATTTCGGAATCAAATCAGTGTGGATTTGTTAGGAGATGGTGAGTGACTTTTTGGAAGTTGCCCTGGTGGAAGTATCTTGTGGCATGTATGCAGCAGTGCCTGATAAGTCATGCACAATATAAGGGAGGCTGAATCTCACTAGTAAGACTCATTCATATACTGCAGCTGATTTAGGTTACAGAGGTATCATATTTTCACAGATGTATTTTATTTTTTATTTGAAGAAAACTATCAGCAGGGCCGGCCCACAACATTTTGGCACCTGAGGCAGGGAGCTCAAATGATGCCCCCAGGCCTCCTCGCTTGGGCCAAAACTTCTAAAGTTCTCAGTTCTACCTTCTTCCTGTTCTACACCTCTCATGGTCCTGCTCTGCTACCTACCCCAATAAAGGAGAACTAACAACTTACAATGCCTTGTGCAAAAATTTTAAGTAACACTTAACTTTCAAACTCCTGAACAGCAAATGTAACTTTTCTTGTCTGCATAGTAGACACTGGCATTTTTATCTGTTTGAATAATCAAAGTGGTGGTTTCCGTGCCTTCTTGTTTGCAAAGAGTTGAACTGCTTCCTGCTGAAGGTCCGCAGTGTGGGCCAGCTCATGCTCTACTGAGATGGTTGCAAGGCCGAGCAGCCTCTCCTGTGTCATTGTGGAGCGTAGATGTGTTTTTATTAACTTCAGCTTGGAGAAGCTGCGTTCTCCACTGGCAACTGTTACAGGAAGTGTTAGAAGTATGCGCAGAGCAACAAAAGCATTTGGAAAGAGGGTGGTCATCTTATTTGTGCACATATATTCCAGAACAGCCTTTGGAGTTGATTCTGCTGAAATGTATCTTGAAAGGGCTTTCAGTTCATCACCTAAATTACTTACATCAATATCACACATGTCATCATGTGTCAACACTGTCTCCTGTGCCCTGCATTGCTGTTGTAAGTCTTCAGGAATAGTGAGGAGTTTTGGAATATCATACAACATCCCAAATATAGTGCTGTGTTTCTTGAGCTGCATGAAACATTCTTCAGCTGACTGTATTGCACAATCTAGCACCTGGTTAAAGAATTCAACTTTGAATTGTTGTTTGGGGCTTCTTATGGGATTATCCCGGGCCTCGTAATCAAAATGTCATGTTCTTTGGTGACTCTTGTATTCTTGAATGGGTAGGAAAATAGCTTCAGTGTGAAGTTCCTCTGCCAACTTCTGTGCACTCCTCAGAACGTTTTTGAAATCCCTCATCTGACCGGTAAGACTGTAGGTATGACTTTGCTTTGTCCAGTTGTCCATTGCTCCAGATATGTCCAGGTCAACACCTTGGAGTGTCTTGCTTACAACATTTATTTCAAACAGTATGTCATGCCACAACACTAAGCCACACAGAAATTTGAAGTTATGTATGTTTCTGCTGATTCCATTTCCCTCTGCCACTGTTCTCCCACGAACAGTTCCTGTCATAGCATTCTCCTCTATAACGGCAACTATGGCATCATCTATCTTCCCAATTTGGTGTTTGATAGGCTTTATCACCTCCACCTGACTTTCCCATCATGTGGTTTCAGTGTCAGAGAGGATGTTCCCAGATATTGCCTCAAAATTTGCCATTGATGAGTTGATGCAGAGAAAATTACAAAGATGCTTTGAATTACATTAAAAAATTCAGCAGCCTCACTAGAAGCTGATGCTACATCACTGACCAGCAAGTTCAATGAATGAGAACTGCATGGGACACAAAAAGCTTGAGGGTTTAACTCTTGGATCTGTGTCTGCACTCCTCTGTTCTTTCCTTTCATGTTGGCACCATTATCTTAGCCCTGACAGCCCATGTCAGCTATCGCAATTCCCGTATCTTCCAGCTTTTTAAGAAGCACATTTGTCATACCAGCTCCTATAGTATCATCAATGTCAATAAAGTCTAGAAAATGCTCTGACAGTCACCATTGCAGGGACATTTTCACTGGGTTCTGTTACGAAACGCACCATTAAAGTCATTTGTTTCATGTGGTTGATGTCAAGTGTGCAGTCCAGAATAACAGAGTAATATCTTGCTGACTTCAGATCTGCCACAATCTTCTTTGACTTTTGTTGCTGGTAACTGTGTGATCTCATTTTGAACGGTTTTTCCAAGGTAGTGGTGTGTGTACGTTTCTGGGTGGTGACTCTTCTTAGATGCTCCTGGAGTACAGCATCAAACTCAGCCATCAGCTCCACAATTTTAAGGAAGCTTCCATTGTTCGGCACGTACAGCTGATCTGAAGTGCCATGCAGTGCTAGGTTTTGGGTAGCAAGCATTCTCACAATGGCAATGAGCCTTTTCAGAACATTTTGCCAGTAAAGAGACTCTGGTGCAATCTTCTCTTGATGCTGATCATCTATGGTGGCCTTTAACCCTAGTCTCATCTCAAGCTCTTTCCACCTATGGAATGCTCTCTGGTGATTTGCTGCCTTCTCATGGCATGCCAGATTTCTAGCCAGATTTTTCCAGTCCTTTGTTCCTGTAGAACCCAATGTGGCTGGAACATTAGACTGGAACAGTTTGCAAAAAAAACTGTATGCCGTATTCCGGGTTTTTGAGTACATAAGCCATGGGATCTCCACTTTGTCACCATTGGGGATTTCACGCGAGTAATGTGTTGGATGGAAACTTCTATTTTCATTGTCTTTGGGGAAACATGAAGCTTTTCACTTACTGTGGCCCACGCAGTACAAGGAAGTCCCTCAGACTACTGCTCAAGTGGGTCCACAATCCTGGATCATCTAGACTTAAGGAACTGAACTCAGCAGCAGCTGTTTCTTGTGCATCCACCACACTCTTCTCTGATATACACTTTTCTTCAGGAACGTGTATGGTTACATCCATTTGAGATGGAGATATGGATGCTGCAGTAGCTGCCAGGTCACCTGCACTCTGACTAACGGGAAGATCAGGCATCTCCTCACCACTCATATCCTCACTGGGGCCGAAAGGCTCACCGTGAACATTTGTGTCTATGTATCTCAGGAGAGCTCCTTCCTGCTTAGATAGAAAAGCTTCCTTTGCTTTCTTTCTTTTTTCTGAATGCTGCCCCAGTGGGGCATTTTCTTCTTTCACTCATGACTGCTGTTCTGTGCCAGCTATAGGGGCTCTCAACACTCAATTGAAGGGGACAAATAAGCAGGCTTGTAGCAGGGCCTGAGTGAGGAAAGATATCGGCATCTTAAGCGCCTAACGGGCTCCTACTACTTCAGTTGACTGCCTGTTCTCCTCAAGTGCGTTCAGGGAAGCAGCAGAAAACAGGAAGCTCCCTGAGAAGCTGGTGTTAATCAGTCCAGGCTCCTGGGGGTGCTAGAGAGGTACATAAGAGGCTCCTCCTCCTCCTCTCTCCCCCTGCAGCCCCTGATGCTTTCTGTTATTCCCTCTCACCTTTTCTCCTGTCTGCCTGTTATGACTCTTGTGCCCTCCTTCCTCCATCACAGCACTCCACCCTCTCTGTGCATCTCGATCAGGGAGAATACATATGCACCAGTGGCTACCCCACAGACACAATTTTCTACACTCTGGGTCCTAGTGGCGCCCCCCGCCCCCCCAAGTCTGGCACCTGAAGCGGCTGCCTCAGTTTGCCTCATGGTAAGGCCAGCTCTGACTATCAGATTTGAGAGGAAACACATGACCTGCATAAAGCAGATTAAAAAAAGGTCTAAAATTACTTCAGAAATGTTTCTGCTTGTACTTGGATATCTCTGTGCTCACCTGACCTCCAAAGTCTGTTGCTGGTACACATTTGAGGTGTTTGGCCTTAGGCATAGTTGAAAACTCATGGGCCACATTACGTTTTATATTTCTGAATTATAACTGGAAAGGATAAGGGTATTCATTTGGTAGAGCTGCCAAAAATTACCTCCAAATCTGGTTCTGTATTTTTGTGAACAAATAAGTTGCAATCAAGGAAGAAGAAAATACCTGGAGAGAATCACAGGAAGGTTTTAAAATGTTTGTTTATTTTGTATAAGCAAATAAGCATAACTTATTTGCATATTTGACTGTTTATTCCATATTTATTCTTGCTATAGTATAGCAAATATAGTATTATATGCTATATATGTGTATATATGCTATATATGTACTATATATATATATTCTCTGTACATATATAGCATATAATGATATACTTGTTATACTAGAGACTCACTACTGATTCAGATTAAAACACCCTAAAAAGATTTCTAAACGTGCATATATGCGCATGATGCCAGAAGGCTGTACAAGGGTAAATTTAATGTCCTCAATGGATTTCTACGCTCAAGTCCCATTGACTTTAATGGAAATATGTTCCCATGGCAGCTTTGAAAATCTCAGCGTTAAAGCTTAAACTTAAACAAAACAACCCCCCATATCCTTCCCCTCCAAAAACCCCACCACCCTGCTTTTAATCTCTCCTCTAAACCTCACCTCTGCTGGGAGCTATCTGTAAATTATTTCATGATGAGTGCGCAGAGAGGGTGCCTGCTACACCAAATTAAATAATTTCACACTGCTCTTTGTCTCCACCCTGTTTCTTTCTCACTTCATATTGTGTTAAATTTAGATTTTAAAGTATCTTTTATTTTCTATATGTACAGTGCCCAGCAAAAAAGGGTCTTAATTTCTGATTGAGGTATCTAGGTGCTACCGTATTACAGACAACAATAAACCTTGAACTACTATATCTGTCGCCCAGCATGTCCTGATATCTGGTGATACATGCACATAAAGAGAGCAAGGGAGAGAGACCAGTTAGTTCTCAGACTTGCCAAAGAAAATGTAAACTGCAGTTTAAACCTAACACAATTTAATTTTATTTGATTATCAAAAATACTAGAAATGGTTCTAAGGCCCAGTGTTTCTGTGTATGAAATGGACAATCTTTGGGGAAATTAGTGAATGTTTTTTAATGTAACTCTGATATACAAGTGTGTGCGCGCGCATGCCATCTCCAAACATTCAAAAATCATGACTTGCCCCCTGCCCCAATCACTACATTGACTTCAGAAAATTAAGGTTTTTTTGTTTTTTTTATTTAATAATAAAAATAGTGGGTTTTCTGCTTTTCTTTTTGGTCTCTGAGCCTTATGGTACACTTCCTGAACATGTTCAAGGTCTTCTCCACAACCATGAGCGCTAGAAACATAATTTAAAAACCTCAAACAGGTTCTCATGGAATCTCTTGATTCCAGCAACTGGGGCCTTAAGAAATACCAGCTATTGTGATAGCTGTGCTAAACATTGTGAAAACTGGCAACACTGATATGATATGTCAGCTTTGTAGAATTACACTTTTTTTCTTTTAAAATACAGTACCAGAAGAGAAGCCATGGCATTTGAGAATGTGTTTTTGTAGAATTTATTGGTTCAGTAAGTGTTCAGTATACTATAGTAGTGGCTGCTGCAATTGAAGGTTTAAAGGGCATTGCATTCTAATCCCCTCTTTTCAGATGCTTAAATTGTGTGGCGGCTATTTTTTAATTTAACTCGAGAATGAAAATGTTCATGCTTTGATGTCAAATGGGTGAAAACACATTTTGCTCTAATATAGTTGTATAGATCTTTTCCGATTATGTTGTTGGGGAAATTAAACAGCCCTTTTCCACAAGGTTGAGTGACCTTATAAATGCAGTATAAAGTTATTCAGGTAGTGGCAATCTACCTGTTAATCAGCTGGGATTATATCTTCCTGGTGTAAAGCTAGAATCTCAGGGCAGTCCTGGCATGCTATGTTGATGTCAGCTGGCATTTTATTGTTTCCTAAAACTTATAACTGGAGGGCTGATAGCAGCATTCACATTTCCATAAAAGGTGATATTTTGTGGACAGTGAAGCAGAAATGTGGATTTAACGTTATTTTCAAATATTGAAGTACATAATATAAAATGTGAGGGTCAAATCTGTGTGTGTGTGTGTGGAGAGAGAGAGATAGAGTCGGTGTGTATATTAAGGCTGTCAAGCGATTAAAAAAATTAATTGCGATTAATTGCGTGATTAATCGTGCTGTTAAACAACAATAGAATACCATTTATTATTTTTGGATGTTTACTACATTTCAAATATTTTAATTTCAATTACAACACAATTCAAAGTGAACAGTGCTCTCTATTTTTTTATTACAAATATTTGCACTATAAAAAACAAATTGTATTTTTCAATTCACTTCATACAACTACTGTAGTGCAATCTCTTTATAATGAAAGTTGAACTTACAAATGTAGAATTATGTACAAAAAAACTGCACTCAAAAATAAAGTAATCTAATACTTTAGAGCAGGGGTGAGCAACCTGAGCCTGAGAAGGAGCCAGAATTTACCAATGTACATTGCCAAAGAGCCACAGTAATACATCATCAGGTCCCACCACCCAAATTCCAGAGCCTCCCACCCACTGGCATCCCCCCCAATCAGCCCCTCCTCCCTTCCCACACCTCCCAATCAGCTGTTTCATGGCATGCAGGAGGCTCTTGGGTGAAGGGGAGAGGAGAGAGGGCACTGCAGGCTCAGGGGAGAGGGCAGCAAGGGCCTGTGGCAGAGCTAGGGGTTGAGCAGTGAGCACCCCACGGCACACAGGAAAGTTGGCGCCTGTAGCTCCACCCCCGGAGTTGGTGCCTATACAAGGAGCCACACATTTAAACTTCTGAAGAACCACATGTGGCTCCGGAGCCACAGGTTGGCCACCCCTGCTTTAGAACTTACAAGTCCACTCAGTCCTACTTCTTGGTCAGCCAATCAATCAGACAAACAAGGTTGGTAACAATTTGCAAGAGATAATGCTGCCTGCTTCTTGTTTACAGTGTCATATGAAAGCGAGAACAGGAGTTTGCATGGCATGGTTGTAGTAGCATTGCAAGATATTTACATGCCAGATGTGCTAAAGATTCATATGTCCCTTTGTGCTTCAATCACATGGTTGATTTCAGAGGACATGCTTCCATGCTGATGATGCTTGTTAAAAAAAATAATGCATCAATTAAATTTGTGACTATACTCCTTGGGGGGAGAACTGTATGTCTCCTGCTCTGTTTTACCCACATTTTGCCATGTATTTCATGTTATAGCAGTCTCGGAATATGACCCAGAACATGTTCGTTTTCAGAACACTTTCACAGCAGATTTGACAAAATGCAAAGAAGGTACTGATGTGAGATTTCTAAAAATAGCTACAGCACTCGACCCAAGGTTTAAGAATCTGAAGTGCCTTCCAAAATCTGAGAGGGACGAGGTGTGGAACATGCTTTCAGAAGTCTTAAAAGAGCAACACTCCGATGCAGAAACTACAGAACCCAAACCACCAAAAAAGTAAATCAACATTCTGCTGGTGGCATCTGACTCAGATGATGAAAATGAACATGCGTCAGTCCACACTGCTTTGGATCTTTATCAAGCAGAACCCATCATCAGCATGTCCTCTTGAATGGTGGTTGAAGCATGAAAGGATGTATGAATCTTTAGTGCGTCTGGCAGGTAAATATCTTGCAATGCCAGCTACAAAAGTTCCATGCGAAAGCCTGTTCTCACTTTCAGGTGACATTGTAAACAAGAAGCAGACAGCAGTATCTCCCGTCACTGTAAACAAACTTGTTTGTCTTAGCGATTGGCAGAATAAGAAGTAGGACTGAGTAGACTTGTAGGCTCTAAAATTTCACATTGTTTTGGTTTGAGTGCAGTTATGTAACCAAAAAAAAATTTGCATTTGTAGTTACACTTTCACATTAAAAAGATTGCACTTCACTACTTGTATGAGGTGAATTGAAAAATACTATTGCTTTTGTTTATCATTTTTACAATGCATATATTTGTAATAAAAATAATATAAAGTGAGCACTGTGCATTTTGGATTCTTTGTTGACATTGAAATCAACACTGAAAATGTAGAAAAACATCCAAAAATATTTAATAAATTTCAACTGGTATTCTATTGTTATAAGTGTGATTAATCGCGATTAATCTTTTTAATCATGATTAATTTTTTTGAGTTAATTGCATGAGTTAACTGCGATGAATTGACAGCCCTTGTGTGTGGGGAGAGAGAGAGATTGAGATTTGCAAGAAGCACAACACTCAGTAGTGAGATTCTCTGGGTATCAACAAGTTGTGAAGAGAAACAGGCTGCCTTGAGGTGAAGACCTCAACTTCTTTTGTGATAAAGATAATAATAGAGCAAATTTTGTTCACCTTGATTGAGTGGGTGTACTTGAGCTTTTGCTTAGGAATGACCAGTCTAAACATTGTCAGACTGTCCTAGCAATGTGCATTGTCCACTGCACATTTAGATTCATTAAAAGAAAACCCAAAGCCTAAATTTTCAAAAATAATATGGGATTTTAGGTTTCAGAGTGGTAGCTGTATTAGTTTGTATCAGCAAAAACAATGAGGAGTCCTTGTGGCACCTTAGAGACTCACAAATTTATTTGGGCATAAGCGTTAGTGGGCTAAAACCCACTTCATCAGATGCATGGAGTGAAAAATACAGTAAGGTGTGTGTGTACACACACATACATTATATATATATATATATAAAAACATCACAAGAAAAGATGGGAGTTGCCTTACCAAGTCGGGGGTCAGTGGTAACAAGGCCAATTCAATTAATTCACCTTAATTGATGCAGCCCCCCAAAATTAGACTATTTTCAGATTGTGTCCCAGACTCCTCCCTGATTTGAATCTCTACCCTGGAAACCTAACATGATTATTTTAAGTCTTCAATTGTCCATCTTGATCAAAGGATACCCTTGAGTGGCATCAAATGATTAAGTTATTAAGAAGCAAACAGAATTTGTGAAGCCTGTCCAATAAGAGAGTTTACATATATTTTTAGGAGGATCACTTCTTTTCTTGCCCACTCATTAATCTCTCCCCCACCCCATACATCTCTGGCAGCAGAGCTATAAAGAAGGGACATTATAGTTGCAATTGCTCTGAAGTCTATGTAATCTGTCAAATGCTTTAAAATTGGTTGAGCTTAAAAATGACAGCTCTCTGAAATTTAGTAGAATTCCACCTTATTAAAATAGCATTCTAAATTTTAATCTTGTGCGTAGACTTTTTAATAGCTTCAACTTTCTCTGCAAATTGTGGGTAGTGCTCACAGAGATTCAATTTAAATACTGTCAAGCAAGACTGATTTCCAGTATTGCATGCAAGCTATTTTTCCCCAATAAGTAGTGAGTTAATTTTTTCAAAACTTCAAATTTTAACAGGATTTTATAGGAAGCTAGATAGGAATTTCACTCCCTGCTGCTGTTTGTCCAGTTTCTTTTCTTCCATTTGTACAGAGGGCATTTAGCTTTTAGTACAGCAATATAGCCCAGAAATTAATTTACTTTGTTTGGTATCTTTCATTCCTTTAGATGTAAGCTGCCATTCAGACTCTCTTCTAAACCATGCTGAGAAAAGATAATTCAGACATCATGATCATAAAAATGAGTTGTCTAATCATATCTCTGGTATATGCCTAAAATGCTGTATGGCATTTTGTTGTTACTCATAGTAATCAAAGTTAACTGACTTAGTGTTGCAATAGGCTTAAGAAAAAGCAGATGTTTCTTTTTTAATTTGAGTTAAAGCATACAGTTGTGTTTTGTGGAACTGGATGGCTCAGGCAGTTGGTAATGTGTGTTTTTCACCTCTAGGTCACCAGTTCACTGGCAGTCATTACGTATCTGATGGCTGTTTGGGTCCCTGTGAAATGAATTGGTAGCTTCAATTCAGTTTCCAAAGCACAGGTGTCCACATTAAGCAAATTACCATTACAATTTGTGCTACTTGGCAATCTTAGTCCTGAGGCTGGTGTTTGAAGGTGCATGAAGACTTGTCCCTGCATTCACCCATTGGCTCTATGCAGCTCGAGACTGAGGCATTTTACAGGAGGCTTGCATTTTCTGTCATGAGAGGCCTTCAGCACCTTCCTAAGCACTACATTTGGTTTTAAGGAGTCTCATGGTGAAACCCATTTTGGATCTGAGGTAAGACAGATATCCTAGCTTCTCTGTGATTGATTGTTGAATCACTGAGCTCTCCAAAAGGGAATAGACACTGGCTGCACACTACACATGTATGTGGGCCCAACACAGCCCACTGTTGTAGGGCCCCACCCCAGAGCAAGCCCCATGTATGCAGAAATGACTTACCAACCAATGTGCCCTTGTGGCTGGGTGTGGGGTTACTGGACCTTTCCCTGGCTTGCCTCCTTTTAGTCACCTCCATCTGGGTCTTTCGTGGCCTGGCCTTCTGGCCAGATCTCTTAAAAGATCAATCCCCTTCTATGGTATCCAGATCCAGCTATGACTCCTCCAGCCCCAAGCTGGCTTTTCCCAGGTGCCTCTTCAGATTCCTTGTGCTTGGCTCCCCATTAGGTCAGTAGCATACCCCATCACACCCCCGATAAGTGGCATGGTCTGATACAAAGGGGTCTTTTTAAACTCTGATGCCACCTAGTTCGGATCCTCCAGTGCTGACAGTGGCTGGAATAAAGATCAAGACAAGAGCAAAAGATACTGCACTCTTGTGATTGAAATATCTGATGGCACAGCTAAAAAGCTACGTGACAGAGTGTTACCAGCATGATCAATAACAATGCTGCAGCCTGGAGAAAGCTTTGCCCAGCTGAGGGCAATTATACACATTCTGGTGGGGGATTGTGAGCACCTGTGTAACAATCACTGGGTTAACAATGCAGTGGGGAGAAAATAGGAAGCAAAGTCAGCTCAGGAGGGCACTCAGAGTGAGTTTGGGTAGGGGAGCAAGGACTGTGGGGAAAGCTTATTCTTGCTATAAGCCTGTGTTGCCTATTACTGTGATGTAAAAGGGAAACAGCCTGGTGTGTGTTTGTGACTGCAAGATCCTCTGAACTGGCCAGGCAGTGAGCTTCACCAGATAGCATCAGAGATGCCCTGTGACAAGCTACAAGAGACATGGTTATTTGCATACAGGTATAATTCTGCCCTCATACGTTTCATGTGATTTAAAAGGAAAATACAATGATGATGTTCTAGCCAACACTGAGATATCGTGGAGATAGATACAATAATCAAAATTATAAATATTGTTGACTATGCAGTTGGGATCCTTTTTTGAAATTGTATTGTGATGCTTAAACAGAACGTTTTCCTTTTTGTTACTATTTGAGAGAACTATGCAGTACCCTAATAGAGCACATATATTATGCCACTGGAATGGTATATATTGTAAATATTTCACTATTGTGTGTGTAAGAGCAAAAAGGAAATAGGTTGAATGACTTTTCAATTGTTCCTTTGGTTTTTCATTGAAAGTTTCTGAACAGCTATACACCTGGATGTAAAACTGGGGGGAGGCAGTGAGAATTACTAGCAAAACAATTTGTTGCAAAACTTTTTCGAATTTTTTTGTTTGAAATTTCAATCATTCAAAATTATCCTTTCATCTCTAATGTGTAATGTTAAGTGTGGGTAGGCTTTTAAAGTATTTATTCTAGTGTAGGTAAAAAGGATGTTGGGGTTACAATGGAATTCATCTGCCTTTATCTGACCCCAAATGTACTGTGCTTTGAAATTTAGTGTGCCTCATGGGGCTGTGGGGTTCTATTAGTGATCCAAATTTGGGGGCGTTTGACGTAGGGATTCTTGAGATACAGCCACCCCCTCAAAAAAGGATTTCTTAAAGCTGAGAGATGTTTGGCAACCTTTTTTGTGTTCAGCTCATAGATAGAGATAAAACCAGGGTTCAGCTCATCACAGCAGGCCTTCAGTGCTTGAGGGTTACCCCAACAGAGGGTATGGACCGCCCAGAAGTGCCTGAGCTCTCCTCCCTGCCCTTGTGTATGTTCCAGGATCTGGGAGCCTCTGCCCTTCTGTCGGGGTGTGATCCCCATCCCTGCCCCATCTCACATCAGGTTCTGGGGAAGCTTGCTTTTCTGGTGTAGTCAGAGCCCCACTCCCTACCTTCCTGTTGGTGGGGATATGGGGCTCTCTTGTGTCCCCCCCACCCCCCCCCCCCACACACAAGTGATATCCCTGCCCTGTCATGATCTGGGACCTCATCCCATCTGCATCATGATGACTCTCTCCATCCCTCATATCAGCCAGGTTCTGGGGATTGTCTATTCTTCCTTGGTGGGATGGGGTCTGAGCCCCTTTTGCTACCCACCTCTGTTTGCATGTGCTGGGATCTGGGAAGCCCTGCCTCTCTGGGTGGGGAGTTTAAAAGTTCTAGAACAGGCATGTTGGGACCATGCACCAAGATTAAGAACACATTGCTGAGGCTTTGTCTACACTACACAGCTTTTAGTGACATAGCCGTGTCAACATAGCTGTGTTGCTAAAAGTCGGGCAGTGTAGCCGCTGTTTGTTGTCACTTTTGCCGACAAAATACTTCCACCCCCAATGAACGGCATTCGCGTTGTCGACAGGAGAGCTGATATTTGCCATGGAAAAACTTTTTTCTTTCGGGGCGGGGTGGTGGGGGTTAGGACCTCTGAATGACAAAACTTTTGTCACTCAATTGCCAGCGTAAACATAGCCTACGACTGGAGTGAGAAGCTGAGAATGGGTAGGCTTGACACACATCAAAATGTCTTCAGCTTTGTCTACATTCACAAGTGAAAGACAAAACTTTTGTCCTTCAGAGATGTTAAAAAAACACCCTCCCCCACCACCGAAAGACAAAACTTGTTGATGACTAGAGCTGGTGTGAACAGCACTTTATCAGCTGGAGCACTTTTCTGCCGACAATGCTAATGCCACTTGTTGGGGGTGGAAGTTTTTTGTCAGCAGGAGAGCTCGGACATGAGTATAGGACGGATTTCCTGTGCATCATAGTGGCTGCACCTTTTCCTTTCTTCTTATTGGTATGTTTGTTAGGTACTTGTTGTTCCCTCAGCTTTGCTAAGATTCATATGTCTGACAGTTTAAAGGGACACTGCTGAGGATAGCAAGCTGATACATGGAGGTATAGGATCTTTTTTTGTTATACCTGTCTGCAAAGAACATGGAAATCTTCAAATTTTTCATAACAAACATTCTGTCTTACTAAATTTAGTGCAAAGAAGGGCACCAGAAATCCAGAATCCTGGAATGAACCTGTACTTAGAAACTATCTGCACACAACAGAGGAAGCAAATTCTGTAATGAAATAAAAGAGGAATAATTATATTTTGCACCTATACAGCAAATGTAAGTGACCTGCAAGGTCACACAGCCAGGCAGTGATATAACCAGGAATAGGATCCAGGAATCCTAGTCCTTGTTCTATTCACCAGATTCTCCATACCTTTTTTAAAGTTAATGTTTCCTCTCGTTTTAAGATGACATTAAAATTTTAAACTCTCCCACAACAGAAATTAGATGTAGGCCAGAAATAGAAACCCTGGCTGCCTGATTCCTGTGCTGGTGTTCTAACCACTTGACAACATTGCCTCCCTGTGTATGCCAATGTACTTTTCTGTATGGTAAGGGAGTTCAGTTTCAAATGTTCAGGTAGGTTATAATGACAACTGTGTTTAGAAATAAACTACATTTATGAAACATGCTCCTCCATTGCCAGTTGTCAAACTCTTCTTACAATTACCAGTTGACAAATACAGTGCACAGGACAGAACATCTCTATTAGTATATCACTGAGATTAATTGTTAATCTGGATACAGTCACTTGCCATTCTTGAAAACTGGTCTGCTTGTGCTTTGTAAGTGACATGATGGCCAAATAGGCTTTGTTGTCTTAAACCATTTCAAGCCTAACTGCTCTGGGACCCCATCTGTTGTGAGGCCCTTTCATTCATTGCTTCTAATCCTTAGTGCTTTGCGCTACTTTTTTTTTTTTTTTCGCTATAAACCACTCCATCTGTGCTCTACGAGAGTCTGGGGCCACTGTGATTTGATTTTGCATCTGCCAGAACCCAAATCAACTTTCAATTTTGGGGCAAAAAACTTGAAGTCAAAGGGATTGAGACCTTGAGCAGTAAATTTTCTCTGCCACTATGTACCGTTTAATAAGCATCTACAGCACAGATTATTTTATTGAAGCAACATCTATTGCAAATACACTTCTCAGAGAATGGATGATGGCCCCATTGTGCAGACAACTAAGTTCTTAAAAATAGAAGATATTTATGTTTCCCCAAGAATCAGTGTTTTATTGACTTAAGTTCTTGCAATATACAATTGCATATTGTTTGCTTGATATGAATATTATGGGGGTAAAAGGTTTGTTTTCATTCCCAACTTTAGGTGCATTATGCTACCTTAGCTAACTGTTGTCTCCAGTGTGACTGAGTGGCTGGGGAAGACCACACTGACAATGCCACACTCAGAGCAGATTGCAAGACATAGGGACAATACCCAAAAGTGGTGACTTTATAATTAGATTAATCAAACCACTAACAAAAGAGCTTCTGCAGTACCACACTGTTAACCAGAAGCCAAACACACTCCCCTTTAGGCATTCCAGCCCTTGGGTCGCATCCAGGCAACCCAATCGAATAGAGTGAGAGGTTATTGAGAACCCATTTCACCATATTCTTTCCTGAAGGATCAGACACATACTGCCAGGTCAATATAAATCTCAGATCTTACCCAAATATCATGCTGTCAACCAATCCTTAGTAAACTAATTAAAGGTTTATTAATAAAAGAAGAGTTATAAATGATTAATAGATCATATACATACAAATGATTGCAAAATCAGGTTTGTAGCAGTGAGGGAATAGACTGCTGGTTGTAAAGTCTCTCTGGTAACTTCCATAAAATTGAAAGGTCCAGGCCATAGTGCAAGATGCTCTTTTTAGCTGTAAATCCACAGTCCGCCATATTATAGCAGGAAAGAGGCAACATGCAGCTGTTTCAGGTGTCTTTTTATATCCTCTGCCATGTGCATGGAAATTGACTGT
The DNA here is from genome assembly GCF_015237465.2 of Chelonia mydas. Taxonomy (NCBI): domain Eukaryota; kingdom Metazoa; phylum Chordata; order Testudines; family Cheloniidae; genus Chelonia; species Chelonia mydas. The sequence goes on along the minus strand of NC_057853.1, from coordinate 63,503,247 downwards.
GCCAAACAAAGCCCAGAGCCCATGTATGAGGAAAGTTACTGGGCCAAGATGGAGTCCAGGGTCACATGAGCATATCCTATGCCGTTGCCTGTTTTGCTGAATGACAGAGGGTGGCCATTGACTCCTTGCTGTCTAAGGCATCCTCAGGAAGAGTTATCTGGACAGGAGTAGCTTCTTTAATTGTGAGAGTGGAGTGTCCTTTATACTATAGGCCATCCACACATAGCTGTCTAGCCCTAAGGTAAATTCTATCTGGGGGGTGTCACCTAGGAATATAACCAGGTTTTAAGATACAAGTACACAGCCAGTATTCATAACCTCAGATACAAAGATAATACATGCATATGAACAGGATAATCCTACTTAGAAACATCATAACTTTTCCATTGGCACCTTCCGTGACATGCTTTCTACAAGATTTGCTACAATTGTATAACCGAGGTAGCAATAATGATACAACTGGTCATCTTTAATCATACAGCATCACACTGTTTTCCTCATAGGCTTGATTCACCCCATGTAAACATTTGTACCCCGTTGCATCCATGGTGTATTGGAAACTGTGTTACAATGTGAAGTGATAGCTAAGACTACGTTTTAGTCATGGGTATTTTTAGTAAAAGTCTTGGACAGGTCACGGGCAGTAAACTAAAATTCATGGCTTGTGGCCTGTCCATGTCTTTTACTATATACCCAAAACTAAAACTTGGGCGGGGGACCCCAGGTTTGTGGGGTGGGGGGAGAGCAGAGGCGGCTGTCCGGGGGCTCCATAGGAGCTGGGGGAGGTGGCCTGGGACCCTGCTGGTGCTGAGGTGGGCAGCGGCACATGGCCTGGAACCCCCACTGGTGCTTGGGGGCAGGGAAGTGGGCGGAAGTGGGCAGCCCAAGATCCCCGCTGGGGGGGGGGGGCTGGCAGGCCATAGCACGTGGCCTGGGACCGGGACCCCTACTGGTGCTCGGGGGAGAGGGTTGGGGGTCGCAGTCTCCCTATTTGGCTCCGTGTGTCCCTGCAACTCCTAGGCAGCAGAGAGGCCAGGGGGCTCCACGCACTGCTCCCACCACAAGCACAGGCTGTGAAGTTCCCATTGGCCAGGAACCACAACCAATGGGAGCTGCAGGGGTAGGGCCTGTGAGTGCAGGCAGCATGTGAGCCCTGTGGCTCCTCAGCAGCCTAGAAGCCACAGAGCCGTGCTGGGGGAGCCAGGGAGCTCCCCTACCCGGAGGTCAGAGTCCATCCCCAACCCCCTGCCCCTAGCCCTGAGCCCCCTCCCACACACCCAGACTACTGCTGCTGGCTGCTGCAGAAGTCACGGAGGTCCCAGAAAGTCACAGAATCCATGACTTCCATGACAGACTCATAGCCTTAGTGATAGCTTGTCATTTTAAATGGTTTCCAGGTCCTGCTTGCGGGCTAGGTGGGTCTGACAGAAGCCACATGATCTGGGTCCTCTGTGTGCAGTCGGCAAAGAACCAGCCTTGAGCAAGTTGGGTTGAGTTGTGGCTCTCTGTCTTAGGTAGCAGCCTGCTCTGTCTCTCTTCTGTGTTAGGGTTCTAGAATCTAAGAAATACAGTAGTGTTATACTGGACTTCCAGAAAGGGGAAAAAACCCTATAAAATACTTGTGTGTGTGTGTGTGTTTACGCGCTGTTAACATAACCAGCACCCAAGTAGGGATTCACCACCGGAGGGTGTGGAGGAGGGGTAGGCAACAATATTGCTATCACACTTAGTAGGAGATGCAGCTTTGAATTCTAACTGGGGTTCCATATGAGTCCCATGGATAGAGGCTCGCTGGGACATGCACTTCTAGCAGATTTTCTCTTGCTGGGGCAACCACACTCTAGCACCTCGTCTTTATTTTCCCCACTGAGTCTCTGTCTCACCAGCCGTATTACTTTCTCAGCTCTGTCACTATGTGCTGCTATTCTTAATTCACCTTCTCTTTGGTCACCACTGTGTTTGTTTCAGTTTGCTGCTCATTCTAACATAGCTGATTTCAAGCTCTCCAGGAATAGCAGTTGACCCCAATGGTAATTTCTGTCTATTGACTAATATAAACATCTCGTTTTGTCTTTCCATGTGCTGTGGCGTCCACTCTTATCTTCTCCTTGCTTAGCCAGAATGGGGTGTCATAAGTCTGCTTCTCTGAGTTTCACTCATGGAGGCAGACTTTGTGGGTGTCCTGAAAGACATTTACTTAGCAAAAAAGTGAATATCTTCAGTGGATTGCAACAAGTTGCTGTGCAGTGAAAACTCTTGTTGCCTCCTGTTTTTTTTGTTTTTTGTCAGTGATGTTTTTATTCAAAACTCTGTTGGTTTGTGGTTAGATAAATGCATATCTTGAAGGCAAAGCATTGGCATCTCTATACAATTTAATATTCTTATGATTCAATGAATGTATTGGTATTGCAGCTGACCCTGAAGCCCCAGTATGCTAAGCCCTGTACAAACATATAGTGAGAGACAGTACTTGCCCCCAACAAGTTTACTGTCTAAATAGAGGAGACAGAGTGGGAGAGGAAACAGAAGGCAAAAGTGCTTTGCCAGACAAGGTCAGATCAATGGCAGAATTGGGAATAGAAGGCTGGTCTGACTCCTAGCCCAGTGCCTTAGCCCTCTGACCACACGATGCTCAGTATTATTGCTTGCCTTTCTCAACATTCCAGTCTTCAGGGAAAGGTGAAAGGAGAAGTCTTTTGCAATGTTCCAGTCTCTGTTACCACTACAGGAAAATTCATAATGAATTAGTTTTACACTTTGGTCTGTTGAGCCACCTGACTTCACTGGGCAAGTCAATGCTCTGTTTGGAGAAAATGCATATCTTTTCTCAAAGAGGAGCATAGTTAAATGTCCATTTCATCACTTTGTTTAATCTCTAACGGGTCTCTGATTTGGCTAATTTCAGAAATATATATTTTATTATCTGGTGGCTTCATGGTAACCTATGTATAAGGCTATGTTTTTTTTCACGGAGGTTGAGGAAGTCACAGAATCCGTGACTTCCAGTGACCTCTGTGAATTCAGCCCTGTCACCTGGGAGCTCCAGGGTCTGCCTGCTGCAGTGGGGAGACCACACAGCTCCCCATGGCCATGGGTGTCAGCCCCTCTTGCCCCCCCCCCCCCCGGGAATTCCCAGCCGCCGCGGGTGGCGGGGCCTCAGCTCTGGGCCACTGCAGGCAGCAGGTGCCCCGCAGCTGTGAGCTGGGGAGACCCTGGAGCTCCAAGCCTCCACAGGTGATGGGGGGGCCCACAGAGCTTGGAATGGCCCCTGGAACTGCCCAACCAATGCAGGCAGTGTGGGAACCCAACAGCTGGGCTCCCCATTTTATCAGGGATATTTTAGTAAAAGTCAGACAGGTCACAGGCTTCTGTGAATTTTTCTTCATTGCCTGTGATCTGTCTGTGACTTTTACTAAAAATATTCCTGTCAAAATCATAGGCTTATTATGTAATGACCCACTCAGTCTAGACTTCCTAGTGAAGTCACAACTCTCCCAGCTAAAACTGACCTTGTCACCCATGAAAAAATCCCAGGTGATTCCCAGAGAATGAAGTACTGTCTAATGTAATGGAGGTGGGCCATTCATAAGAGGCTTTCCTTTCAATGGGAATATCACTAATGGGTGGTGATGACTCTTGCTTGTAAGGATAGGCTGGATTAACTTCCTTGTAATTGCATGTTAGCCAGGAGTGTTACAGTGAGGGATACAAGTGCTCTCCTCTGTGTGTCACTCCTCTCATTACCTGGGGTTAGAACTCTTTGGCTTTAAAATGAAGGGGCATATTTGAAGAGGGGGTGGAGCCAGAAAGCAGCTGCTGTTCACATTATACTTCCTGGGCCACCCACAGATGCCCGAGACAGAATCTCTTCTTCAGGGTAGTGTTCATTGATCACTTCTTCGGCAGAGAGGAAAGGTGGTCCAGTGGTTTGGGGTGCTAGTGGGATATGGAGGTCTCCAGTTCAGGTCTCTACTTTGCCACAGACTCTGTGTGACCTCAGGGAAGGACACTAGTCTCTGTGCCTCTGTTCCCCATCTGTAAAATGATAATTGCACTGCCCTACCTCACAGGGGTGTTTTGTGAGGATAAATATGTTTAAGATTGTGAGCAGCTCAGATACCATGGTAGTAGGGGCCAGATAAGTACCTAAGGGATCTAGGTAGGTAGAGACTGCTGCTTAGACCAACTGTAGAGGGAGGCAGTCAATGGTAATATGTACTTTAGGAGCCAGACTTTCAGGGAGAAGGGGAGGTTGGGTAGCTGAACGGTGAGGAGTGTGTTGCACGGATGATGTGACCTCCAAGTCCCCTCCAATCCGCTTCTCTCAAGAGCCACAACCCATACCCCATCTGTCAAATTCCTGACCCAATTTAAACTCCAGATTTCTCTGCTGATTTTTTTTTTTAATCCCTCTTTACCCATTGGCCCATGTTTAGGAAGCAGTCCACAAATACATGCATATTTCTAATGCTAAGATTATTATCCTCTGTTTTTTATATCATTCTAGACTTGTTTATCTCTCCATCATTACTTCCTCCTTCTGGAGGCTGCGAAGGTTACCTGTGTTATGATTGCCTTGCCATAAAAGTATCCTAACACTAAATTAACTCATTCATTTTAAGATCTACTTCGTGTCTAGTCTGTGGTGTCAGATTTTATATTCTGGTGCTTCTCTCTAGTATATTACTCTACTGAAGCATGTAGACTTGTATGCTTTAAAAGAAGAAAAAGACCAGAACTTGGCATTCTATCATTTGTTAGTTTCATATTAATAACACCACCTCTGTAATACTGCTAATGTATCTGCTACACCAAATATGCAGGTACTTATTTATCTACAGGCTGAAGGAAAGGAAGGTTGGTGCCACTTTAAAGATGTATAGAGTTGTAATTACTTGATGTATATTGATTAGTTACTCATGCGGAGTAGGAATGCTGCAGAGGGTTAGCAGTCTTAATTGATGAGAGTGCTTAGAGTTAGAATCTAATCAGCATTTTTATGTTGAGGTTAGTTTTACATAGTACTTACGGCATTTACTGATTAATGGACGTGGGGCCCAATTTTGTAATTCTAAACCCATAGTCTATGTTACCACAGGTTATTGAGCATGATGCAAGAAAAACTGGATGAAATTCCATGACTCCATGAAATTCCATGCAGCAGGTCAGTCTAGATGATCATAATAGTTTTTTGGCCTTAAAATCTATGAACATATGAAAAAGTAGTCTCTTTGACACTACAAGCTCCCATAAGGGTTGCAGGATAAGGTCTAATACTACTGTTTTGAACCCCCCTTTCCAAGCACCAGTTTCACTCAGTGTCAGGAAAGCAATTAATTGTAAGCTAAATGAGGTGAATGAGAAGACCCTGGTTTGTCCAAAATGTTAGCCCCATGGAGCTATACAGATTAACACTGCTGAGGATCTAGCCCATTGTCCCTGTCCTATGGAGCTTATGTGTAGTGCACTGTTAGATAAGAACAGTGTTTCCCAGAGGAATGAATTATACACAGTACCTATTGTGGAATGATAGTAGACACACAATGATGGTTGGATCTCTTCACTTTGGAACACCAGTTTTGTATACAGCCAACAGTATTTGAATCCATTGCATCTATTGGAATTGTATTAATTGGACAAAGCTTTTTTGGCAAATATGCCTGGAATGTCCTCTACTCTTTTTCAGATAATGTTGTGCTACCATAATATACTAATGGATATCTGTAGGTGCTACTGGGTGCGTGGCAACAGTTCATTAAGTCAGCGCTTATGGTGCCCATAATGATCATGGAACCAAGTCCAAGACTGAAAACTGATAACCACCTCTAGGTCTAAGTGGTAAAAAAAAAAGTTACCACCTTGCTGACTCACAAAATGCAGTTTTAAGTAGTTCTACTCATTTTCCTAAGCCCATCCTGTTGCAATGATAGCACCACCAAATGTCAAAGTATTTGTAAATCTTTATTATAATGCTACAGACTCTTCTGTACTGCTGAGAACTAGTTCTAAGGGTAAAGGATTAGCCATCCCCCTTGCACATGAGAGAGGATTTTGGCTGCATAAAGCTAATTAATAATGTATTGCTCTGTAAGCAACATTCATAAATGTTAATACTGTCAAATGTCATGGAATATTTCCTTTACTTGGGAAGGAGGGAGGAACATGCTTACTAGATTTTTTTGCCTGTGCAACATTCAGAAATAACTCCAAGCTCACCTCGGTATGTACAGAATAGCTAAAAGGGCTTGATGTATTAAACAAATCAAAACACTAATCCTGACAATGTTACATATGCAGGCAAAAAGAGCAGGATGTTTCTTCTTTTATTATTTTTACAATTTTGTTTCATTAGATGCTACAATCATGGGCACTACAGAAAACCCTAAGGGAAGTAGGCATGTTCCAGAATATCAGGATCTGAACTGTTTCAATATCTGTCAAGCAGGTGGAGAAGAAATCTATCCAATACTACTGTATTTCACTTTCCACTCTTCTATTAGATGTGTGACTGTCATGCTGTCTGGAGTGGCTCATGACTGAGTGCCTACCTCAGGGCAAACTGTCAGAAAACACCCCGAACAGGTGGTACGTTCTATAACTAGATTTCACCAAGCCAATAAAAGTGAACTTCTGGATCGCTATACCATTCTTATCATGGAGTCACAGACCGTCTCCTTGGTCATTCCAATCTATCTGGCCACCCAGACAAATGACTTTGTGATAAAAGGTCACTTAAACCCCAAATCACACCACATAAGGCTTTTCCCAGTCCCAAGAGACCAGTCACTTACCCCAGATCAATTGCTACTCTAGATCTTACACCAAAGACAATGCTGGCAGCCAATTCTGTAGTAAACTAACTAAAGATTTATTAGCTTTAAAAAAGAATGAGAATTATTGAGAGGTTAAAGCAGGTAAAATATATGTGCAGGTGAATCACAGTTTGTAATTCCAAATGGTGACAGGCAGTGATGTAATAAACTGCCTGTTTCCCAAAAGCCTTTTCAAGATACCCATATTGTCTCTGGAGATCACCGCTTTATATCTGGTGCACTTCCCTGTAAAAGTCGAAACAGTTCAGAGTTAAAGTATCTTTCCATGAATTCAATTCATAGCTTCTTCTCACAGAAACCAAGCTGACAGCATCATTGCCCACATGCACTTTCCCTTTGAGGATGAGTGAGGAATGCACTTAGTCTTTTGACCTCTGACCATCATACATAACAGCCACTTGCTTTGAAATTAGCATTTCTGTTAGTCTTTCATTAGCTAAAAGACTATAACAGCAATGCTAATTGATACTAAACTGCTCAAGATAGTTAAGACTAAAGCAGACTGTGAAGAATTTCAAAAATTCTCACAAAACTTAAGTGATTGGGCAACAAAATGGCAAATGAAATTTCATGTGGATAAATGTAAAGTAATGCACATTGGAAAAAATAACCCCAACTATACATACAATATGATGGGGGGGCTAATTTAGCTACAACTAATCAGGAGAAAGATCTTGGAGTCATCATGGATAGTTCTCTGAAGATATCCACGCAGTGTGCAGCAGCAGTGAAAAAAGCAAACGGGATGTTAGGAATCATTAAAAAAGGGATAGAGAATAAGACAGAGAATAGCTTATTGCCCTTATATAAATTCATGGTATGCCCACATCTTCAATACTGCATACAGATGTGGTCCCCTCATATCAAAAGATATACTGGCATTCGAAAAGGGCAACTAAAATTATCAGCGGTTTGGAACGGTCCCATATGAGGAGAGATTAAAGAGGCTAGGACTTTTCAGCTTGGAAAAGAGGAAACTAAGGGGGATATGATAGAGGTCTATAAAATCATGAGTGTTGTGGAGAAAGTGAATAAGGAAAAATTATTTACTTGTTCCCATAACATAAGAACTAGGGGCTACCAAATGAAATAAATGGGCAGCAGGTTTAAAACAAATAAAAGGAAGTTCTTCACTCAGTGCACAGTCAACCTGTGGAACTCCTTGCCTGAGGAGGTTGTGAAGGCTAGGACTATAATAGGGTTTAAAAGAGAACTGGATAAATTCATGGAGGTTAAGTCCATTAATGGCTATTAGCCAGGATGGGCAAGGAATGGTGTCCCTAACCTCTGTTCGTCAGAGGGTGGAGATGGATGGCAGGAGAGAGATCACTAGATCATTACCTGTTAGGTTCACTCCCTCTGGGGCACCTGGCATTGGCCACTGTTGGTAGACAGGGTACTGGGCTGGATGGACCTTTGGTCTAACCCAGTATGGCCATTCTTATATTCTAGCATTTCACAATATTTCTTTGTGTATACCACGATAACTAAGGGTAGGTCTACACTGCCCACATTACAGCACAGCCACAGCTGCGCTGTGACATAGGCAGTGTAGACATGCTTTATCGCCGGGGGAGAGCTCTCCCAGCGATAAAAAAAATAACCACCCCAAACGAGGGGTGGTAACTTTATTGCCGGCACCCATGCTTGCGTCAATAAAGTGCTGTCTATGCTGAAAAGCACCAGTACAAAAACTTTTGTCACTCAGGGGTAGGTTGTTGTTTTTTTTCCTCACACCCTTGAACAACTAACGTTTTAGTGCTGAAAGTGGCAGTGTAGACACAGCCTAAATAGCAAACATTTATATTGTTGGGTTATTTAGGCTGTGTCTGTTCATGAACAGATAAGCAAAAACAATACAAGTAACCTTCCACTAGTTTTCATGAAGTTTAAACACCGGAATACACTCTTACATTTACATTCATTTTGATCTATACTAATATACAAGTGGCAAAGAGTCCTGTGGCACCTTATAGACTAACAGATATATCGGAGCATGAGGTTTTGTGGGTGCATACATGCATCCGACGAAGTGGGTATTCACCCACGAAAGCTTATGCTCCAATACGTCTGTTAGTCTACAAGGTGCTACAGGACTCTTTGCCACTTTTACAGATCCAGACTAACACGGCTACCTCTCTGATACTTGACTAATATACAAGTGAAACTAAACTGTTTAGTTTAACTAAAACTGTGAAACCCTGTGCTTTCAATGCACTGTTCATTGGAATGGACTTACATATATTCACTCCCAACTTACCCCGGGCTCACTGAGTTCTGCTTTCAATTTCAAATGGCATATATTAGAATAACTGGAAGCAAGACCAGCTGAATTATTTTATTTTGTTTGATCTTTCTTTCATCTTGTCATTCTTCAAACTCTTTGGTATCCACACAACTTTGTAAGAGTGATCCTCTCTGAGCCACTGCTCTGGTTCTCAAAAGATTTAATTCTTTGGAACACCAAGAAAACTCTCTTCAGATCACAGTTCGAGAACATCTGATCTAAATAATCTATCTAAATACCTTTAGCTATTGTAGGTGTTCATACCTCTTTGATCCTCAAGGTATCTCAGCCCTCTTTTCTAGTTTTCAATCAAAATCATGGCTGTGGATTTCAACCATTTAAAAAATCAGTGATGAAAATCCCATAATAAATTTAAACACGTTAAATTATTTTGCCTTTGTTGTATTTTTGTGCAGGGGGTTTGGGAGTTTGTGCAAATACGATCTGGATATTCACTTCTTCCTAAATTCAGAAAGTTGATCATATTTGTATTTTTTTATTTTTAATGTTATGTATTTAAACTTGCTTCCAAAGTTGCATTGGCAGGCAGTCATTACAATCAAATGTCTGTTCTGCAAGCAGTGCTGAAAAAAACCAAGATAATATAGCACAGTGCTCAACATCTTAAAACTCTGTTACAGCCCCCGTAAAACAGTTAAGTGAATTCACTAGACTGAAAGGTATTAGCCCACTTCCTACACATGTGCTGTGGTTTCACTTTAAACCAAAGTGTGGTGTAATAGCAGTCTTATTGCTTATTTGATGCTTCACTTGGTTTGGAATTGAATATGACTTAGTGGCTTCTAAATGCTAATCACCCTAACAGACTTGAGCATCACTCTCTGGAAGATGACAGAACTGGTTTTAGAGCATTTTTTTGTTGGAAACGCATCATATTATTTTAATAAAATTATCCTTTTACATCTAGAGATACATTTTAAACTTTTTACTGTTTATCAGAAAACTCCTTACAATAAGCAGTAGATAGCAAAAGAATATATTAACATAATGTTTTCTAAAGAATTATTAGCTTGTATTGCCGTTTGACTGTATTGTCATTTAGTTATATATTATTTGTATACTCACTAACAGTCTAATTACTGGAAAAACCTCATGGACTTCCATCTTCCTAATCATAATAAAAATTCCATTTATATAACATCTTTCCCCTATCCCTTAGTCCATTGCTGACATGCAGCCACCTCTGGCAGCTGTTTAACTCCACACTACAGAGCTGTCCAGGACAGGAAGAGAAGAATGCAATTACTCAAACTGGATTTTGTTAGGACATCACTGTTAACACCACAACTTACATGGAAAAAATTCCATTAGATCCTTTGTGACCACAAGCAATCAGGGTCATAGTTTTAATGTCCTATTCAATAGCTTCTACAACACAATAGTGCCTCCTTATGCCATGCTATGGGGTTGATTCAGTACAGGCTCACAGGTAAGAGTGCTATCTACTGAATCACTACCACAATATTAGATTTATTGCGTCTTCTGATTTGCATCAGCAGCATTTATCAGGTTTTAATTGTATACGGCTGCATGCCTTGAAACATTTTATAAGCAATCAGAAATATGTTCTAGGAATATACAATTTACAAGTTACTGCTATGGCAGAACTCCAGACTTGCTCTAATGACCAATTCTTGGTACTTCAGAAGAAGGGGTGGGGGGAACTCAAAGACCAGAAATAAACACACACAACCCTATAATACATCTAATCCTGCCTTTTCTAGTGTCAGAACAGAGAAAGATAGTTTTGCTTTTTCTGTAATATATTTCAGAATAAGGAAACACAAGTTGCTCTCTTAATATAATAATGCACAAGATTGTTAACCTCAGTTTTAGGATTAGAATTTCTTTGTTCTTTGTATATCTGTTAAACAGATTGGGATGCTCGCATGAAATCCTAGTTCATGAGAGGCTGCAGTTTCCATTGATTGATAGGAACTGTGAACAATAGGATTCAAATATTTTTATGCAGAAAGGTTTCTTTTTAATAATGGGCAAACCTCAAAAGGTTCAAAAATTCCATATGGATAAGTGTTCAAATGTGTATATGCTTATGACAACCTCTTGGGTCTGCAAAATTGGGCTGAAAATCTTACAAAAACAGGCTTCAAGGAGATTTACTGTAGCTCCTGTTTCTAATTAAACTGGAGAAATCTGTAAGAACAAACTTTTTCTGCTTCATTTCTGCATTTAGGCCCAGTCCTGCAAGTTGTTCTGTATGAGCAGACCCCTGCGCTTGCATGGAGCCCCAGTGACTTCATGTGGGCACAGAGGTTTGCCCTGCATGGATCTAGTTACAGAATCAGAGCCAGAGTCACAGCCTGAAATTGAGAGGTCTGCAAAATTTGAAAATGGGATGTGAAAGCAGCATCAGTTGGTTTTTTTTCTTCCTTTCAGTTTCAATTTCTGGATTGGATCTTATCTCACTGAATCTGTTAATCTATTCCTAATTTTTGTTCTCCCTTTCCTGTTAAGGATATTCAGGAGTAATATTAGAAAAAAATGGGGGTGGGGGTTAGACCTGACCTCCCTTTTTATAGGTTCAATTTGCACCTGCATTTTTGCTCTCATAAAAAGAATTGCAGGTGCCACTCAGGGTACTTGTACATCTAGCAGCCTGATTTGCAGCTGCAATCAACTGCAGATGAAAAAAGGAAAAGTGTAAATTTTGTAGGGACACATTACCTCCAGAAAGAAGGCTGCCCACTCGAAATCATGGCTGTTCACAATTGTCAGATAAATCAAATATAGGTGTGAACAGGTTGAACAGAATGTCTGTAAAAGCTTGCATCACTGTGTATTGAAGGAATAATTGCTCTAAGTAGAAGAACTGTGGTAACGCTGATATCAATGAGCATGGTACATTTCTTCTTCAAACTCATTGATAAATTTTCACATATTAATTGTTGTCAGTAGGAGACAACCATGTGCTGGGTTAGTTGAGGTTGACTCCATGCTGCACAATCAGGACAGTTGAGGGACATTCCCGATTCTCTAACAGAGGCAACCGAAAAGATCAGTTGGGGGGGGAAAAAAACAAATCTCTGAGTTGTCTTGTTTTCCACAGAGATGAGGAGAGAATGATTGGTTTATGACGCAAATGGCTGCAGCGTATGACTTTTAAAACGAATTTTTGTGAGATTGTCAGTCAGATTTCTGCTGTTATCTTCATGTTGGTACCTGCCAAAAGATGAATCTTGTAGATGAATGTCATAGTTGTTTTTTGGCTAGCAACTATTCTTACCATGGATGGGATGTTCCTGATTTGCATACTTTGTTCTGAAATTTACACTCTGACAGTTTAAAAACAATAAAATGCTTATGAATGGAAATGTTTGTCTTTTAGCCGTCTAATGTCTTCGCAAAGATTTATGGTTTGTTTATTTTATTTAATAACACTTGGAATCTCAGTGGTGTGTTTCCTCAGAATATCAAGGCAAATTTACAAGCATTAATTAAGCCTCACAAACACCCCATTGAGTATGTAATCACATATTCATTTAAAAGATGGATAAACTAAGGCACGGAGAGGTTAAATGACATGCCAAAGGTCTCATAATCACTCGCATAGGCAAAGACAGAACCCAGGAGTTCTGATTTGCAATCCCCACTGTAACCATTAGTCCTTAGCACCAGGAACTACCAGACATTTTAGCCGCTTTTCAATTTTGGGGTCAGAGTCTGCTCTCAGTAAGCTATTGTAAATCAACAGTAACTCTATTGACTTCACAGTGAAGTGATTAACAGACAATGGCTCAATATCACCTTTACTGGACATAAACTTGGCATGGCATGGACTGTCTTGTTGCACCTGAAATATGAATAAACAAATGAGATGATGAGCCCTCATGGAAGCTAAGCAACTTGCTGATTAAATTTGGATTACCAGATTTGTTAATTTAAGATTGTAGAAGTGGTGTGGTCCGGTGGATAGTACTCTGGAATATGACTTTGCCCCAAACCTGCTTAATGACCTTGGGCCACCCACTTCGACTGTCTGTGTCCCTGTCTTCCCTCCCATCGTTTGTTTATCTGAGCTGTTTTGATCGACAGCTGCTTCGGGCAGGGCAGGGAACAAGGAGCAGTATTTTGCTCCCTGTTTGTACAGTAGCGCAATGGGTTCCTGATCTCAGCTGGGACCTTTAGATGCTGTTGTAATACAAACAATAAATAATAGCCTTATTGAATAATTACTATTATCTCAGTCTGGTCTTGGAGCAGGACAGGTCCTATCTTAGACTTTCTGAGAGGGGGGTTCATGCTATTTTGCCATTGTGTTTCGCTCCCCTATGTATCAGTGCTTTTTATTCTTGTGTTTTCTGCTGTAATAAGTAACCCTTGCAAAGTAATTAATAACAAACCGTGTGGGGTTTGTTCACAAAGGCAGTAATCTGTGTTTGATGTCCATGGGAAAACCAAAGAGTTGCCTTGTGTGTTCATGAGTGTATCTCCTCATGGAGGAGAATGACTCTGACTCTGAAAGCTAGCTCCTGGAAGTACCAAGGGAGTGTGACATCTTCTATACTTAGGAGCCACAGCTTAAACAGCTCTGCTCGTAAGGGAGCAGCAAGGGACCTGTAGCTACCCTGCTCCTAAAATAGAAGGGATTAAAAGCAGCCCTGGAGAGGGCTGTGGTGGGATGGCTGATTGGGGAAGCAGCCGGGCCACACCCCAATCAGGCCCCCAGCTGGCCTGTATAAAAAGGCTGTGAGCCAGAGGCCCAAGGAGAGTCTCTCCAGGCTGGGAGAGAGCAGGGCCTGGCTGAAAGAGCACTGAGGGTGGTGCAGTGCGGGGGAAGGAGCAGGCTGAGCGGGAGCGCTCCAGGCTTGCAATTCCCTAGGCTGTAAGGCCTGGTCCAAGGCCCATAGAGGTACTGGGAGGCAGATGAAGTCAACAGGTCCAAACCCCCTTGCCTATGATGAGTGACCTTTATACTGCAGTCTGCCCCAGGGAGCAGGGGCTTGGTGATGACTGGCAGTAGCCCAGACTGAGGCAAGTTGGGGATAGTGGGTTGGGGGTTCCACAGAAAGGGGGGAAATCCAGAGGCAGAGTATGAGGGATACTGCCTGGGGCAGAACCCTAGAGAAGGGGGCACCGGTTTCTGTGAGGGACACGGGGGCCAGAGCTGTGCGGATCACCAGCCTGCAGAGGGCGCTCCAGGCTGGAAAAGAGCTAATTCCCAATGACCAGCAGGAGGCGCCTCAGGGGTGAGTTGCCACTCCTTTACAGGACCATAAAGTGATCAGTGCTACTCATTGTGTTAGGCCTGGACAGTCCATGTGCTCACCTTGCTGCAAAGACTATGGTTATGCCTAGCTTTTGAATAGGAGCACAAGGGGAAGGAAGGGTAGGAAATGCCTCATCACTTCTCCTTTGTGCGGGACCTGGATGCAGTATAGCCCTCGTGATTTTGCCTTGCTTTGCAGTCACTGGTGTAACTCCCTCAGATTTGGTAATGTAATTGCTTCTGTGTGTGTGTGTGTGTATTTCCTTTTTATATCTGAGCCTGATTTTCATTTCAGTTCTGTGACACTTGTGTGATAGCACTCAGGGTACTAGATCTGTTGGGTTTACTTTACAAAGAGAGTTGGGTTATAGGTTTGTGTTATATTTTTGGAGAAGAGTTTTATACAAATACCCATACAAGTATCTATTCTTTTATATATTGTACCTAATCTAAAAAGATTATTCACACCCATGGTAACATGCCAGGTACAGGTCTGATTAACAATTATAATGTCCATCACATTTGGACTCCACCAAGTCTTCTAAACAAGATTTGCTGGGTCTGTATTGGAATTTGAATGGTACCCATCATCTGTACACAGGATTGGAAAGAATGCTGGTAAATAAGATTGGGACTAGTTTGCTTGCCAGCAGAGTTGACATGCAAAATGTGTGAGAAAATCCATCCTGTCACTCTGTTTGGCAGTTTGATTATTCAGTTTCTTTACTGCAAAGAAAAAAGTCAGTGGGAAGGTTCAGGAAGTTTATAGTGTCCTTTTGAGTAAGAGAAACCTCTTTCAAGTGCACCTGACTGAATCTGACTGTACTGGCAATATAGTGATTTACTGAGCTCCAGCTAACCAAAACTTGCAGTCAAGCAAAGGTCAGTTTTGTCCTGCAGGACTGTACTGATGAAACTTGTACTTATGTGGAATCCCAAACACTGTAGATGCAAAGTGTCTCGGCATTGAGGAGATGGAACTTTGAAGCTCAATATGAATAGGGGTGTTGATGGGAGACGGAGATGGTTTAACGAGACTTAACTGCATATCTTATGTGGGGGAAATTACTGTTGACCTGACCCCTTCCCATTCTGCGGCACAATCCATGCACTATATGCAACATATGCAACAGCTGTAACGCAAGAGGCCTACAGGCCTGTATCCTGTAAGACTTGGCCTAAGCTAAAAGCATTTACATATGCTGGGCTGTGGCACTTGACCCAGATAATGGACTAGGCCAATCTCTAACTAGAAAAGAACCAAAGGGCCTCCGGAAAAGTCTCTAGTCAAAACGCTGCCACAGCAAACTTCAGATCTTGATAATAACAAGGTGTGTCAGCACAGTGCTAATTATGAAACTGTCTTTCCATAATCTCCTTATAAGTCTTTATTAATAATGCTTGAGTGGTGAAAAATAACTAATAAGGAAATCTATCATTTGGCTTGGATTTGGACCTATATAAGACTGGTATTATAGGGGCAGGGCAGAGAGAGACCAGGGTGGCACCTGCGTGTGACCATCTCTGGCTCCCTCTCCCTGCATGCTTGTATTCAATAAAGGCCTCAGACTGTTTGTTTGAACCAAACAAATGGCATGACTCATCTTCCACAACAATTATAACTGGCTGGGGGGGAAATGTGCAAGAAATTTGAAGTTGTTTCCATTTCACAGCGTCCGTGATGGGCCCATTTTTCCTTTTATCCCCCCACCCCAAAAAAAAAATTATTCACAATTTTAATAAATGGTTTTTATCAAAAATGTATTGAACATGTCAATACCTATTTTAGATGGAAAGTGTAGTGGGGGAAAAGTATAATTTTGAAAAAGTTGGTGGTTTTGTATGAAATATTTTGTTTTTGGAAAACCATTTTTTACTAAAAAATTGTCATTCAAAAATATTCTGCTCTAGCCTCGATGCACTGATTTAATAGCAGAAAAAATATTTTATATACAAATCTGAGCTGAGAAGCCTTTGTTAAGCCATGTATTTTCTAGAATAAGTGAGAAGACTTAATTACCCAAACAAATGTTTGTCATTCACTATCATTTCAGTAAAATGGGAATTGCCCTATATGTGCTGTAAGACGTTTCCATGTCATTTCTTTAAAAAGTCTAACGTAAGAATTCATATGTGAGAGTGACATGACTGTGGAATTAGAGAGACAAGATGGGTGAGGTGCAATGTTTCCTCTAATTTTTGACAGGCCGTGTGCGCAAAAAAAAATCTTCTGTGCAAATTTTTGTGCATGCGGTGTTTAGGATCTGTGTGCACGTGCACAGCTTAGAGGGAACAGCGCCTGAGGTGATATCTTTTATTGGACCAACTTCTGTTGGTGAAAGAGAAGCTTTCGAGCTTGTACAGAGCTCTTCTTCAGGTCTGGGAAAGATAACCAGAAGGTCCCAGCTCAACACAAGGTGAAACAGATTGTTTAGCATAAGTAGTTAATATATACTGTAAGAGACCATTCCAAGTGAAGTGGCCAGTTAACACCTCTGCCTGCCCTCCAAGGACCAAAAAAAAAAAAAAGGTAGTGGGTTACAGATTATTGTATTAAACTATAAATCCAGTGTCTTAATATTAAGTCCATAATTTTTAGATTCTAGCAAAATTATGAATTTAAGCTGTGAGGCTCATCTCTTGAAGGTGTTGTGTGGGTTTCCTTTGGGGATGAGTACTGAGAGGTCAGATATAGTGTGATCATTTTGTGAAAAGTGCTTTCCCATGGGTGATAGTGTTTTTGTTTTCTACAATTTTTCAGTGTGAGTTCATTCAAGAGTGTAATGACTGTCTCATTTCACTCACATAGTTGTTACTGGGGCATTTATTACACCACATGTTATGATATGCATGTGTAGGACCCATGGATCCTGAAAGGTGTGCTGTGGGGGTATTTATCATCGGAAAATAAAGATGTACTTACAGGTTTTGCACATGTTATTATGGCATGACTTGGTGCAGCTTTGAGTTGATGTGTCCTGGTCTGTTGGTAGCTTGGCTCTGATGAGGAATTTGGTGAGATGGGGGGTTGTCTGACAGCCAGAAGAGGGGTTCAGGAAAGATTTCTTTCAGAATATGGTCCCCATCAAGTATGGGTTGTATTGTTTAATGGTACCCTATATAGGTACCAGTTTGATCTCTCTGGGTATTTGGATAGTCTCTTCCATAAGATCTACTTCTCTTATGGAGAGTCCTTGTTTGGTGAAGGTGGTTTTAAGTGTATTAAGGTGTGTATCCCAGATTTTTCTCATCAGAGCATATTCTGTGGTGTCTCTGTTCCTGGCTATAGATAACAGATTTCTTGGTGTGTTTGGGATGGTTACTGGATCTGTGAAGATAAATGTGGTGTCGGTAGGTTTCCATTGCTGAAGTTGATTGTGGTGCTCAGGATGTTGATGCTGGTATTGGACGTGTTCTAGAGAGAGTTGGAAGGATGGTTGGTGGTTGAATTTGTGGTGGAAATCTATGAGGGTGTTTAGACTGTCTGTCTAGAGCATGAAAGAGTATCTTATGTCTGTCATTGGTTTCATGGTGCATTTGTCCAGAAATTCTTCCTCAAGGTTGCTCATGAAGAGCTTGGCATATTTGGGGAGCCATTTTAGTACCCGTGGCTGTTCCCAGGGTTTGGACAACGTGTTTGTCGTTGAATGTAAAATTGTTATGGGTGAGGATGAAATGGATGAATTTTGCAATGTGTTTGTGGTGGATAACAGAGTTTGCTCCATAAAGACATTGGTTTTATGGTTTTATTTCAACAATCTTTAACCCACTAACCTCTTTTTTGTTTTTGTTTTTTGTTCTGTGGCTGCAGAGATGTTAACTAGTCACTTTATCTCAAATGGTCTCTGACAATATGTGTTATGCTAAACAATCTGTTCCACCTTGTATTTAGCTGTGACATGGACTATCTTTCCTAGATCTGAAGAAGAGCTTTGTGTAAGCTTGAAATCTTGTCTCTCTCACCAATAAAAGTTGGTCCTATAAAATATATTACCTCACCCACCTTGTTTTTCTAATATCCTGGAACCAACATGGCTATAACACCACTGTGAGCAGTGTAGTGTAACCGGTTCTTGAGTGGGGCAGAGTGACTATCCAATTAAGGTGAGCTGTTATCCTGCTGATAATAACTCACCTTAATTGATCACTCTCATTATAGTGTGAATGGCAACACCCATTTTTTCATGTTCTGTGTGTGTGTGTGTGTGTGTGTGTGTGTGTATGTATATATGTGTATATATATGTTATCTTCCTACTGTATTTTCCACTGCATGCATCCGATGAAGTGGGTTTTAGCCCACGAAAGCTTATGCTCAGATAAATTTGTTAGTCTTTAAGGTGCCACAAGTCTCCTTGTTCTTTTTGCTGATACAGACTAACATGGCTACAACTCTGAAACCTGTATCCATAGGGGTTATTTGCAAATGTCTCCAAGATTGTTAGCACCTTGATTTTTATTTATAGCTTCATAAAGTTAGATAGAAGAGACCTACTGAGTCCATCCCCATGATTATGAAAGGAAACTATCTGCACTATATTCTGCAGTGCTTTATTCAGCATAGTTATAAACTCCAATGAGGAGGTTTCCAACATTTCTTTTGCAAGACTTCTACTAGAGCTCACTGGTGGGGATACATTCCTCAGAGTTAATTGACCTTATTTTCTCTTTACTCAATTTTATCCCATTATTACTGTAAGGGTTCTAATTCCCTGGACTACCTACCTAAGAAAACGAGGAATTGCTTATGCTTAAACCCTGTAGGTGTTGATTATCCTATCTCCCAGTGTAGACAGCAGTGAGATATTTTAGCATTGCACTGAGTTTGGTGGATGGCTGATAACATGACTGAATTAGTAGCCATCTTATAATTTAAACTCTCTTCTCCCAGGGTTTTAGGACAGTGGCTTTTTAATACAGGGTAAATATGTGTTAAAAAATGTTTCTGCAGGGGTCATTTTTCCTTGGATTTTAATGGGAGTATTTATTGCAAAGCTAGGATATTTCTTCAGAATTGTTAAAATCTTTTCCTTCCACCCAGTTGTTTATATCATCTTGGGATTTTGGAAATAGAGATCTCTTTATTGATCTTTATACCACCAACTTTAACATTAGCCCTTGAAGTAGCTATTTTATTTCTTTCTTTTTCCATTGCCACATTTGGATTTGTAAAGATTCACTCCCACAAATGAGCCAGGTCCTTTAACTCTTTTTTTTGACACAAATAAAAAGTGATGAATCTGTTGGGAAACGAAAGGCTGCATAAAAAGAAAACACATTTCAACTTTGCGTTTATTGAATTTTATATGAGAAGTGCTTTAAATGTTTAATGTTTCAAATTACGTTTGGCATCACCTTTCCCTTGGCTTTAGGCAGATGAACTTTGCCAGTGTATTTAACTGGCTCTGTAATTAGAGCAAGGATGTCAAATTTATTTTTTTCCCCTCAAAGTTGAACTTTAATTTGGATGGGGTTGATATAACAAGTGATGGTCATCTAACTTCCATAGTGTGCTATTAGCAAGGCATTTAGAAAGCTTAGAAAACTATCCAAGCAACATCTAGTGGGCTTGTATTTATCCTGTTTCTTGTTCTGCTCAGAGAACGATACCACAGCTTTTATAGTAGGAAAAAGGGAAGCTGTGTAGGATCTGCTAAATTATAAAGCATGTGGTTGTGGCCAGATACATTACTTTGTAAAATTGATACTTCCGGAGTTCCGTATTTAGACTACTCCATGCTGAAGTTTTTCCTAATAGCCTGAGTTTCAATCTGTGAAGCTCACTGTCAAATTCCAAGCTGTACTCCTCATTGACTTAACCTAGAGCATCTTTATTTTCTTCAGTACACTAAATAGATCATGTGATTTTTCTAGTAAGTGAGAAAGTATGGACATTAAGACATTATTTATACATTTTTTTTCAACTTTCCTAGCCATGTTTTAGTAAAAATCCTATTTAGACAGCACCATCATACTCTTCTGTTGATTTTTTTATAGTACAGTTTTGTCTGGAAATATACTTTGGCATAAACATATATTGTCTGGAAGTATTGATTTATTTAAATGTGAATGTCAGGCTTAAAAGAACTATTTCTTAAAACTGAAAGAGTAACCATACCATCCATTACAAGTTTTTATAGGTCTTCCAAATGAATACCTCCAGCTGAATTTAGCTGCAGGATGAAAATGTCTGTCTTTATTTGTCAGTTTGATTGTTGTGCACCAGTTTGTCATCAAAATTCATTACGATGAATCTAATTATTTTCATCCTCGTGCAACTACTGCAAAGGAATGCAACATTATGATGGCACCTGTCCATCTACCAGGCAATTTACTGTTAAGTCAGACGTCGATTGAATAGAGATGTCCTGAGCTCTTTCTGTAATGAGTAAGCAAATATTTACAAAGTACGCTGGTTAAGATTTCTGTATTATTCGTGTGAGAGAGAGGGAGATCATTTTTATTATTGTTATGGTTATT
Organism: Chelonia mydas; assembly: GCF_015237465.2. Lineage (NCBI taxonomy): Eukaryota > Metazoa > Chordata > Testudines > Cheloniidae > Chelonia > Chelonia mydas. Next base: position 63,482,401 of record NC_057853.1, on the reverse strand, counting down.
AATAATCACAACATGTCGTAGGCTTTCATCTTCTAAATTAGAGCAGAGTGACTAATGAAAAATTATTAGTAAATAATATATTTGAAAAAGATCATGAATTCCAAATTATTTCAGTATCAACCAGCTGTATTGAAAGTGGCTTACAAACTGTAAGTAAGCCATACAACGGCTGTCTACAATAGTTGCCCAATCCTATGAATTGCTGAGCACTCTTCACTCTCATTAATGGGTCATTAAGTGTGCAGGATTGGGTCCTACACAATTGGTAATATCCCCATTTCAGAGATGGATAAATTGTGAGAAGATAAAGCCTTTATTTTATAACGTCTGCAAATGCTGGGTGCATACGTTTTTTGGCTTCCCATTCCTAATACCCAAGGCCTGATTTTCAGAGGTGCCAAGTACCCAGAACTCCCAGTTAACAAGCCTGAAATTTTCTTCTGTGATAGCTAATGGAAACAGTATAAAATACTGTCTTGCTAGATGTTAGTGCAGAAAAGCACTGGCATTTGCATAGCACATTTACAAACTTTTTAAAGTGCAAAAAATGAGCTAATTAAATGTACAAGCAATGTCTAATCCATCTGCTAGCTGTTTGGTTGGGTTACATTTACAGAATATCTGGACATTTTAATTTTAATATGATGCTACCCCTTTTATTTATCTAAAAATAAAAAAAGACAGTAAAGGTAGGTCTACAAATATTAGAGTAGAGAAGCAGGACTGCCTATAAAGGTGGTTGTTCTCTTCCTCCATCCTGAAATTCTAACTGAGGGAAAACTCTGTTCGACTGAGTAAGGTGTTATGGATCAGGCCCCTAGTGCATAGACATCTCAAAGCGCTCAACAAATATTAATGAAGCCGCACAACACCCCTTTTTATAGATAAGGAAGCGGAGGCATGGAGAGACTGAGACTGTGTCTATATGTACAGTGCTGTAGCTGTGCTGCTCTACCGACACAGCTGCATCACTGCAGTGCATCTGGTGAAGACGCTATATGCCGACGGGCGAGCTCTCTCCCGTCGGCATAAAAAAAGCACCCCACTGACATAGCGCTGTGCACACTAGCGCTTATGTCAGTGTAACTTACGCACCTCAGAGAGGTGGAATATTCACACCCCTGAACGACATAAGTTTTGCTGGCGTAGACAGTAGTGTAGATGTAGCCTTAGTGACTTGTCTAAGTTGAAATAGCTCGTAAGTGGAAGATTGTGGAATGGAACCCAAGAATCCCTACTAACTAGACTACATTTCTCCATGCTAGATGAGTGTTAAGCACAGATCCTTGACCGGGAGTGAAGCACAGTGATTTAGAATTTGTGGGTACTTCTGAAAGCATGGTTCTAATAGCACTAATCCAAGCCATGTAGGCAATAGCCATGTCAATTCACCACAGTGTTAACATGTTCTGGCAGTATAAGTATGTAACTACATCCCAGTGGGGCTGGTCATGTAGTGCATTGAGGGGAAGGGAGCACAGATATACGGACAAATGTCCACTAGTGATCATTTGGTCTGAAGATGCTGATCTGACCGGGAAATGCTAAATGTTGAATTGAGTCCAAGGCGTTTTAATCTCTTTGAGTTAGTGGAAGGGGGAGGACATTTCATTCAAATGAATGACAACATACTGAGAAGGAGCTGCAATCCAAACAGGCACATGGAGCCTCACAGTAGGAACAACACAGAAAAAAGTTTACTGTTGAAGAAGTGAAGGAGGTTGACAGGGCTGCCGTTACAGGAAATTCCTGGCTTCTTGGTTTGACAGCCATATCCCTAGGCTCCAAATTGAGACAGCTAAAATTCCCGATATAGTTGAGCCCTGTCAATTCAAATACAGCATCAGAATGTTTTGTGTCCTTCTGCAGCATCCAGACATAGCAGCTGACATCATGCATTTGGTTATGTAGGTCTGATGTTCAGTGCATCGTGGTACAGGGCCTTAATGAGACACTTGGTATTCAAAGCTCATGAATAAATCTGGGGCTCTTTTTTTTTCTTGTTCTTTGTGTGCGCAAAGCCAAAAAGACAGAGCTTGAGCATCTGATTATAACCAATGACAGAGAAAATCTTTACAGATATTTGTCTCTGCCAATAAGCCTGTGTGTTTACAAATACCTTAAACTTTGTGTGTATATTACATATAAAGAGCTGATGATGGGAAACAACAGTCAGCCATTTTTACTAGGTTCCAACTTTTTTTATTTGTAAGTGAATTTAACACTGGTGAAGAGTGTGGGATTAGTAGCTAAGAAGACTGAAAACCCCAACCCAGGTATAATACTGAAACTGGCAGTACATATTTCCCCATGATGTCATGCCACTGTGCTTCCACCCAGATCTAGTTAAGTTTTCAGGGCACTCAAGGTCCTTGGCACCCAGAATGCACCTTGTGATATTGATACTTCTTCTCTTTTAGGAATTATAGGTGACCAAAAAGCCTTCAGTTAACCGGTTCTCAGAGGTGAATTTGAACTTCAAATCTGGGATCCTAGTTGGAACTTTTCCAAAGTTTTGTGTGTGTTGGATCTGGGGTTTTCTCTAGCCACTACCAATCTGGGATGCATTTGAATCAATGGCCTATAGGTGAAAGACTTGCATCCAGTTCCCAATTTCACTAAGTTATACCTTGCACCTAATTTTAATTGTCTCTAAAGTGCAAATCCCTGCTCCCTCCTATACCTTGAGAGTCAGGGGGAAGAGTGTTTTTAAAACAAAAAAGTAGGGATGAGCTTGAGGTGCTAGATTTGGCTCTGGATGTAAACTTCTTCCAGGTTCAGGGTAGTTAACTCTGGAAGTTTGGTTCAGGGCCTTCTCTGAAAATAGAACAAGAGAAATAGTATAAACGAAGTGTGCAAGAAACTGTATCTTTGTGACCAGTTCTTTTGCCATGTGATCCCTTTATTGATAAAAAGTGGATATGAGTACAGTAAAACCCTTATTTCGTGAACTAATTGGGGATCTAGAAGTTCATAAAATCAAAACATTTCTGGAATTGAATGTCTCAAAGTGACAGTAGATATGGGGCACAAGTTGCACTATGGTGCACTACGTCACTTTCTTCTTGTCCTTCCAACCACTGCAAACCAATTTCCAATTCACTGAAGGCATTAGAATGTGACTTGTTCTTCATTAACCTCACTTTTGTTATGTGATTTATTTTTTCCGCATTTGGAAAAAATGGTTTGAAAAACTGCTTGTTCATAAGATTGGTGTCCATAAAATTGAGGATCTACTGAACTTGTTCCTAGTGCAGCCTGTGAAAACGAGCAGGTGTTTGTTGCTGAAACTTCTGCATTGCAAATATGGACTAGGAATATGACATCTTCCTAACTCATTGGTGATCCTTCCAGGCTTTTCTAATTGAACCATTGAATATATCAGCATCTACAACCACACTGCAATAAACGTTTCCCAAAAAATAACAGTAACCAAGCCTGAATGTGCTAAGAAATTCAAACCTGTACAGTCTTAGTCTTCTAAATTGACTTATTTAGAAGGGCCAGTGGCTTTACTGACTCAATTTTACCTTAATGCCAATTTCAAATTCCAGTTTTTGCTGGAGATAAAGCAGAATTTTTCAAATGACCTAACTCCAGTAGTTCCAGGTTTTCCCCCACACTTTGACATTTTATTTGACTTTGAGTCCATCTGCTGTGTTCTATCAGTATGTTGTTTACACCCAAGTTGTTGACACATGCAGACACCTCTTAATATGATGGGAAACCTAAAAGTGTTCAATAAACTATAATCCTTGATGGTAGGCAGATGAATATAGCAAGCCATATAATAAATTAAACTGCTTAGTATCAAGATGCAGGAACGTGGAGAAAATAAACTTTAGTGATCAGATATATTCTATGCAGTAGTATCAAATTAGAATGTAAAGAGAGATGTAAGGGATTAGGCACCCATTAATGCAAGTAACTTGAATTATGCATGGACAGCTTTTAAAGCCTCCACTAATTCATTATCTGCACATCAGAATATGCAATGCACTTAATCATATGAAATGCTTGAACAATGACTGTCCCGATAATGTCCCTTTTTGTTGCAATACGCTAAATGTAGGAAATTTTCCTCCATTGTTTCACTATCACATTGTTAAACATTGAAATTAGGTGTTAGGAGTTCGTGGAACTTTGAGTAATAAAGACAAACCCAGCTTCTTGAGTACTTTTAGCATTTGCCCAGAATTCTTTAAAGTGCAAAGCACTGTCCAAGACCGTGTTAATTTTATGTGGGAGACTGATTTTTGTTTTCCTCCAAAGCAAACAAGATATATTGGGACTGAAGTTTAGAAATCAGAGAATGCTTCAGAGGTAAGTCTCCGGTCAGAGGGAATTCTGCACATTCTGATCCAGGGAGATTCATGCCAGTAGAGTAGGATTGTTACTATGAATAATTTCTTGGGTTCAGAGCTGTTTATCCTGGATTTATGCTGATTACATATGGGCAGAGCAGGTGGTTGCCTGAGGCACCAAAGTGTTTATTGGACTATTTATCATGCCAGTGATATTTGGATGGGATAGAAAGGGGTATTTCAGTTTGCCATGAGCAATAAAAATACTTGAGCTGGCAATGGTGGTGTTGTCACTAGTGGGAAGAGAGTCTGTTAATAATAAGTTGTAGATAAAACCAAGAGAAAATCCTATTTAAAATCTTTTCACATTATCAATCTAATCAAGGAACCTTTCCTCCCCCAGTCCCCAAACAATATAAATATAAGCGAAGTGCTTCAGTCATCTCTTATCCAAGTATAAGATTAACGTCACCACATCCTCAGCCACTCTTCAGATAGTACTACTGCTATCTGCCGGAATGATTTCATCAGTTATTTTTTTAAGAATTCCACGTGGCAAACTGACCCCTCTTCCTTCCTTTTTTCTCCATAGACTTTGCTCAGAGGCATAATCCTAGGTGTAGATAATCTAATTAAAACAGTTTCTCTTCATGCTGACTTCTTTGAAGCAGACTTGTAGCACAGAGGAGTAGCTCTCCTGCTGAAAATTTGAGACATTTAGGGGGAAATACCTGAAAATATATTGCCATTAAATACTCAAGTGTTGTTTTTGGAAAGACATTCAAAGGTAATACAAAAAGGCTTTTTCTGTTTAAATCAAATAGATTGTTATATAATTGAATTTTATCAAAGACCTGAATAAATTAAAGTTTATACATACCTTTGAAGTAGTTCTTTAAAATCTCTTTGTTTGCAGAATCACAGTTTTGGGATCACACACTCCAAAGAGTGATATGGTGATCAAAGGAATGGCAAAAAGAAAAGGAGTACTTGTGGCACCTTAGAGACTAACAAATTTATTTGAGGTCATGAAAGCTTATGCTCAAATAAATTTTAGTCTCTAGGGTGCCACAAGTACTCCTTTTCTTTTTGCGAATACAGACTAACATGTCTGCTACTCCGAAAGGAATGGCAGACTATGTACAAACATTACTAAAAAATATGAATGGGCCCTTATTCAAGACTAGTTTTGAATTGAAACTTTCTCTGTTGCAACTCTACAAGTGCATCCAAAAGCCTGCTTGCTGGATTAAAAAAAGGATGAGAGGATTTTTCTTTTTTAAACAGGAAGCTGAGGAATACAGCTTTTCTTAAATACTCCCCATTGTCCCTGTACTCCGATCCACACCTATCTTCCCTACCTTGCTCAGTTCTGTTCTTGCATAATCTGTTATACATAGATGCATTGGAAATAACTTTGAGAAAGTAACAGTAACTGGACTCACCTGTCAGACATTGCTGATCATTCCTGGTCTGAGGCAGAGAACATGTCTCATTCAAGTTTCTCTCTCATCAGCATTGTCATGCCTAGCACATCCATTCTGGTTGCACACACAGTTGTGATTTGAAGATTTTCCACCCCCCCTCTAATAACCATGAGGGCCTTATAATCCCTAATTGAACTTAATTGAGAGGGAGTTTTGTCCAAGCACAGAGTTCAGGGCTTGGCCTTACTTTCAATTCTTTTTGCTGCATTGAATGAATACACATTTAGAAAAGTGTGACTGTTATTAGAATCTGCAAAACACTGTTTAGATACCCAAACTTACAATGCACTTTAAAGATGTATGTGTACATTGGCAGAGTTACTTCGCCAGCAGTTACATCGCCACTCAGAGAGTGCTAAAGGGAAACAGCTGTTGTGTGTTCACGCTGTCAGCTGCCTGCACAATAGCAGGTTTACACTTGCGGCACTTGCATCGGTATTCGGAGAGGTGCACTCTGGGCAGCTATCCCAAAGAACATAGTTTCCTCTTCTGCTGCTAAGAGTTGTGGGAAGGTGGAGGGGCTCGTGGGGCATCCTGGGTTCTGTCCCAATGCGCCCTGATGCATTGACGCCATCTTTCAATGGTTCATGTAATGTGCGCTCTGCCTCTTCGGTCTGCAGGAATGGATCCCACGCTGTTGACCAATATGCTGCTCACTCTCACTAACACGTCACGAGTGGCAGTGGAGTTATTCCTTAAACTACAAAGGCAAGAGGAGTTTGACATTGATCTCACCACACATAGTGCTATGACATGACATTGCTTGTTGCATTCATGGAGGTGCTGACCACAATGGAACGCCGCTTTTGGGTTCGGGGAAACAAGCACTGAGTGGGGGGATCACATCATCCTGCAAGTCTGGGATGACAAGCAATCGCTGCAGAGCTTTTGGATGAGGAAAGCCACATTCATGGGACTGTGTAATGAGCTCTCCGCAGCCCTGCAGTACAAGGACATGAGAATGAGAGCTGCCCTGCCGTTGGAGAAGCACATGGCAATTGCACTGTGCAAACTGGCTACTCCAGACTGCTACCGATCGGTCGCTAACCAGTTCAGAGTGGGAAAGTCTATCATTGGACTTGTGTTGACAGAAGTGTTCAGGGCCATTAATTGCATCTTGCTCCAAAAGACCGTGACTCTGGGCAACATGTGTAACATTGTGGATGGCTTTGCACAAATAGGCTTCTCTAACTGTGGAGGTGCGATAGATGGCATGCGCATGCCAATTCTGGCACCAGACCACCTAGCCACCAAGCACATTAATTGGAAGCGGTATTTCTCCAGGCGCTTCTGGATCACCTTGGGCATTTCACAGACATTAATGGAGGTTGGTCTGGAAAGGTGCATGACACGCATCTTTCAGAACACTGGCTTGTTCAGGAAGCTGCAAGCAGGGACTTTCTTCCTGGACCAGAAGATCACCATAGGGGAACTTGAAATGCCAATTGTGATTCTGGGAGACCCTGCCTACCCCTTAATGCCATGGGTTATGAAGCCATACATGGGGAACCTTGACAGTAGCAAGAGGTGTTTGCAACACAGAGACCACTGATTCAGTGATCTTAAAACACAGCCACTGTTCACATACCTGTCACTAACTGGCTGACCTCAGGCAAGCACACATGAGCAACAAGACCCCCCAAATGGTGAGTAACCGTAGGGGCAGGAGAAATCAGTGTTCCAGGGCTGTACTGTACACTGGGGACATGGCTCTTGGGGAGAGCCAGCACTGTAGTGCGGGCCTTATAATCATTACTGTCCCCACATTTTCCACAGGCTGTGTTCATTATGGAAGATCTCACTGCTGAGGGTGAGCAGGGAATCAAGGGAGGGTCTTCTCCAAGTCTGCAGCTTCTGCCCTAGCCCTTATGCGGCTCGCCTGCGTGCAGCAATGCCCCCACCCCCGAGAGATGGCAGAGTGGCACGGGAAAATTCCCTTAATGGGGCAAGAAAGAAAGCAGCTCTGCCAAACAAACTGGCAGTGGATTGCCCATGAGAGTTTCCTGGATATCTCTGAGGCAGATTCCCATGAAGTGAGGGAGTCAGTCAACACTCTCTCCCACCGCTCAGACTAGGCATGCATTGGTATGCGCATCTGTCAGGGTTCCTTCCCCACTCTTTGGCATACCTCACAAGATAGGACATAGGCAGAAACATCCTTGCCCATTCCCTCCCAGTGGAATGACCTTCCCAAATGGTCTTTGGTCCTGTTCACCCCAGCATGGCCCCTAGGATGATCATGGGCTAAGCTCAAGAGCTTTCCCCAGTACTTAGTTGGAACTACCAACTGTCTCTGAGGATGCCAGTTTTCCTGGTGCCCACCAGAGAGTTTCCTTGTATAAAAGTCCTCTTTCTACAACAAACTGGAATTGATTAGAAGAGTTGAGAGGCTGTGGGTTGCTCTGTGCTTCCGTCCAAGCTCTCTGGAGGCTTTCATCTGCTTTCTGTTCGGCTTGGAACGGTTCTCTTGATGCTGGAGACATCAGTTCCTCACTGGATTGTGGACCTGGGCTTGGTCCCTCTGGAAGCAATGCAGGTGATAGGGCTGTTTCCATTGATGGTGAACCGCTCTCTGCTGGTGCACTATAGGGTATTTCAGGCTCTGGCTGAGCCTCTTTTGTAGGGTCATCTGCTGCTGCTGCCAGTGGAGGCTCGGTGGTGCCCTCTGGTGTTGAAGCTGTAGATGGGGTTGCAAGCACTGGACTCAGTGCTGGCAGCGGTTCTGGTGCTGGTTGCTTCGCCAGTTTCGGATCGGGGACTGGCTTTGGCTGGGTCTCTGGGACTGGATCCACTACGGCAGTTGCAGTTGTTGGCAGGGGATCCGTTTCCACCACCTCCATCTGGGTCTCTGGTAACACAGACAGGGCCCTGGTGGAAGGCTCAGGAACAGGGATAGGTGTGGAAGCTTCCTTAGTCTGGCTGCAGGTGACCATCCCAAGACCAGGTCAAAGCCCCTCTTCAGCCACTCCCCATCATTGAGGTTCCATTTCAGCGAGTAGCTGTGGATATTCTGGGTCCTTTTCCGAAAAAGACACCCAGAGGAAAGCAGTACATACTGACTTCAATGGATTTTGCCACCCGATGGCTGGAAGCAGTAGCTCTGAGCAACACTAGGGCTAATAGTGTGTGCCAGGCACTAACCGACATTTTTGCCAGGGTAGGTTGGCCCTCCAACATCCTCACAGATGCAGGAACTAATTTCCTGGCAGGAACTATGGAAAGCCTTTGGGAAGCTCATGGGGTAAATCACTTGGTTGCCACCCCTTACCACCATCAAACAAATAGCATGGTGGAGAAGTTTAGTGGAACTTTGGGGGCCATGATACATAAATTTGTAAATGAGCACTCCAATGATTGGGACCTAGTGTTGCAGCAGTTGCTCTTTGCCTAGAGAGCTGTACCACATCCTAGTTTAGGGTTTTCACCATTTGAACGTGTATATGGCCGCGAGGTTAAGAGGCCATTACAGTTGGTGAAGCAGCAATGGGAGGGGTTTAAACCTTCTCCAGGAACTAACATTCTGGACTTTGTAACCAACCTACAAAACACCCTCCGAACCTCTTTAGTCCTTGATAAAGAAAACCTAAAAGATGCTCAAAAAGAGCAAAAAGCCTGGTATGATAAACATGCCAGAGAGCGGCCCTTCAAAGTAGGGGACCAGGTCATGGTCTTAAAGGCGCTCCAGGCCCATAAAATGGAAGCGTCATGGGAAGCGTCATTCATGGTCCAAGAGTGCCTGGGAGTTGTTAATTATCTCATAGCATTCCCCACCTCAAACCGAAAGCCTAAGGTGTACCATATTAATTCTCTAAAGCCCTTTTATTCCAGAGAATTAAAGGTTTGTCAGTTTACAGCCCAGGGAGCAGATGACACTGAGTGGCCTGAAGGTGTCTACTACAGAGGGGAAAGCGATGGTGGCGTGGAAGAGGTGAACCTCTCCATGACCCTTGGGTGTATGCAGCGACAGCAGATCAAGGAGCTGTGCATTAGCTACGTGCTGATGTTCTCAGCCACCCCAGGACTGACTGAATAGGTATACCACTCCATTGACACAAGTAATGCTCACCCAATTAGAGCCCAACCTTACCGGGTTTCTCCTCAAGCTAAAACTGCTATAGAACGGGAGATCCAGGATATGCTACAGATGGGTGTAATCCGCCCCTACCACAGTGCATAGGCATCTCCAGTGGTTCTAGTTCCCAAACCAGATGGGGAGATATGTTTTTGCGTGGACTACCATAAGCTAAATGCTGTAACTCACCCAGACAACTATCCAATGCCACGCACAGGTGAACTATTGGAGAAACTGGGACGGGCCCAGTTCATCTCTACCTTGGACTTAACCCCAAGGGGTACTGGCAGGTACCGCTAGATGAATCCACCAAGGAAAGGTGAGCCTTCATCACACATGTTGGGCTGTATGAATTTAATATGCTCCCTTTCGTGCTGCGGAATGCACCCGCCACCTTCCAAAAACTTGTAGATGGTCTTCTAGCGGGATTGGGAGAATATGCAGTCGCCTACCTTGACGATGTGGCCATATTTTCGGATTCCTGGGCAGAACACCTGGAACATCTCCAAAAAGTCTTTGAGAGCATAAGGGAGGCAGGACCAACTGTTAAGGCTAAGAAGTGTCAAATAGGCCTAAACAGAGTGACTTACCTTGGACACCAGGTGGGTCAAGGAACTATGAACCCCCTACAGGCCAAAGTGGATGCTATCCAAAAGTGGCCTGTCCCAGAGTCAAAGAAACAGGTCCAGTCCTTCTTAGACTTGGCCGGATATTACAGGCGATTTGTACCATAATACAGCTAAATCGCCACACCGCTGACAGACCTAACCAAAAAGAAACAGCCAAATGCAGTTCAGTGGACGGAAGAGCGTCAGAAGGCCTTTAACCAGCTTAAAACGACACTCATGTCCGACCCTGTGCTAAGGACCCCAGACTTTGACAAGCCGTTCCTAGTAACCACAGATGCGTCCGAACGTAGTGTTGGAGCAGTCTTAATGCAGGAAGGACCGAATCAAGAGTTCTGTCCTGTTGTGTTTCTCAGCAAAAAGCTGTCTGAGAGGGAAAGCTGTCTGAGAGGGAAAGCCGTTGGTCAATCAGTGAAAAGGAATGTTACGCCATTGTCTACGCTCTGGAAAAGCTATGCCCATACGTTTGGGGACGGCATTTCCACCTGCAAACCAACCATGCTGCGCTACAGTGGCTTCATGCCTCCAAGGGAAATAACAAAAAACTTATTCGGTGGAGTTTAGCTCTCCAAGATTTTGATTTTGACATACAACACATTTCAGGAGCTTCTAACAAAGTGGCTGATGCACTCTCCCGTGAAAGTTTCCCAGAATCAACTGGTCCAAATCGTCCTTAAGATCTGGGAAATATTGTTAGTCTTTATACAGTTTTATCCTAGAACTCCAGGAAGAAATCACAGCCAGTGTTTCACCCTATCTGTGATTTTGGGGGGCGTGTCATAAATATAAAGGGAAGGGTAACCATCTTTCTGTATACAGTGCTATAAAATTCCTCCTGGCCAGAGGCAACATCCTGTTACCTGTAAAGGGTTAAGAAGCTCCGCTAACCTGGCTGACCCAAAGGACCAATAAGGGAAAAAGATACTTTCAAATCTGGGGGGGAAGGCTTTTGTTTGTGCTCTTTGTTTGTGTTTGTTCTCTCTTGGGACTGAGAGAGGCCAGACAAAAATCCATCCTCTCCAACCCATCCTAATCCAAGTCTCCGATATTGCAACCAGTATAGGTAAGCCAGGCAAGGCGGATTAGTTTCATCTTTTGTTTTACGTGAATTTTCCCTGTGTTAAGAGGGAGGTTTATTCCTGTTTTCTGTAACTTTAAGGTTTTGCTCAGAGGGGGATCCCCTGTGTTTTGAAACTGAATACCCTGTAAAGTATTTTCCATCCTGATTTTACACAGGTGATTTTTTTACCTTTTCTTTAATTAAAATTCTTCTTTTAAGAACCTGATTGATTTTTCTTTGTTCTTAAGATCCAAGGGTTTGGGTCTGTGTTCACCTGTACAAATTGGTGAGGATTATTATCAAGGCTTCCCCAGGAAAGGGGGTGTAGGGCTTGGGGGGATATTTTGGGGAATGACATCTCCAATTGGTCTCTTTCCCTGTTCTTTGTTTAAAACGCTTGGTGCTAGCAGCATACTGTTCAAGACCAAGGCAAAATTTGCACCTTGGGGAAGTTTTTAACCTAAGCTGGTAAGAATAAGCTTAGGGGGTCTTTCATGAGAGTCCTCACATCTGTACCCTAGAGTTCAGAGTGGGGAAGGAACCCTGACAGCATCATACAGATACAAGTCTGCTTTCTGCAACCCTCTTGCCCCCAACAACTTGCTTCCCAAAATCAAAGCCACTTACCAGGGGCCTCCTCTCCTGGTTGCACTTTGCCAAGCTCCGACCACTGTGACTGGCTAGCCTCCTTCGGCATAGAGAAGGGCTCCTGGCTGCATGCATCTCTGACCTTTGAGTCATCCTCTACCTCTGGGTTCCCCTCCCCCCTCCACATCCTTATCAAAGATTTCCTCCTCCTGGCTCGGTCCACTCTCGACCTGCATGCAAGCCACTGAAGTGGCCTGTGGAGTTGGGGTCGCCACTGAGTATCGCATCCAGCTCTTTGAAGGACTGGCAGGTTGTGAGGGCAGCACTGGAGTGGTGGTTTGCCTCCTGCGCTTTATGGTAGGCATTCCACAGCTGCTTCACTTTAATCCTGCACTGCAGTGTTTCCCGGTCATGGCCCCTTTCTGTCATGGATTGTGAAATCTGTCCAAAGGTATCATAATTCCGATGGCTGGAGTGCAGCAGGGACTGGACAGCCTCCTCTCCCCAAATGCTGATAAAGTCCAGCAGCACTTCATTGCTCCAAATGGGGGATCGCCTGGTGCATAGAGCAGGCATGCCACCTGGAAAGAAGTACTGAGACAACTGCATGCATCACTGAGCAAACAGGAAGGGAACTTTCAAAATTCCCAAAGAATTTAAGGGGTGGGGCTCATGGTTGGTCACCTGAGGGCAGGGCAGTAGAGTTCAAACTGATTACCAGAGAGGTGAGAACAGGCATTGTGGGACACATCTTGAAGGCCAATTGCAGCACTGTAATCAACTGGGGTGTCTACACTGGCACCGCAGCGCTATAGCCCCGGCGCAGAAAGCTGTATGCCTTTCATTGGGGTGGTTTTTTTACAATGCTGCAACTGTTCAGTTTCTGCGCACTAAGTGGCTTGGCAGTGTGTACACCTCGGGAGTTACACTGCAGAAAGCTGCTTTACTGCGCAAAAACTTGTCAGTGTAGACACGGCCTTTGTTGAGTTCCCCTGCAGTGTTGGAAATGTAAATATTGCAGGACTGTGCTAATGCATGAGAACCTGGAAGATGCTATTGACTAGAAACAGAAACAGTCTAGTTTCATTGTCTGGACTGAATGAAGTGCAAGGCAGAGTCTAAATGATAAAAAGTAAATTTAGAGTTTTTTACATTTTTGCTGTTGTTAATTGGTGCTCTTAGTAACATTAGTAACATATTTTTTAACCTGAATGTTGCTCTTGAGTGCTCATCTTTCCCCCCTCTTTCCTAGAATAGGATCCCTTCCAAGAACACTTAAAACACTTAGGTCTTAGGCCAGTTTAACATTTTCAGGCACATAGATGACCCCTCAGCCCTCTGAATAACAGATTGTTTAGTGGTTTAATTTACTGCTGACACATGGGGCAGTGTCCCCATGTGGCTTCTGTATGTCGTCCTGAACCACAGGAGATCTGCTCTGTCTTTAAAAGGACCCTCTCACTTCCTTAATGAGTTGAATGTAGAGTATAATGACCACATGCCTACTCAAAAGAAATATCACTGCTGTGCTTTTGTTATCACTTCTAATTTGTATAGAGGTTGAGGACCTGTTCCGGTTCTGGGTCTGATCCTGCTTCCATTTACATATCCAGCTTGTGAAGTGCTGAGTGCCTCATGGACATTGAGTGCTTTCAGCTCCCTTTGCCGCAAGGGACAGTAGAATCAAACCCTAAACGGGGATAGTGATAGGAGACTTGTTAAAGAGAAATAAGGGCTTTTGCATCCTCCTTTATAACCTTTCTCTCCTGTTTTTCCCAATGATACCTCCCATTCTGCACTATAGCTAACCAGAAAGAAGGGATGACAGAATAGATCACTCAATAATTGCCCTGTTCTGTTCATTCCACCTGAAGCATCTGGCATTGGTCACGGTTGGAAGACAGGATACTGGGCTAGATGGACAATTAGTCTGACCCAGTATGGCTGTTCTTTTGTTTCTTAGAGTGAATTGTCTGTCTTCTAAGCCTCCTTCAATGACTATTTAATGAACCCAATCAGCTGTGGAAGGGAAAGTGAGAGTATGTTGGCAGCAGTACATTTCCAGGAGGCCAGACTTATTAGTTCTGTAATGACTGCAGCTCCTCCTGGACCTGGTGTCTCTGCATGGCTATATTTCTTTTGCTATGCTAGCTCATGCACCAGAATAACTTACTGAGATGTTTTCTTTCCTGATTGCATTGGGAGCCTTGAAGGGAACAGTGATGAGCTTACACAGAGCCTGAAGTTGGTGAGCACTCCATAGGTTTCCCCACACCCCATTTTAATTGCTTATGATTCATTGAAATCTCCAGGATCACTGAGTTGCTTTCTCATAGTTTAAACTTTAAACTGTTTTAGATGTTCCCATTACTGTGATTTTAAAAACATCTTCTAATTCCTAGTGTGTTTTCAGTGTGGATTGCCCTTTTCTTCCGGAATTAAACATTTAGTAGCAGATAAAATATTTCTAGTAGGAATACATCTTAAAGATACATTTTTCCCCAGAGAGTCAATTACTGTACAGTTGGATTCAGTGTTTTCATATTCTCCAAAGGAGAGATGATACTTTGTTGTCGGTATAGCAACTTTTCTGGGAAGGAAGGGAGGAAACAAACTCACTCAAATAATAGGCAAAAATAACAAGGGTAAAAAAAAAAAGTGCTGTGAAAGAAGGAAACTTCTTCAGTCCATCAAAGGAAAGTAAATAAATGAAGCACAAGAATGGACCATGTTGCCATATTAAAATGTTTACTTAAAAATGGAAGCATACATAATTTTCTTTTAACATGAATGAAACGGATACAAAATTGTATCCAGTATTGTTGTATCTCAAAGGATAATGGTGCTGACAGACATCTGCCAGGATGGACCAGGTGTTAGTAGGACTGGACATGTCGCCCTTTTGCAAACTGGCTGATTGTAGACTTGAAGATCTTAACTGAGTTCAAAACTGTTAATTTCCAAATAACAAATTGCAAGTGAAGCATCAGCGGTGCTCTAATTAGAGCTAGTTGACTGATTGCCCTGTGCTAAATCAAGGTGTGCATCAGCTTCCCATGCACTGAAAACAAACAACAAAATGGATTTCATCTGTAATGCCAGAACACTCCCTCCTTGGGCACAGGGTTTCATTGATAGGACTATATCATAGTTAGTTCTTCTGTTCGTGAAGGGCTCTCTGAGCCTCAATAACTAAGAGAGAGCCAAGTGGAGTGGGGGAAGAACAAACAAGCAGGGAGGCAACAGAGTTAAGGGCTTCTGTCACTTCAGGCTGGTTGACGTTAGTGGAAAGACTTCCACTGAGTTCAGTGGGCTTTGAATCTCACCTTTAGTTCCCAAATGTATCCAATATATGAGACAGTCCACGTGTTTGAGTAATCAGGGGAGATACATAGAGGGAAGAAGTACTCTCTGCTGTGTTTCTGATTTTCATCTTTCACTGCATTTCAAAAACATAGACTTAGGGCTACTCTACAATAGAAGCAGCAGAAGCTCTCCTACTGACACAGCACTTTTCACAGTGGTGATTAGGTTGGTGTAACCTCTGTTGCTCAGGGGGTGGCTTATTTGTACCCCAGAGCAACGTAAGTTGTACTGAAGTAAATGGTAGTGTAGACCTGACCTAAGTCTTTACAGGTGCCCTGAGAAGCATAGAGTCTAAGGAGATAAGATAAACACAAGACAAAGCATGGGAAATGGGCTCAGGGAAGGAACAGTGAGGAGACTGGAATGAAGTATTCCTAGTATTTTAAGGGAGCTGTTCCAGCAGGAGAGAACAGGCTTGCTGGAAGCATAGAGTGTAGCATAAGAAGAAGACACAAAGATAAGAACAGCCATACTAGGTCAGACCAAAGGTCCGTCTAGCCCAGTGTCCTGTCTTCCAACAGTGGGCAATGCCAGGTGCCCCAGAGTGAATGAACAGAACAGGTAATCATCAAGTGATCCATCCCCTGTCACACATTACCAGCTTCTTGGAAACAAAGTCTAGGGACACCATCCCTGGCCATCCTGGCTAATAGCCACTGATGGACCTATCCACTATGAATTTTCTAGTTTTTTTGAACCCTGTTGTAGTCTTGGCCTTTACAACATCCTGTAGCAAGGAGTTCCACAGGTTGACTGTGCATTGTGTGAAAAATACTTCCTTTTGTTTGTTTTCAAACCTGCTGCCTATTAATTTCATTTGGTGATGCCTAGTTCTTGTGTAATGAGAGAGAGTAAATAATACTTCCTTATTTAATTTCTCCACACCAGTCATGATTTTATAGGCCTCTATCATATCCCCCTTTAGTCGTCTCTTTTCCAAGGTGAAAATTCCCAGTCTTATAAATCTGTCCTCTTATGGAAGCCATTCCATATCCCTAATTATTCTTGTTGCCCTTCTTTGAACCTTTTCCGATTCCAATATATCTTTTTTTTGAGATGGGATGACCACATCCATCTGTAGTATTCAAGAAGTGGGTAGGTATAACATGGATTTGTAAGAGACATTATGATATTTTCTGTCTTCTTATCTATCCCTTTCTTAAAGATTCCCAACTTTCAGTTCGCTTTTTTGACTGCTGCTGCACATTGAGTGGATGTTTTCAGAGAATTATCCACAATGACTCCAAGATCTTTCTTGAGTGATAACAGCTAATTTAGACCCCATCATTTTACATGTATAGTTGGAATTATGTTTTCCAATGTGCATTACTTTGCATTTATCAACACTGAATTTCATCTATCATTTTGTTGCTCAGTCACCCAGTTTTGAGAGATCCTTTAGTAGCTCTTTGCAGTCTGCCTGGGACTTAACTATCTTAAGTAGTTTTGTATCATCTGCAAATCTTGCCACCTCACTGTTTATCCCTTTTCCCAGATCATTTATGAATATTGAATAGGACCTGTCCCAGTACAGACCCCTGGGGGACACCACTATTTACCTCTCTCCATTCTGAAAACTGACCATTTTATTCCTACCCTTTGTTTCCTATGTTTTAACTCGTTACCAATCCATTAGAGGACCTTCCCTCTTATCTTATGATAGCTTACTTTCCTTAAGAGCCTTTCGTGAGGCTGTGATGGGTTCAGTCACAGAGACCCCCTTGGGATTGTTACCTGACATGCTGGAATTACCCCTGAACACGTTTTCCACTGCCAGCTTGGGACTCCAGAACCCTGCCTTGTTGAGCCAGAGATGCCAGCCTGTTGCAACACAGACCCAGGTCTGGTCCATGCCCCCAAAGCTGCAGACTTTAACCAAAAACTGCTCAGCAAGTCGCCTATCTCTAGCACCCAGACACCCAGTTCCCAATGGGATCCAAACCCCAAATAAATCCATTTTAGTCTGTATAAAGCTTATACAGGGTAAAATCATAAATTGTCCACCCTCTGATACACTGATAGAGAGAGAGATGCACAGCTGTTTACTCCCCCAGGTATTAATCACTTACTGTGGGTTTACTGATAAACAAAAGTGATTTTATTAAGTATAAAAAGTAGGATTTAAGTGGTTTCAAGTAATAACAGAAAAAGACAGAACAAAGTAAGTTACCAAGCAAAATAAAACACGGAAGCCTAAGCCTAATACATTAAGAAACTGAATACAGGTAAATCTCACCCTCAGAGATGTTCCAATAAGCTTCTTTTACAGACTAGACTTTTTCCTAGTCTGGGCCCAATCCTTTCCCCGGTACAGTTCTTGTTAGTTCCAGCTCAGATGGTAACTCAGGGATTCCTCATGACTGGCAGCCCCCTTTGTTCTATTCCACCCCCTTTTATATCTTTGGAACAAGGCAGGAATCCTTTGTCTCTCTCTGGGTTCCCACCCTTCCTTTTAAACGGAAAAGCACCAGGTTTAAGATGGATTCCAGTATCATGTGACATGTTCACATGTCCTGTGAGACTTCATTATGTCACTGTCTGGCACCCAGGTATACAGGAAGGCTTACAAGTAAACAGAGACATTTAGAACCAATTGTCCTAGTTAATGGGAGCCATCGAGATTTCAAGCCACCATTAATGGCCCACACTTTGCATAATTACAGTAGGACCTCAGAGTAATAATTCATATTTCTAATTTTAGATACAAGAATGATACATTCATACAAATAGGACGAACACACTCTGATTATAAGCTTTGTAATGATACCTTACAAAAGAGCTTTTGCATAAAGCATGTTTTAGTTACATTATATTCACACTCATAAGCATAATTCCATAAACATATGGAGTGCAATGTCACAGAGGGACCTTGTCAAAGGCTTTCTGAAAATCTAAGTTAGGGTGACCAGATGTCCCCATTTTTATAGGGATAGTCCCAATATTTGGGGCTTTGTTTTATATAGGTGCCTATTACCCGCCCACCCCCTGTCCCAATTTTTCATAGTTGCTGTCTGGTCACCCTAATCTAAGTACACTATATCCACTGGATCCCCCTTGTCCACAATTTTTTGACCCCCTCAAAGAATTCTAGTAGATTGGTGAGCATTCAAGAAAAAAGGTTTTGATTCTGGGCCTAATGAACTCTCTGGCAAAACTCTCATTGACTTCAATAGTGCAGAATCAGGTATGGGGAGAAGCAAACCATAAATTTCCAAGGAGTTTCACCAGATCAGCTTCCCTTCTTTTGCTTTTCCTTTGCTTTTTTGGTGTATTGGAAAGAAAGAGAGATTAAAATGAGAACAATAGCTATGATGGAGAATGTAAAACCTCTACATTCATTGATGTAAATGTATATGTCACCAGTATTGATGAAAAAAGTTAGAAAAACAAGCAAAATGCAGTTAGAGGAATACATTTGCTGCACTGCCATCTCTGAAGACTGAGAGGCTCTATTAATAATAAAATGTATTTTAGATGAAGAATAAATAAACTTGTTCAATGAATAAATTAGTTCTGCATGATTCTATGTTGGTGTTATGTACGTGAAGCTGCTTGCTAATGGAGACCAGTTAAATGATTGAATTAACTATAACTGAGTGTGCTACATTTTTAATAAATCTAGGTGTAGGCAAGTGTGTCCTGTGCCTTATATATAATGCATGGATTTTCAGTTTAATGCAACAGAGAGACCTTTCGGAATAAAGTAGGTCCAGAGACATCCTGTGTGTAAATACTCCTAGTGTACACTGTTTAGAGGTGGCCTGTGGAGCTTTTTATAAAGAAACAGACATATTCTGCCTTATTTGTTTGTGAATGGGGTCCAGTGGGGTTGCACAGATTTGTGTGTCAGGGCAGCATGTGGCCAACAAATGCAAAAGTCTCTAAGATACCAAATCACCGGTTGGTATGTACATTGACATCCAGTGATCAGTCCTCCATGAGCATGTCTGGACTAGAGTTTAACTCTAGTAAATTGCTAGCCAATTAACTCAAGTTAACTAACATTGTACATGCTGATCAAGGCACATCATAGATATTTGTCCCAAAGCACATGTTGATGATGTACCGTAGTGGTATGTTCAGAATAGGATAAGAGGTATTTGGGGGGTTCTTAAACACAAACAAAGAAAAGAAAAAAAACCCAGAACACCACTAAATGTATATTGGCTACCACACTTTAACTAACAAGTTTTAAAAGTGGTTTCAAGTAATAACAGAAAAAGACAGAACAAAACAAGTTACCAAGCAAAATAAAACAAAACACACAAGTCTAAGTGTGTATACAAGCCAAGCTGTATTTTAAATAGGATTCACCTCAACCATCTAACACATATTAAAATACAACTTGCCCTATATTCACCAGAGTTTTAAAATATGTTGGATAACAAGTTTAAAACATAAAGTCCTTTTATACTACCTCAGCCTAGGGTAAAGCACAAACGGTTTGTGGAATGTGTAGATGAGCATTTTCAATAATGTTTGCTAACTTGAGTCGATTACCACCCAATTAACTTGTGTTAAATTAGACCACAATTTTCTAATTTGAGGCAATGTCTACACAGGGCCACTCAGGAAAGCAAAGGCAAATCAACCAAAGTAATGATGTCAATGTGCATAAATTGAAGCACGTTAAATACCCATGTGGATGCTCTCATTCAGGAGTATAACATGCTTTAACTTGTACGCATTGATATCACACCTTTTGTTGATTTGCGTCAACTTTTTTGGGTGTCCCCATCTCAATAAGCTGCAGGTATACCCCGTGTGGCCAGCTTCTGCTCCCCACATGTGAACGTTTCCTGCCCACTGGGATCCCCATAATCTCAGAGGGTTGGAAGCAACTTCCACAAAACCTCTCCAATCTGGGTGATTTCCTGAAAATTCCACAGGGTCTTCTACTCCCTTCTCCCACAGATGCTTTAACACTTCTGTATGTGTGGAGAAGAAATGCCCTTTTATATATGAAACAGTGGATGTGACAGCCTGCATTTAGTGTCGTGTTTGAGATGCAAGACCTGAAAGTTGAAAGCAGAGGAGGCTGCTTGCATCTGAAAGGAGGAAAGCAAAATTGACATGTAAAGACGCATTTCAAGCTCATTTACAGCAGCAGGTATAGATCATACTGTGTTGGAGTCAAAATAGGGTAGCCAATGCTTGCCCTTAGTTCACTGAGTGCAGCTGTATGCAAAATATTATCTGGAGCTTCTTCTGCCGGAACACACATTGATGGGGCTGAGTGTGCTATTTTTAAAAAAAATTGGTAGGCTGGTAGACCAAGATGAGCAAGGCACGGCTACCTTCTGTCCTGAAACGACAGCGTCGCCAAAGTAAGGACACGTTACACGTCAAGCAACTTCCTAGGTTACTATCAATTTAATGGTGTGTGCTTTAAGAAGAGAAAATGGACCCGTATAGTAATATTGTTTTCTACAGACCATGCCCATCTGCTTTTCAGGGTTCCTATAGGCATTACCTATCCATCACAAGATAATATCTAGTCAATTGCTGGTCTCCTTTACACCAGCCTAAACCCAGAGTAACTCCAGGAAGGAAGGAAACAAATAAGCAGATGGGAATGCCAGATCACATAAATGAGAGTGGAATTTTTAAATTCAGTGGAAGGTGTTAAACAATGAGCATAAATGGACAGAAGAAAAAAATCTAAGTGGCTAATTATCCATAGTAATAGTTTTCCCAGATGAAATCCTTTTTTTTTTTTTTTTTTTAATTTCATCTGTTGATTTACAATGTAGACTATTCACACAGGTTTTTAAGCTCTCTTATACACTTGTCGACCTCTTTCCTCTTGGTCTATTCTTTGCGTTCCATTAGTTCTGGACAGTAAAGTAGAGCAGCTGATTTTCACTTGGGTACTAGACATTTTTACTTACCTTTTCTCCTGCACTAACACAATGCTTTTGTGATTGGTTTCTCAACAGTGTAAGAGAATTATATGAATCCGATTTATGTTCAGATGGGCACTGTCTGCATACAATGAGATAATTGCACGGGTGTATTTCCTTGTTGTTTTGCTATTTAAAAGCAAAAAATAACACCACTAAGTTGATACATGTCTTTAAAGTACACTGGGAAAATAGATTTTAAAAAATATTATGAAATTTCAAAAACATAATTTAAAGGTCATTTCTTCCCAATATATATTTTTACACACACGTACGTTTGTGTGTGTGTGTGTGTAATTTTAAGTGATTTATTTTCAATTTGTTAGTTTTTGTAGAATTTAAGATTACATAGCCTACTTTTTGACACTATCTGGACTGCTTGTCAATACAATACAATTACAATAACATTAAATATCCTGTCTTAAAGAAATTGGGATTTGACTGTATTGCACTGTTTTAAAGCTCAAGATGTTCTACAGCAGTTTGCAAAGTGTAGAGTAAGGTGCTGGTTGTGCAAGGGCTGCATAGACAAATAGGCAGATGTTGTTGGCCTGATTCTGTGGAGATCAGACTCTCGCCAGTCTTTCTGCAGTGGGAATGGCTCCTGTGGAGAGGGCAAGGGGGTTGGTGGCACCAGGGATAGTACATCCCCTCTCTCCAGCCTCTCAAAGCTCAATTAAAAATAAACCTGGTACTATATTACCTACCTCTTGACCCTTCATGTTGGGGATCTCCATTTAATGGGATCTCCATGGTGGGGAGGGCACAATAGCTCAGAGCCAGAATGGAAATGTGATCTCTGCACAGATGACTCTGGTTTCCTGTAGATCCCTGGGGATCCCATGCAGTTTATTCTGCAGGTCCTGAAGAAGTGACCCCTTCTTATGGATTTTACCATAGAATGAGGGACAGTCTGGCTCCCTACAAGGTGCTGAACCACCCACACCTTCTACTGTGGTCAGTGAGGCTGTGTGTGCTGAAGAATCATTCACCCACAGATTTGGATAGTGGCACTCTAATTACTGTTAGAAGTAATTACAGCAGGGAGATTTTCAAAGCTGTCTAAGGGATTTGATGTCCAATTCCTGTTAACTTTAATGAAAATTAAAGTGCTCCCAGGGCATCCCTTCTCATTTTGAAAAATGTCATGGGGTTTTCATTTTCGCCTGTAAAGTCACTGGCAATGGACAGTACAATCTCTGGTTTAAGCTGGAATTTTCAAAGGAACCAATTGATATTCAGTGGGAGCTGGGTGTCTAATTCCCTTAGGCTTTGTTGACATCTGTCTCATGGCTGATTGATTGTTTACTGACAATTTTTTTTTTCAAATGGGGGAAAAAGCCTTGATACTCCAAGACTGGGTGTTTTTTCTTGAGATTGGGCATTTTTTAAAAAGATATGCTCTAGTTCAAATGGGAATTAATTAAAGAAAGTTCTATGGCCTGTGTTATGCAGGAGGCCAGATTAGATGATCACAGTGAATCTGTGTTCACTTTTGCAGCTCAAACACTATGGAGTAATATGTATTTTTAAAAGAAAGAAAAAGAGAGAGGGAAGTGGATTTCAAAGTATTTATGGTGATTTTTTTGTGTGTCTGTAAAAACTCTAATTAATATCCTGTCCCTATCCATTAGAGTAGTAGTTGACTGATGGCACACACTTTATGGAGATTACCCTCCTGGTGTGAAAGCACAGACATTATTTCCAGGTCAGTGGTGCTTGTCTGGATGAGCTGTTGGTTTTCTTTGCCACTGACTTAACAGTCTAGCTCTGAAATATTTCGCTACTATCTCCAATATGTTTACAGTTTATGTGTGGCAAAGCTGGGCCATGTACCTCCCCTTTGATTTTTCCCACAGAAATCTGGTCTTTGGTTTAGTTTTGGGAGGATGAGCTTAATGGAAAGGAAAGGAGGACAAAAGGGACAGGGCAGGGGAGAAGAGGATATGAGGGAGTGGTGTACAGTAAAGTGACACTGAGGGCATGGGAGGATTGGAGCAAACAGCCAATCAACACAGGGCAGGGAAAGATCAGTCAAGGCTATAGAAAGTTCTCCAAATGTCCAAAGTTACCTGCTTTGTCTGCTTCTGCAGCTGCTCCTATTAGATGGCGTGCACTATCCACTTGTTTTCCATGGAAAATTATGTTTCCCAGGGGCTAAAATCTTAAAGCCCCATCTCCAAAGGGAGAAGTAATGGAACGCCTACCAGAGACATTTAAAATCAGATTGAACAATATTTTATATCAGTGATCGCTGGTGCCTGTATCAGGTGGTGGGTCTGCAAGTAGTGACCAAGAGTGGAGGCAGCAAGGAACATGTTCAAAAAACCCTATATTCTGTCCCATGGCACTAAATAGGAGTAGCCCCATCAAAGCCTTTGTATTCCTTGCTCTGCATCTCCTCCTTCAGTTGCCGGCAGCCTTTCAGTTGGGCGAAGTGTAAGAGGTACTACCTCCTGCAGTACATCAACCACACAAAATAGTGGTGACACAATAGGTCATTAGCTCCTAATGATGTTTTACTATAGGGAACAATTCTGCACTGACAGATGGATGCATTGAATGAACCAATAGGCAGAGCCCTGATAAATCCATATAATTTGTTTCAAAATCTGTCACTGATCATGGAATTTTGCAGCAGAATCTAAAATTTATTTTGTTTACTGTTGACTTGCTCTGGATTTACACTGGTGTAACTGAGAGCAGAATTGCTCTTCTTTCCCCCAGAGCAAATTCTCTGATCCCTGTATACATCAGTGAATAGAACATTGTACATACTGAGTGTATATTTTTTAGTTTTAGGTCCTAAGGTGCTGTAGGATGGATATGATTACTGGATAGTGTACAGTGTTTTTTTAATACCTGGCCTATTGCTGATGGTCTTTAAACTCATCAGAAATTGGAGGTTCACCAAAAGGGTTTGCTTCCTTTAGGAAACAACTCTTGGCATTTCACTCAAAGATAACGTTCAGTCCAGCTGCATTTCTAACGGAATGACAATAAAAAGTGTCTTATTAGAATTTGTGTTCCCATATGGTTAATATGTATGATGATGATTTATTTGTTTTATCGTTAACATCTTGAAACCCCAGCCATTGATTGGGACCCTGTTGTGGTAGGTGCTGTACCAAGACAGAAAAAAATGACAGTCCTTGCTCCAAGGAGCTATTGAGTGGTCACTTAAAATTTCAATAAGAAGGGACTAAGAGTTTTAGGTGTAAGGTATTTTGATATAAATAATTGAGAGACACAATATCAGTTACCTATTTAAGAATCTGGGTGGATATTTTAACTAGCTTTTCTGTAGACATCTACCTGATTCAAAAGGTCCCAGAGCAGCATATGAGTTATGTCAGTAATAATAATAATTTTCCAAAGATTGATTTATAAAATTATTGCCTTGACAACTCTGTTTGGCTGTGAAAAAATAACTAGAATTAGGGATATTTGTAGGACAGAATTGAAGTGTAATACTCCCCTGTGCTGAATCTGGATTTGAAATACACAAGCAAGTTTTTGTGTGTGTGTGTGTGTGTGTGTGTTAATTTCCTCAAAATTCCTCAGAAACAAGTTGTGAAAGGGTGTCAAGTGCCAGGAACCTGCGCAGAAGTGAGCTATTCTGCTGGTTTACTCTCACAGCCATAGCAGGTGGGTCCTATTAACTGAAGTGTAGGAGAAAAAAGAATGTACATGTCTCTTTGAAATAGGGATCTAGGGACAGCGACAACAAGGAGAAATAGGGGCCTTAGAAAAGAAAAACAAGAGGAGGAGGATGCTTAGGCTGAGGTTTATGATTTTGTTGTTTAAGGCCAAGAGCTTCAAAAGTTAAGCTCATACATCCATATTTAGAAACCTAGGGTGGAATGTTCAAGGGAGACTGAGAGTTAGATGAAGTTAAGCACCTTCAAAAATCATAAAGTCCCAATTAAGTGGAATGAGGTTCAAAAGTGCTGAGCTCCCACTAACTTCAGTGAGAGGTTGCTGGGTGCTCAGTACTCTTGAAAATCAGCCTTCTTATTTAGGAGCCTGGATCGGAACTTAGGTGCCTAACTCAAGCCTCCAATTTTTGAAAATCTTAACCCAAATTAATAATAATGCTGAACTCCGTGAAAGGTACATTTTGACCAGGGGAACTGGTGTGTTAGTAGCAGGGTCAAAATACGATCTGTTTATGTAGATTATTTAAATCCTTTTCAGAACACACAATCTTAGCCAGCAACTCAGTTGCTAAGAAATGCTTAAAATAATCTCTGGTAAAAGTTAAGAGATACTGCAGTTTAAATAATCTGCTTTATCACCGCTGGTGACATGCTGGCCTTTTCTGAAGAAGCAGTTTGAAGATCTGGAATTGCTTATTAGTCCAATAACACTATCAATTTAAATTATTCTCACTTGAATAGCAGTGGCCTTTAATGCATATTACAGCATGCTTACAAGAAATTATACATCTTTATCATTTACTCTAACTGGAATTCACTCTTCTGTGATTTTACATCCAACCTGAACATTTTCTGGAACATTTAGTGCCCAATTATGCAATCCTTTCTCAGGCAAAAACCCACACTGACTTCAGCAGGAGTTGGGACGTAAGATTAGGCCATTTGTTATTTTGCACTGTGAATTGTTGTTTTGCGGGGATGTTAACTTTACAAAATGATCACAGTTCATTTCTGTGGGATTGACAAACTGACAGAAGGGAAACAGACTGAGCAAAATAATTTAGCCCAAGATTTTCAAGAGTGACCAGGGATTTTGGGTGCTTCAGTTTTTGAATGTTCAACTTGATTCAAAAATATCAAGCACCCACAACTTCCATTGATGATAATGGGAGCTGCTGCAGGCACTCAGCACCTCTGAAAATCAGATTCTAGGAATCTAAAGACAGGTATCCAAGAGTAGAGATTTCACAGGTAGCATTAATTGCCATTGGTCCATGCCATCCTAATAGTGCTGAGTGCGTGCTACTTTGTATCCAGTTTCATTCCATTGGGAGGATTAATCCAGATATTGCCAGCAAACCATGTTTTCCGTATCAAAATTGGCTCTGGATTTCCAGCAGCAGTACAGTAGAACCTCCGAGTTACGAACACCTTGGGAATGTTCATAACTCTGAAATGTTTATAACTCTGAACAAAATGGTTGTTCTTTCAAAAGTTTACAACTGAACATTGACTTAATACAGCTTTGAAACTTTACTGTGTAGAAGAAAAATGCTGCTTTCCCTTTTATTTTTTTAGTAGTTTATGTTTAGTTTATAGTACTACACTGTATTTGCCTTTTTGCCCTTTCTTGTCTCTGCTGCTGCCTGACTATGTACTTCTGGTTCCAATTGAGGTGAGTGGTTGACCGGTTAGCGCGTAACTCTGAGGTTCTGTTGTATTTTAGTGTAGCTCAAAGGACAGTCTTGGTTTTAATCTCTCTTAAACCACTTAACCTTGCCTTTGATTTTAAAACACTGTGACAGGGTGGGGCC
This sequence comes from Chelonia mydas, assembly GCF_015237465.2. Taxonomy (NCBI): domain Eukaryota; kingdom Metazoa; phylum Chordata; order Testudines; family Cheloniidae; genus Chelonia; species Chelonia mydas. Next base: position 63,455,522 of record NC_057853.1, on the reverse strand, counting down.
AGATTGCTACAGGAGAGTAATAGAAGGCAGATATATTAGCCCCAGGCTAAGCAGGTCCCTTTTCCCTGGGTAAGGTAACAGGGAAGGTTCCAGAACAATCAGGAACCTTCTGGAGACAATTAAGACAGACAGGCTGATTAGAACACCTGCAGCCAATCAAGAAGCTGCTAGAATAAATTAAGGCAGGCTAATCAGGGCACCTGGGTTTTAAAAAGGAGCTCACTTCAGTTTGTGGTGTGTGTGTGTGTGTGAGGAGCTGGGAGCAAGAGGCACTAGGACCTGAGAATGAGAACGTGGACCGTTGGAGGACTGAGGTGTACAAGCATTATCAGACACCAGGAGGAAGGTCCTATGGTGAGGATAAAGAAGATGTTGGGAGGAGGCCATGGGGAAGTAGCCCAGGGAGTTGTAGCTGTCGCACAGCTGTTCCAGGCGGCACTCTAGACAGCTGCATTCCACAGGGCCCTGGGCTGGAATCCAGAGTAGAGGATGGGCCCGGGTTCCCCCCAAATCCTCCCAACTCCTGGTCAGACACAGGAGGAGTTGCCCTGGACAGTGGGTTCAGAAAAACGGCCAAGCTGAGGGCTGCTGTGAAGCTCCAAGGCGAGCAAATCCGCCAATAAGCGCAAGACCCACCAAGGTAGAGGAGGAACTTTGTCACAGCGCTAACAGGTGAATAGTTTGATGGATTTACAGACTTTAGATGAGTGTCATCAGATTATTTCACAGGACAGATACAGTGTAGGCTGCCCTGGAAAAGTGAGTTTCTCCCCCGCCCTCCCCCATTTATTTCTTTTCCCTGACTGCTACATTAGCCACTAGACATTACCATTACACTTTATCCTCCCCATTAAGCAGGTTGGCAATTGGGGCTTCACATCTATTTCTTGTCTATTGCCATGTCACAGAGTTGACAGATCACCTCATGAATGATGTAGCAGAAATGCAATTTCATTAAATGGGTTGTAACAAGCCTAGATTCAGTGGGAGGATGGGGAATCTGAGGAATGGTTGTAAAAACAAAATAAAGGCAGCATTTCATAATAGACCTAGTTTTTCAGAAAAAATTCTGGGCTCAAAGTCCCACAATACAGTTGGTGCTGTCTTGCAATTAGCCCAAACACCACTCACATAATGACATCACAACACACAATCCATTGAGATAAAAATGTTAGGATATGGGCCAAATTTTACCACTTTAACCATGTTTGCTATTTGGGAAGATAGTTGAGTGAACTAGGTGTCATCACAAGTAATTCTGCTTATAGTCTAAATATCAAGATTTTCAAAAATCATTTTCCCTGTTAGAGCATTTGGTACATGTGAACTCTCATACAACAATCATTTTATCCACTGATTGACCTCACTGTAAACAGAATTGCACGTTGCAATGCACAGAAACAATTCAGAACTTTTATCTTACACTCTACAGTACTGCATTGTAGTTTGCCTCTATGCAAATTCACTATTCTGTAATTGGGTTCACCTCTATTTTACTTAAAACATTTTATGCAATCTCTTAAACAGAAGAATTTGGAATATCACAGGTTGGTTAATTTGAATGCAAACTGAATAATTATGTGATTTCTTCCATAAGGCAAAGTATATCCTGCAAGTGCCAAAACTTGATATTCATGCCATGTGGGATCGTGAGAGGAAACAGATAACACAATACAGCTGTAATGCAGAATTCAGTGTTTTGAGTTATAATGTTCTAAGATACCTGGTTGGAAGTTGAAGCATGAACCAGCATAGCTAGTTCTATGTAACTGGGCAGAGCATAGCCAGTATGTCACCAGGCAAGGAAGACATTGACAATAAGAAAATCTTTCAGAATAAGATTTTATGCACACATGAACCAAGTCTAGTTTCCAGAGATGTTGAGCACCCAGCACTTCTGGAAATCGGGTCCAAAGCAAATACAGTTTTTCTTTGAGTGGTCTCTACACATTCACCACTCATGAGCTGGGTTGATGGTGGTGCACCACCTGCACATCCAATGAAAGGGGAATGTACAGAGACCATCTAAAAAGAACTCCAGTTACAGGAGAGTAACAGTCATTTCCCTGCATGATTGTTTTGCCAAATTGGAACTGTTTCCCAACAGAGAGATTTAAAAAAACTCCAGTGATTTTGTTCAGCATTCTCCTCCTGTGAATGTGGAAGAACAAATGGCCTAACAGAACATTGTTTCTGACAAAGTTTTGCATTGCTCTGACATCTGGAACCACAGATACTGGAGAATAGGGTGGTTACTGACTGGTAAAATCTTGATAACCGGAAGGATATAGGGAGGAAAATGACCTTCAGTCTGTAAACAGCGCCACAGAATATTATGGTAAGTGTCCTATTGAACTGGATTTTGTGTCTTCCAAAACTAGCGATGGGCCCTGTAGAGTATGACGTTTGTATTAGTTACTGTTTTCTATGTACTGCATCTTTACATAAAGGGAAGACCCTCTCCCAGCTGCCATTTTGTATTCATAAGCTGCATGCTCCAAGGTAAACATGTATATTATGTGCTCTTCCTTGAAGCCCATTCTGTTGCTCTTTCTTAGTTTTGGTGGCTCTTCTGGCTAAAGCAAATGATTGTCCTTTGTATAGATAACATATGGGTAATTTCATCCACAAATACGAATTCAGCTATCATCTCTATTGTGATGACTCTCAGATCTACCTCTACTCAAGATTTTTCTCCTTCTGTCCAAACTAAGGGCCTGTCTTGGCCTGTCTTTCTGATATCTCCTTATGGATGTCTATCACTCGGCTTAAGCTCAATATGGCTAAAATATAACTCCTAGCTTTCCCCTGCAAGCTCTCTGCACTACCTTCTTTCTTGATCAGTGTGGACATCACCAATCCTGCCTGTCGCTCAGCCCCATAACCTGGGCATCATCTTTGACACAACCCAAATGTGAGGATCTAGAGAGTGGTCTATGTTTAAATCTTGTCACTTCTTTGTGCATAATCTCTCTAAGATATCCCTTTCCTATATATCCACACAGCTAAAACTTTCATCCAGATCCTCATCATCTCCTGTCTTGAGTATTGCAACAGCTTTTTCTCTGACATGGACAAAAGTTATCTTTTTCCCACTCATACCCATTCAGAATGCTGCTGCAACGATGACACCCTTCTCTTTTCATTCCTCTACTGGCTCCTCTTTCTCTATGGCTATGTCTGTAGTATGAGCAAGGGGTGTAGAGCTACTTGCTCTAGCTCTCATCGAGCTAGTACAAGTTAGAGCCCTGCACAGGATTAGTACAGAGCACTGCAGCAGGAGTGGGATCATGTGGGTCCTACAGGACCTGCTACCATAATAGTAGGAGCAGATGGGAGTGGATATTGCAGGGTGGGATTGAGATCCTGTGGGTCACACAGGACCTGCTGCCATAATAGCATAAGTGGGTGGGAGTGGGTATTGCAGGGTGGGATTAAAAACAGTCCCACAAAGGGCTCTAGTGCAAATGTAAATATCTATGCAGTTGCAGTAGTACTGATAGCAGTAGAGGAGGTACATCTGAGCCATGCCTGGTACAAACTTGCCTGAAACTGGTGCTACCATGGCTACTCTGCTATTTATGCTCGCTCCATATTTATGCTTGATAAGAGCTAGCACAAGTATGTGTACGCAAGCAGGGGACTCACAGCCTTAGGGTATGTTTACGCTATGCGATATCTCATCCAACACAAGCTACTTGTTTTCACTTTCAGTGTCCTTCATGGCCTATCCCTACTTATCATCTCTCATTCACTATAGAGAGGTCGGCGCTTGCCTCTTATTGGCCCATGATGACAGCCTCCATTCCCCAATTGTTGCATTTTCAAACTGGCATCTTTGTGCTTTCTCCTGGGCTTTCCCGCATGGCTTGGGAGGAGCTCCCTGTAAATACCTGCAAACCTCACTGTCTACTTTCAAATCCCTCCTTAAAACTCTCCTTTGCTGTGAAGCTTACAAAAAACTTGACAATGGTTAGAATGCTGGTGTACTGAGACCACTGCCTTTCATGCTGGCAGTATTGTCTCATTTGTTCCTTGTACCTCCCTATCTGTCTGTCTGCATCTGTTTCTTGTCTTTTATTAAGCTGTAAGCTCTGTGGGACAAGAGCCATCCTTTTGTTCTGTGTTTGTACAGCTTCTAGCAAAATGGTCCCTGACTAGTGCTTCCAGGTGCTACAGTAATTACAAATAATAAAATAAGGCAAAATCCCTGGATCAAACACCCTTGAACTTTGAAGAAATGTGGATCCACGTGTAAACTTTGTGACTGAGGCTCATCTCTTTTAAAAATAGAGTGACATTCCCCATATTAAAAATCTTCATCTTAGATCTCTTGTTTTAATGCAATCAGATTCTAAAAGTAGGCATTACTCTGTATTCTCTTTCTTTTCCCCCAGGACAATTACCATAATTGGAGCTTTTTACTTAATGAATATGTTCCAAAGCAGCCATCATTCTGAGATTGATGATATAAGGCTTCTCTGACTCTTCCCCAATCTGGCTGGGATAGTATGAGTTTGGGGAAAAGTACGGTGAGGAGCAGGATGAATGTGAGGCATTCAGCTTTACAGTTTTAAAACCCTTATGTTTTTGTTCTTCAGCCAGAAAGCAGAAGGGTCTGAGCATTACTTATAGTTTAGTGGTTGAAACAACACCTGCACTGGGCTTTTTATGAAAGATTGTACAATGTACAGAGGAGATGTTTTGGTCTTCCACCTGAAATGAAGACACAGTTTCACCTTTTTATTATCCATGATGCAATACTTTAAAAAAATGTAATGACACACACAAGTTATTTTGCTAATGATATTTTAAATTCAGCCATTCCATAGGAAGTTCCCCTGTAAAGAAAAGATACATGATGATATATCCAAGACCAAATGAAAGCAAAATGACTCATCAATCAAAGTCTAGTGGGGTTGTGGCCTTTTAACAGCAGATATGTGCCCATGTATGTGTTAGAATAAAGAAGAGAGTACCTCCTAACAGTGAGGTCTATTAGACAGTGGAGTAATTTTCTAAGCAACATGATAGGTGCTTTTTGCTGTAGTCATTTAGCACTAGACTGGACAAAACACTGAAGAATATTCTGTAGAGAATAATCACGAACAGCAGAGTGATTGACCAGATGACCCACTAGACTTGTCCACATCTGATTCCTGTGATTCTTAAATTGACTCTTCAGGCTCTCAGCTATTTGATAGAGCCTTCCATCTGGAGCTGTCTATCACAGTGGTCTCCAAAGTGGGGTGCGTGCATGCCAGAGGATCCCAGGGGGTGCACAGCAGGAGGAGCGCCGCCAGACGGCATTCCGCCATTTTTTTTTCTTCGGCGGCAGCTCTGCACGCCGTCCCTCCTTCTTTCTTCGGCGGCATGCCTGTGGCAGGTCTTCCCGTCTTCTATCTTCAGCGGCACACCTGCGGCAGGTCTTCCCCTCTCCTTTCTTCGGCAGCACTGTGGGGGTGCGCGATCAAAAAACTTTGGAGACCCCCTGCCAGTAGGGGTGATAGACAAGTAATGACTTGTCGATATATTTTGAGACTTTTTCTTAATTAGGTTTATATTCCTGCTCGGCCCAAGTAAATACATTAAACTATGCTGGCAAACTGCTTCTTATCTCAATTTACAGTTGATCTAAAAAGTAACAAGTTATAATTTCTTGAAACTTTATTGGATAATGTAGCAAGGGAAAATGAATGTAAATGATTTATCATTAGCAAGAAGCAGGCAGCAGTACTGAAGGGAATGTGGGGGTATTTGAATGTGACCAGAGTTATTGTTTGTGAAAGAGATCTGATGCTTCATTAGAGGGGGAAAAAAACTGTACCAAAAATTCTTAATAACATTCTTATTAAAAGGAGCAAACCATTTAAATGCAAGATTAGCAAATGAATTCAGAGTTTGATAGACGAATACTGGCTAGCTAGATACCTGATTCTATATTTAAGACACCACTATAATTTTTATGAAATTCAAAATCTGTTCTAGGTGGGAGGCTGGGAGTAAAGGTATTTGAATAACACTGAAAGAAAATAAGCATGGGATATACACTGTAATTTACCAGAAGAGATGTGTTAACCTGATTGAGATCTTCAACAGGCATTTCTAGAACAGGGGATGCCTTAGGGATGGAGAAGAGGGAATGTTCAAATATTATGGCTATGGGGCCCATAGAAGTATTATATAGTCATACCTAGTCTATACTATTTCCATTCCCTACACTGATGGCAAGTGTTTGAGCAGAACCTCTGGCTTGGGGCAAGGTGTTCATGTTGTTTCCTTAAACCTTCAGCTGAAAGTATGGATCTAATCACAGGAGACTTAGAAGAGCCAGAAGGAAGTGTGTGACCACCCTTTTCTAGAAGACAATTAAATATATTTCCTCTGGACCTTTGAAAAATAGTCTTTTTGCCTTCCTCCCATGCCTTTGCATCCTAGGAAGTCAAAAGACTGTGATGGAGTTGATTAGGCCCAAAGGCCCCCTGCTGGAGGCCTCAGGGTTCTGCCACATACATCCCAGGAAAGGAGCAGTGGAGAGGTCCTCCAAGTGGCCTACAGTGGCTGCGAGGAAGCAACCAATCAGAGGGGCTACTGGAATGGCCAGTCAGGGGCCAGGAGGGCCCTATAAAAGGAGAACAGAGCAGTCGTTAGTTGCTGCTTGGAGCTGGAGAAGAAAGGACTGCGTGCCTGGCTAATAGAGCAGCAGGACCAAAGACAGTCTGCTGGCAGGGCCGGGGGAGCGAGAGGCTCCTGGCTGGCTTCTAGGCTGAGCCAAAGACAGTTTACTGGGAGAGACCAGGGGAGCAATGAAGTAGCTCCTGGCTGGCTGCTGGGACTGAGTAGAGATTGAGCCTGGGGAGGGCCACAGGAAGATAGTGTCTCCTGGGAGAAAGCCCTGGGTATATGACCCAATACCAGGGCCAGGACTACTTACTGAAAGAACACAGACACACCCAACCAGAGGGGGGTCTTGCGAGAGATGGATGCCGACCCCATTAGAAGTACTTAATAAAATAAGCCAAATAACACTCCTGTGTTCTCATACCTGAGGTGCAGATGGTTAAGCTGAGGCAAAGAGAAGTGAAGTGACTTGTCTGAGGTCCCACCACCGTGTGTGTGTTGCAGAGACAGGAAGGGAACCCAGGAGGTCTGACTCCCAAATCCTCAGCTGTAAACATCAGATACACACACCACAAAGATGGGAGCATAACTTGACAGTTCACTGTATGTGAAATTCTCTTGTATAGAGATGGCAGGAGGTTAGAGTCAGCACCTCAGGACATACCCAAGAACACTTATCAAGAAAGTAAACACCAACCTAGATTCATGGTACTCTCTCACATTTATATAAGCACCCTTCATCTCTGAGTGCCCTGAAGTGCTTTACAAACTATTCATATAAATTGCTTTAGCCATTGTTTATATGCAGCCATAGCTCAATATAGCAGCTGTTTGACAGTGGACAGCAGTGCTGCACAACAGAGGCGGACAGCACGCCCCCTTGAAATAAGAGGGGGAATTTAAGTGGATAATTTTGGGGGACTTCTAGTAGTTGGACAGTTGGTTACTTTACCTCTGGGTCATCCTTTATTTGTTCAGGTATTGAAACAGTCACTTCTGATCTGGGAAGTGGAATTCTGTTTAGAGGTACTGTAAATTGTGAGAGCCAAATCCCCATTGATGTCAATGGGGAGTTTTGCTGTTGTCTTCACTGTTTCCAGGATTTCACAATGAGCCAGGATCTCCCATGTGTTGTAGTGCACTCACTCATGCTAGCCACACCAACTGGTTTCCTACATTTTTGTTGAAACTGAAATGGGACTCCCACTGAGATGTTCCATGGCTGTGTATTTTACTATTTTCTCTTCATTTTCAAAGGTAGTATAGAAACAATCACATTATTTCCCTAAATGCCACACTAAAGAGAGCATTTTTGACTTTCCTAACATAACCCAGAGATTATAATACTTAGTCCTGCCTTGAGTGCAGGGGACTGGACTAGATGACCTCTCAAGGTCCCTTCCAGTTCTATGATTCTATGAATAATAGGAAAAATCCTTCACAATTTATTTTGTAATTAACACATGTTAGTAATGAAGAAACAGAAGTCATAGCAAAGGAGATTCTGTTCCTGAATAATAATAATATAAACTTTGTTTTTGTCAGCTAACCTGGATAATGTATTAATATATTGCAGCCTTCACACTTTTTGCTTTTAGTTTTGGAAAAGAAATACATCCGACTACCCTGATGTGTACTTGCAATATATTGAGAGGGTTCTTCTTGCTTGGATTATATCTTTACTGTAGGGTCCCTGGAGTTTTGAGTGGAAGATGAACCTACTGTAGCAGTTCTTGCAATTTAATGGTTAGAATTGGCTGGTGATTTATCAAAATGTTATAAGTACTTTTCATTATAGGAAATCCCTAAAGCTTTGGAGTCCTAGGCCCAGCTAAGCACTGTGAAACCAAGCACAAAGTAACTTAAGTCAATGGAGATGCAACTGATTACACCAGCAATGAGTTTGGCACATAGATTCCCATTTACTCTGGTAATTTATTAGAAGTGTGGGACTTCAATGAAGGCTTTTACAAGCAGCAAAGGCATTTTGAATGCAACAGAGGTCTCGAAGCAGTTTGAAGTGATCTTCTTAGTGTAACGTACCTCAGGTGCACATGACCCGGATTCATCACCAAATTTGGTCCACTGTTTGAATCATTAGTTTGCCCGGGCTGGGTACTGAAGGGGAGTGTAACGTAAACGCTGATCCATGCCCTCAGGATCATAAAGAGTTATGAATGAGCAGCAAGTATTTTTTTTAAAAATGTACCAAATTGTTGACCTTCCTGAAAAGTCTTGTATGATCTGATTATGCTTTATGTATACTGGGAGGCCTAACTAGACCTCGTTCCACAGCAGGAACCCCCCACAATTCCGTAGCAACATTAATTTGTTCTGTTGCCATGTAATGCCATGATTCATTCATCCATGATTATTTTAATGGATGGACTTTTCATTATACTCTCCAGGGACCCCAGCTCCACTCTTTCTGCCCAACTCCTGTAATGAGGACCCAGCAACCCAGCTCAGAAGCAAATTCCCCCAAGTGTGTGAAAGAAGTGGGGGAGCTTGTAGCTAGCTTCAGCAGCTCATTCTGCCTGAGCTACTGCATTGTTCTCCAGGAAACTAAGTTGGTTGGCCTATATATCTGGCTCAATGACCCCCTGCAGCCAGGCTGCAAGGAGCAATGCAGGAAGCATGTATGGTAATATAATTAATTCTTCCTTTTTGGGAAGAATGATGGGAACTTGAGGGTGGGCATGGAGACAGAAAAAAATTTCAGGCATCTGGCTATAGCAAAGTGGGGAATTCTGTGGCATCTTGGAAAAATGCCAAATACCATTGCCAGAGATTAGCAGAATCCATTCTGCCCTGATTGAGAGCTCAGAACTGTTGCATCAGGTGGTCTGCATCCTCAGGCATGTGACCCTGCATCAGTTTTCACTTGGTTCCCAAGCTTATCCACAATGATAAGAGCTAAAAACATACCTTAAAAAAAAAATCTAAGCTCAGGTTCTAGAACACAATTCTGCAGTAAGAGATAGTTCCAGGGAGTCAAGGAATGCAAAGTGCCTTGATTGTAGAGGATGAAATTGCAAGGGATTCCTATCTAATGGTGCCATTAGGGCAAACTTGGACCCTAAGTTAAACCCAGGAATGTTAATTTAGTCTCCTCTGGAACAGCTCTAGCAATGATCCAACAAGCTTCCTCTTCCAAAGTATTTCATTGTCTAAAATTGATCTCATTATGATTTTGGGCCAGATCATAGAGCTGCTCTGATTTACAATGGCGAAGGATCTGCACCATCGTTTGCTGATGTTTAACCTAAAACTATGGTATAGACACAAATACCTGTCAGAACGGCAGCTGTGTGCTGATGGATCCCTATGACCATCATGAAAACTCAAGGTTGATATACAGTGTGAGGTACTGGGTTTTTTTTTTTTTTTTTTTTTTTGTAGTGCTGGGTAACCAGGGAAATTATTGCCTGGCTAAAGCTTAAATAACTTCCCAACCAGAAAATATATTGTAGTATCATTTATTTACCTTGGTCTAAATCTTCAAATACTTTATGTAGTTTGTCTACATTTTTACCACCAAAAAAAAAAGAGTTGTGATTTGAAAAGAGAGGTTGATACTAAACCCAACACTCTATTGGGACTTATAAGTGTCTATTCCCATGGAACATTGGTGATATTTAAAATGATTCAACTGACACATGGGTGAAGGGCATGCGATTTTATTTTTCCTCCTCCATTAACTGGGGTACATTTGGAAGCAAAAAAAAAAAAGGGGGGGGGGAGGAAATGACTACCTTGCACTTAAATCCTTCCTCTCTCCTCCCTGGAGTAGTCCATAGTAGCCACTCCCCTCACTGTAAATAAAAAAAAGCAGCAGTTGGTAAATAAACATAAAACCCTCAAAATGTGTAGATAAGGAGGTTGTTTTCCTCTGTGTGGGCTTTATTAAGCATTCCTTACTGAAGCAAAAGTACCGCTGGCGTCAGTAGGTCTAGGTAAGGAGTGTTGAATAGGATCAATGAGTGCAATTAAGTTGCACCATCAGTCGCAGGAATTACATGTGCAGTAAAAAAAGAATATACCCCTAAATGTATCTGTCTAGCTTGCCGTGTGCTGGATTAGAGCAGTGCAAATATTGAAGCTACTTAAAGTTGGCTTCCATTAAATATGGTACTTACTGAATGAGCTCAAAAATGCTGAGCTGCATGTTTTGTAGAAAACTTGTTGAGACCATTGCTGTTTACTTTGTACAGATACCTTTCCTAAGTGTATGTGGCATTTGTATTAGATGGAGGTTGTAGCTTGGTATGAAACATGATTACTCGTCTAATTCTCTGCAGGTAATGCTTTTAACTATAGCTCTTTAAGTGGCTTGCCTACTCTCAAGATATTTAGGTCAAGGTTTAGAGTTGTCACTAAGACATTGGGACTTCCAGTTGAAAAAGCTATTCACAACTGAAGTGAGAGATCATTAATGACAGCAGTAAATTTGATTTTAAAGGAACACCATCAAGATCAGCATTATCATACATTTTAATAATATAAGTCATCACTGTCTTTCTTTTTAAAGATGAAAGACATTATAAAATCTTCTAGGAAGTTTTCACCATTTATAAAATAAGTTTTTACTTCTTGTAATTCATCTGTACTACAGTGGAAGTAGGCTGTTCATTTTCCACCTTCTTTCTCTTCAATTTCAGTTGTTTCTTATGTCTTAAACATTATACTTTTGTGTTCAGGTTTCAAGCAAATGTGGTATAGTGTAATTACATTTTTTTTATTGAAATGTAAAAAACCACAATTATGTCTTATCATACCAAGGTTTGAAAATGCTCTGTCTCCTCTTGCTTAAATTTTTGTTTAAAAATAACTAACTCCTTTTAAAAATTTTGCGTTTAACTGATGACTAATCTGTGTGAAGCAATTGAATGTATCATTTGTTTTGATTTTTCTGGCCACTTCGGGGGGGAAGCTGATAGTTTGATAGTTTTCACCTTTATGTACCTCACAAAAGAGAGAGAGAGAGACCTACTGAAATCTGGAATGAGATCCTTCAGCATTAAGTTGATGCCCAGTTTAGTTATGATCTCTGAACTCTTTGTAATACTTAAATCAAAATTCACCAGAAACACTCCGTTGTAACTTATACAAAATATTCGTGCTTGTGTAATTTCTCCATAGCTGTCATTCATGTAATGTTGGAGGTTTGGGGCGGGGGGGAACCTTTCTTCAGTAAATTTATCCTTTGAGGATTTAGGTGGTAATGGGCTTTGTAATTTTGATGCCAGAATCCGTTCATTTTTAAAATCCACCAATAGATTCATACTTTGTGTTGAGGGCTTTAAGCTGGTAGAGTGAGAGACCCTATGTTAAGTGTGTGATGATGATATAGTCTCTTCTCCCTTTGTCCAAGATCTCTCCAATGGTTGGGACTGCTTTGGAGTTTATTAAATGAGTCATACACCTTGTCTAATGGTTGCAAATTAAGACCATCCTATTTTGGCCTCTATTTTTCTAACTCTTCTTCAAGAATTAAAAATAAATAGAACTATCAACCTGAAAGTATTGCGATATCAATGAAATTTAAATGACTTTTTGTGAAATTCAGTACCAGTTCAGAGGGGGTTTATGTTGAGCATCCCTCTTGGCATTTTGCATTTGTAACTTAATTTTACAGCGAATAGAAAGTTAACACTTTGTAAAAAGTGGGAAATATTATCGCTGCATTTCCTCTGGTATGCAGTATGATCATACTAATCATGATATTTTTGTAGACACTTAGACTATATGGGAATTCCAACAGCACTTAATATTACTTTACACTATAATAGGCTATATACCAAGTTAATTAGTCACACAAAAAATCTGTCGTTTTGTGATTCTTTAGCAGCAGAAGTGTTTACATGATGTTTGTTTTTGTTTTAATATGTTAGGGATAAGTTAATTTATTTTGCCTAGTTTTGAATCCACTCAAATGTTATGGGTTCAGAAGTCTGCCTCAAACATTAATATCTTAGAATTCTATTTGGGAGGTGCTGGAATGGGGATTTGAGGTAGAGAGAAAAGTTCTGTGAAAAATGTAGTAGAGAGCAGGCAGAACAGAAAACAAATACAAGACTGTGACCAAAAGAACAGAGAAGGGAAGAGAGATTCCAATTAAAAATGAATACGGTGTGTACACTGTATATTGTCTAGACCAGGGGTGGGCAAACTTTTTAGCCCGAGGGCCACATCAGGGTGGGGAAATTGCTTGCAGGGCCATGAATGCAGGGCTGGGGAAGGGGGTTGGGGTGCAGGAGAGAATGCGGGGTGTGGGATGGGGTGCGGTGTGCAGGAAGGGGCTCAGGGCAAGAGGTTGGGTCAGAGAAGGGGTGTGGTGTGTATGAGGGGTCAGGGCAGGGGGGTGGGGTGCAGGAGGGGTGCAGAGTGTGGCAGGGGGCTCAGGGCAGGGAGTTGAGTTGCGGGGTGCAAGAGGGGTTCGGGCTCCAGCCTGGCGCCACTTACCTGGAGCGGCTCCAGGGTGGCAGCGGCATGCACCGGAGCCATGCCACTCCGGGAAGCGGCAGGCACCACGTCCCTGTGGCCCCTGGGGGAGGGGGGCAGAGAGCTCTGCACGCTGCCCTTGCCTGTGGGTACCTCCCCCGAAGCTCCCACTTCCAGTTTCCCATTCCCGGCCCCAGCCAATGGGAGCTTCGGGGGAGGTACCCACAGGCAACGACAGTGCGCAGAGCTCTTTGCCACCCTTCCACCCCCCAATCAGGGGCCACAGGGATGTGGTGCCCGCCACTTCCTGGAATGGCACGGGGCCCGCAGCCCAACAGGGGTGGCAATCCCACGGTCCAGATCCAAAGCCCTGAGGGGCCGGATCCGGCCCGTGGGCTGTAGTTTGCCCACCCCTGGTCTAGACATTAGAGGGAACCAGTTGTACTAGTTACATTACAAGGATTCCTTCCCTTCCACAAGCTTTCCATAAGATAGAAAAACATAGTTTTAACTGAATCACCCAGAACAAAACTGCAAAAAACACGGTTGTTAGTTACAAGGGGCTGGGGGGAGGAGGGGAAGACTTGTGCACATAGAAAACAGTTTGAGATTAGGTCTAGGTATTCTGTGTGGATTTAAAATTTTTGCTTAAAATAAAAGTAAATTTCTGGGATTTTTGTTTTATTTTTTGAGGGAGGGCTCTTTACATTTATTTTTCTAACGTGTTTGTGAATGGGGATAGATTAGAGCTCTGGGAGCTGAGCAAAGAACATAGAAAGTATAACACTACCAGCTTCTCCACACAGCTGCTGCCAGAATATAGGAGAGACTACCTCCAATAGTGAAAGGTTACTTCAACCTCCATACTCCTACAGAACTTGGCTTCTCTGCCAAGTATGCTAGCAATGGGAGAAGGAAGTTAGTGCCAGTTATGGTGTAAATTGTGATGATGGACATGAGTCCATTAGGAAATGCATTTGCACATCAACCACCAAAGAGCCTTTGAATGGTAATGACTTTTGTTCACCAGTGACCTTAGTTAGATTCAGACTTGTCACCTGCAAGTTAACGACTACAAATTTCATCACTAATTCCATTAGCTGTCCAGTCTCCCAGTAAAGAACGATGCAATCAGATTCAGAAATATACCCTTCCTTGTGCCATGCAATATATGTATATTACAACACTTAAAACATTTTTAGTCAAAGTACTTTATAAACAAATGTTAATAATTCTCACAACAACCCTGTGAGGGACAGTGGGAGGAAGGGACTCAGGGCAAGGGGTTGGGCCAGAGGAGGGGTGCGGTGTGTATGAGGGGACTGTAAGTAGTAATTTTCTATTTTACAGATGGGGTTGGGGGGTTCTAGAATCCAAATCTCCAATTTTCCAGTCCACAATTTATTAGATTACCGTGAATCCAAATGTGCCCAGCTCCCCCAAAATGCAATAAAAGTATGTGAAAGCAAAGCTGTTAAATTAGAGGTTAGTCAAACTAGTCCAGGAACCTTGTGAATATTTATCCGTTATATGTGCCAGATTCTTGTAGCCATGTTTCTCATGTTACTCCTGGAAGCAGAGAGAAAGTTTCACTTCTTGGAATAAGACAGCAGTGCTGGAGGCAAGTGTTTGGCCCTGTGATTAGAACTGGGACTTTTGCAGACAAATTGCCATTAGAATGCCTGGGCGTACTTAAATACGTGAGCAGTAGCTTATATGGCAGAAGCTCCTATTTTCTAGCTGGCACATGCCCAATTTAAGTCTTTGGAACCTGGGGCATATCCATTTTTCTAAAGCTTAATATTAATGTATCTCTCACTATCATATATATTTTATTATTAAATATTTGTCCACATCTTTCTGGAAATGTGTCGCCCAGAACTGGACACAATACTCCAGTTGAGGCCTAATCAGCGTGGAGTAGAGCAGAAGAATTACTTCTTGTCTTGCTTACAATACTCCTGCTTAAACATCCCAGAATGATGTTTACTTTTTTTGAAACAGCGTTACACTGTTGACTCATATTTAGCTTGTGATCCACTATGACCCCCAGATCCCTTTCTGCAGTACTCCTTCCTAGGCAGTCACTTCCCATTTTGTATGTGTGCAACTGATTGTTCCTTCCTAAGTGGAGACTTAGCATTTGTCCTTATTGAATTTCATCCTATTTACTTCAGACCATTTCTCCAGTTTGTCCAGATCATTCTGAATTTTAATCCTATCCTCCAAAGCACTTGCAATCCCTCACAGCTTGGTATCGTCCGGAAACTTTATAAGTATTCTCCCTATGCCATTATCTCAATCACTGATGATAATATTGAACAGAACTGGACCCAGAACAGATCCCTGCAGGACCCCACTTGTTATGCCCTTCCACCATGACTGTGAACCACTGATAACTACTCTCTGGGAATGATTTTCCAACCAGTTATGCACCCACCTTATAGTAGCTCCATCTAGGTTGAATTTCCCTAGTTTGTTTATGAGACGGTCATGCGAGACTGTATCAAAAGCTTTACTAAAGTCAAGATATACCACATCTACCCCTCCCCCCCTCCCCATCCACAAAGCTTTCTTTGACAGGGTAACAAGCCATCAGGTTGGTCTGACACGATTTGTTCTTGACAAATCCATGCTGACTGTTATTTATCACCTTATTATCTTCTAGGTGTTTGCAAATTGCTTAATTATTTGCTTCATTATCTTTCTGGGTATCCCTGGGTTGTCCTTATTTCCCTTTTTATATGTGGGCACTATATTTGCCCTATTCCAGTCTTGTGGAATGTCTCCCATCTTCCACAACTTTTCAAAGATAATTGCTAATGGCTCAGATATCTTTTCAGTCAGCTCCTTGAGTATTCTAGGGTGCATTTCATCGGGCCCTGGTGAGTTGAAGACATCTAACTTGTCTAAGTAATTTTTGACATGTTCTTTCGCTATTTTAGACTCTGATCCTACCTCATTTTCACTGGTATTCACTATGTTAGAGGTCCAATTGCCACCAAACTAAAGATGCTAATTTTCTGAGAGAGCATAAAACAGGTAGGCACACATGGACATATGTATCCCTGACCATCTTGGCTAATAGCCATTAATAAATTACATAATGAGTGTGTCTTCCATGAATTTATCTAATTCTTTTTTGAAACCAGTTATATTTTTGGCCTTCACAACATCTGGCAATGAGTTCCACAGGTTGACAGTGTTTTTGTGTGAAGTAGTTCCTGATGTTTTGTTTTAAATTTGCTACATTGGTTGATCCCTGGTTCATGTGTTATGTGAAGGGATAAATAACACTTTTTCTCCAGACCATTCATGATTCTATAAACCTCTATCCTATCTCCCCTCAGTTACCTCTTTTTCAGGATGAACAGTCCTGTCTATTCAATCTCTTCTCATAAGGAAGCTATTTCATACCCCTCATCTTTTTGTTGCCCTTCTTTGGTCAAGGTGTGGGTGTATCATGCATTTATATAATGGCATTATGATATTTTATGTCTTACTATCTATTCCTTTCTGAATGGTTCCTAACATTTTGCTAGCATTTTGACTGCAGCCGCACATTAAGCAGATGTTTTCAGAGAACTATCCACAGTGACTTCAAGATCTATTTCATGAGTGGTAACATGAAATAATTTAGATTTCTAATTTAGACCCCATCATTGTGTGCGTATAGTTGGGATTATGTATTCCAATGTGCATTACTTTTTATTTATCAAGACTGAATTACATTGGTCATTTTCTTGCCCAGTCACGCAGTTTTGTGAGATCCCTTTGTGACTCTTTGCAGTCTGCTTTGGACCTAACTATCCTAAGTAATTTTGTATTGTCGGCAAACTTTCCCATCTCACTGTTTACCCACTTTTCCTGATAATTTATAAATATGTTGAACAGCATTGGTCCCAATACAGATCCTTAGGGGACTCCACTATTTACATCTCTCCATCATGTAAACTGACTATTTATTCCGGCTTTTGTTTCCTATCTTTTAACCAGTTACTGATCCACGAGAGGACCTTCCCTCTTATCCCATGACTGCTTACTTTGCTTAAGAGCCTTTGGTGAGGAACTTTGTCAAAGACTTTCTGAAAGCCCAGGTATACTAGATACACTAGATCACCCTTGTCCACATGCTTGCTGATCCACTCAAAGAATTCTAATAGATTGAAGGATGATTTTCCCTTTAAAAAAGCAATATTGACTCTTCCCCAACAAATTGTGTTCATCTATATATCTGCCAATTGTATTCTTTACTGTAGTTTCTACCAATTTGCCTGGCAATGAATTTAGGTGTACTGGCCTGTGATTGCCAGGATCGTATCTGGAATCTTTAAAAATTTTTTGTCACATTAGCTATCCTTCAGTCATCTGTTACAGAGGCTGATTTAAGTGATAGGTTACATATCACAATTAGAAGTTCTGCAATTTCATATTTCAGTTCCTTCCTAACTCTTGAGTGAATACAATCTGGTCTTGGTGACTTATTATGGTTTAATGTATCAATTTGTTCCAAAACCTCCTCTACTGGGACAGTTCCTCACATTTGTCACCTAAAAAGAATGGCTCAGATGTGGGAATCCCTCTCACATTCTCTGCAGTGAAAATTGAGGCAAAGAATTCATTTAGCTTCTTTGCAAAGGCCTTGTCTTCCTTGAGTGGTTGTTTAGCCCCTTGATCATCTGGTTTGGCCAGCTTCCTGCTTCTGATGTACTTAAAAAAACTAACAGATTTTTTTTTTCGTCTTTTGCTAGTTGGTCTTTGAATTCTTTTTTGGCCTGCCTGATTATACTTTTGCACTTGACTTGCCAGAGTCTATGTTGCTTTCTATTTTCCTTCATAGGATTTGACTTCCAATTTTTAAAAGATCTCTCTTTCTCTCTAACTGCCTCTTTTGCTTTGTTGTTTAGACATGGTATCTTTTTTTGGTGCCCTTACTGTTTTTTGTATTTGTGGTCCACATTTACTTTGTGCCTCTATTATGGTGTTTTAAAAAAAGGTTTCCATGGCGCTTGCAGCCATTTCATTCTTGTGATCGTGCCTTTTAATTTCATATAATTTATAATTACATTATATTCACTATTACCAAGCGGTTCAGCTATATTCACCTTTTGGACCAGATCCTGTGTTCCACTGAGCAAGAATTGCCCCTCTCCTTGAGGGCTCCAGGACTAGCTGCTCCACAAAGCAGTCATTGATGGTGTCTAAAAATTTTATCTCTGCATCCCATTCTGAGGTGACATGTTCCCAATAAATATGGGGATAGTTGAAATCCCCCATTATTATTATTACTGGGATTCTGTTTT
The DNA here is from genome assembly GCF_015237465.2 of Chelonia mydas. Lineage (NCBI taxonomy): Eukaryota > Metazoa > Chordata > Testudines > Cheloniidae > Chelonia > Chelonia mydas. Next base: position 63,437,154 of record NC_057853.1, on the reverse strand, counting down.
TGTAGCCTTTTTGATCTCCCTGAGTGTTCACAACCACTATTACCATCCTGATCATTTAGTCGGTAGTATATTCCTACTGCTATAGTCTTATTATTCAAGCATGGAATTTCAAAAGGACTGTGAAGTGACGAGAAGCAACTCTGATTCGTCCTGTTTGAGAGTGCAACAATATTGCTGTATGAAAGAATTCCTTATTGAGTGCACATGCTTATCAATATATTAAATTTTAAAAGATATTTTGTTTTACAGAAAATTACATTTAAAAACTAATAAAATAAGCTCTCCTCCCTCGTTAGTAAACAGTAACATATTACTGTCTATTATTACTGCTGCATCTGGCCACACACACACACACACACACACACACTCTTAAACAAGTCACTGGAATGTTCATCTGGTTGGTGGAACATTTGAAGGTACAGACAATATCGTTGTTTTCATCAGTCAAATATGCAAATTGAAGTACAAGGGATCTCAATGAGGTCTAGACATCCCCTGTGATAGTAGATGAAGCCAGAAGTCATTCCAGCTTTTGTTTGTCTGCAACCATTATAATGAAATTGTGTTATTTTGTGCCACAGTGAAACATAATATTCACCGAGTTAAATTATAAGGGAGCTCCAATGTATAACAGCATGAAATAGCAGCTCACTGAGTAGGGTTACCAGATAGCCACTGTGGGAAAAAATGGGATGGGGGGTGGGGTGTAATAGGCACTTATATAAGAAAAAGTCCCCCAAAATGGGACAGTCCCTTTAAAAACAGGACACCTGGTCACCCTATCACTGAGCCATATTCTATTGACCCAATCCTGTCATTTTAAAGAAGTTTAAAACTTTCCATTGAAGCCAATATATTATTTCACATTATTTGTCAGTGGAGACTTTGTTCGCACCGACTGCAGGATCGGGCCTTATGTCTGCTGCTTCTGGTGCCAGTATCTATGTATTTTTTTCTTCCAAGTCTAGTGACATCGTTGCCATGTGTCAGGAGCCAGTTGAGATCAAAGCCATCCAGATAGGGATATCTGTTTGTTTAAACTGGCAGGGAATGGCTGATTTGACATCTGGCTATCATTTTTTCTGCTGTTAAACAGGTTTACTCATTGGTTTTATGGTAAATGCTTGTCAGACCTGCTATATGGGACATACCTTTGTGGGATATGCCAGAATAGTAGTTGACCATGCCAGACGTTATTAGGAATATGCCTCTCCATGTGTTTTCTGCAAACCTAGAGTCCTGTACAAATTAATACAGTTATCCATGAGGGGGATAGAGCATATACAATAAACTGCTTGGTTAAAAATAATAGTTTTGTCTCAGAAGTGTAAATTCAGCATGGTCTGAAATGCCTTGTGAAACCAGTATTTGTCTTCAAGGCCTTTGGATCAGGCCTTCATTACAGCCGTTAACTTTAAGAATGGGATATTTTTGACAATTTTGGGGGTGAGTATTAACATCTGTATTAAATCCAAGCAGAACGCCTGAAACGATAGTGTACAATGTACAATTCAGATCACCCACACGCTCCCATCCCTTTGTTCTTCATTTGTGACTCCACTTTTTTTAGTTCATATGCTTGCTTGAGCTGTCGGTTCTGTAACTAGTTCAGCTGAGCTGTCCCCCCTCTCTGCTGAGTAGGTATGAGCTAGAAGTGTTACCTCTTGTCAGTGAATGACAAGGAAGCACTGCCTCTGAAAGAAGAAAAGGAGTACTTGTGGCACCTTAGAGACTAACCAATTTATTTGAGCATAAGCTTTCATGAGCTACAGCTCACTTCATCGGATTGGTTAGTCTCTATGGTGCCACAAGTACTCCTTTTCTTTTTGCGAATACAGACTAACACAGCTGCTACTCTGAAACCTGCCTCTGAAAGGTCATTTTGACATAGTTGGTGAGGGATGGACCAATGGCAAGGAACTGGCAGCTGGAATTTGTGACATTTAGAATCATCTAAAACTCTTAGACAGAGGGAAAGGGGTTTATATGTGTATGAACATGAGTTGGTGTAGAATGTAGGCCTGTAGAAAGAGAATGAAAGAAAAGACGACCAAATGGTGACAGAAAAGGGGTCAATGGAAGAGGAAATGAATGACACGCTCCCCTCCCTCTTCCTAGTTTTTGAGGGCAAAATTTAAGCCCCTGAGTGTTAACCATATCTGTTGTTAAATGCTAGAGAGGGCCATTATGTGCAAAATATATCAAAGGATAGCATTTTCCAACTTAGAGCAAAAATCTGTACTACTCCTTGCTTCTAAGGTTTGGTGAGGGACCATATGAGGAAGATCATGTGTTTATGCATGTTGCCTAACTTTAGATGCCAGTTATGAGGCACTTTATCATGTAGACAAGGTATTTGAGAAACAGATGAAATTTTCTCAGATAATCCCTTTAGATAAAAAGGCGGCAGATCAGTCAGTGAATTTGTCAGACAGCTGAACAACACACACGCAGCCTGGATGCAATTTCATTCACATAATGGAAAGTGATCATTTCACTGCATTATGCAATAATTGCCTTGCTATACTGTGGTACCATATTTGAGTTCAGGACAAGGAGCACAATTTGCTAATGTGCTCCCTGGTTTGTTACCTATTAGTGAGAATGTTTGGAGGGTTTTTTATTCCCCATCCCCAACAGTGTCTTCCAAGTGTTTTCTTTTGGAACAAAGAAGTAAACCTTTAAAAAGGTGATTCTTAATAAGCCCCTTTGCGAAATGGAAACTTACAGAAGAGGTCTCTTTGCTAGTTACTAAACCAGGCTGCCCCTTGAGAGGAAGATGTATTTCCAGGTGGATAATGTTTAGAGCTCAATAAGCAGCTGCACACAGAAATGGACTTGAACTGGTAAAAGAGAAATTACAGAGTGATGGAAATAGATGGTCTGTTTTTCTTGTGATATCTGAGAAGGATATACTGATGCATGACAAAAAGAAACAGTAGCATGCACTAGGCTGCAGAATTCATCTATGAATGCACACTCCAGTGAAAATAGTATTTTGTCGTGGATGACACCGTTAGGTGTGTCTGTTTGTCTGTCTTACCTTTTGTAAATGTGGAAAAAGTTTGTAGATACACGTTATTGCACTTTGCTATTGTAAGTGTAATAGTTATTTCAGTTTTGTAAATGTGTTAAATTTTTATAATAGAACAATAATAATGTTATTAGCTAACACTGGGCAACAGAAAGGCCACTGAAGAAGCACATTATATAAGAAATGTCTTGTGTCACTTAATGTCTATATGTTTTTCTGTAACACCTGTGCCAAAATTTTCAGACTTGGGAGACTAAAGTTTCAAAATCCATACTGAGACACCTAACTATAGGTGGCCTGATGATCAGTGGTTTGAGTACCCACAACTCCCATTCATTTCGCCCATCCAAGTTTGAAACTTTTTGCTTTGTTGTATGTGCTGTATATTTATTGTTGTGTAATTATACCACTAACAATTTAGTAGGCCTTTGCAATTTGTAACACTAAGCCTGCTTGCCTAAAGGTATCAATAAAAACATTTTTAACACCATATAATTCAACAAGAAGAAGAATAAAAGGTCTAATTAGCAAATTCATTGTTAGCTGATTGATAATGGGTAGAATGAGGTTGCTTGTGTTGTAAAAATGTGAGTACGTGCATTATATTAAACTAGGGCCCTATAAAACTGTGGTGAAAGTAGTCCTCAGACTTATCCTTAATGTATTTTTATTGCAGTGATGTTTAGAAGGCTCACTAGCACATGCTGTCACATTACTGATCATTAAAGCCAGAGAACTTTAAGTTGACATAGCCTCGGCAAATGGGTTACTAAAATTAGAGGCACATGAGTTTCTGATTCAAACTCAGAGGCTTTTTTGCAAGAAGAGATTAGACAGGTTACAAAACCCAATAATAATAATGGGGGATTTCAACTATTTCCATAATGACTGGGTACATCTCATCTCTGGATGGGATACAGAGATAAAATTTCTAGACACCATTAATGTCTGCTTTGCAAAGCAGCTAGTCCTGGAACCCTCAAGCAGGGCAGGTAGGTCTTGATTTAGTCTTAAATGGAGCACAGGCTCTAGTCCAAGAGGTGAATATATCTGAAACTGCTTGGTAATGGTGACCAATGTAATTATACTTAACATCCTTGTAGGGAGAAAAGTACCAAAGAAATTCACCACAGTAGCATTTAACTTCACAAAGGGGAATGACACAAAAATGAGGAAGCTAGTTATACTGAAATAAAAAGGAGTAGTCAAGAGAGTGAAATGCCTACAAGCTGCTTAAAACTATTTTAAAACATCATAATAAAGGCTGAAAGTAAATGTATGCCCCTAATAATAATAATAATAATAATAATTAATAAAAAGCAGTAAGAGGACCTAAAAATTCCACCATGGCTAAAAAACAGAATAAGCGGTTGCTAGAGGCAAAAAGGAAACCTATTAAAAATTGGAAGTCAAATCCTACTGAGGAGAATACAAAGGAGCATAAACTCTGGCAAGTCAAGTGTAAGGCTATGTCTACACTAAAAACCTTATAGCGGTACAGCTGTACCGCTGAAGTTGCGCTGCTATAAGGTCTCTCGAGTAGCTGCTCTATGCCGATGGAAGAGAGCTCTCCTGCCAGCATAATTAAACCACCCACAATGACAGCATTGTCTACACCGGTGCTTTTGTTGGTGAAACTTATATCAGTCAGGGTGGTTTTTTCACATCCCTGACCGACAAAAGTGCTAATGTACACATAGCCTAAAAATATAATTTGGCAGGCCAAAAAATAATTGAAGAACAACTAGCAAAAGCATAATTCTTTTTTTCTTTCAGAAGAAAGAAACCTGTCAAATAATCAGTGGAGACACTGGATGATCAAGGGGCTAAAGGAGTATTCAAGAAAGACAAGGCCATTGTAGAGAGGCTAAATGAATTATTTGCATTGGTCCTCACTGCAGAAGATGTGAGGGAGATTCCCACACCTGAGCCATTCTTTTTAGGTGACAAATCTGAGGAATTAATCCCAGATTGAGGTATCAGTAGAGGAGGTTTTGGAACAAATTGATAAACTAAACAGTAGTAAGTCACCAGGACCAGATGGCATTCACCCAAGAGTTCTGAAGGAATTGAAATATGAAATTGCAGAACTACTAACTCTGATATGCAACATATTGCTTAAATGCCTCAGTACCAGATAACTAGAGGATAGCTAATGTAACACTAACTTTTAAAGAAGGCTCCAGATGGGATCCTGGCAATTAGAGGCTGGTAAGCCTAACTTAAGTACCAGGCAAATTGGTAGAAACTATAGTAAAGAACAGACACATAGATGAACGTGATTTGTTGGGGAAGAGTCAAAACAGATTTAGTAAAAGGAAATCATATGAAATATCCTTCTTACTTGGCTGAATTAAATGAAAACTGCAAAGAACTAGAAAATAAACATAAAGCTAAAGAAATCATCACATTTAAACTCAAAGATGGGTCCTGTGTAAACTTAAATGCCTTTGTACCTTTAATTCATTCTGTCATTGAAGGAATATATTGCTTTGCTCAGTGTCTCATTATTCATGCTCTTGCTAGTCAAAATGCCACTCCCACACTTGTTGTTTGATGTCCATTTAATATAACATCTCCTAAATTATTTAGAATGCAAACACCTGGCTTAAATATACCAGAGACAGCTCAGTCCAGAGTGAAGTGACTCGTGATGGGGCTTACACCAGTTCCCTTCAAAAATTGTTCCACAGTCTAAGAGGTGTCAGTTACATTAAACCTCAATTTTCCTTTGCTCACTTTTTTCTGCCATTTTCATAGAATCATAGGGTTAGAAGGAACCGCTAGGGTCATCTAGTTTAATCTCCTGCCAAGATGCAGGATGTGTTGAGTCTAAACCATCCAAGACAGATGGCTATCCAGGCTATCCAGCCTTCTTTTGAAAACATCCAGTGAAGTAGCTTCCACTATCTCCCTAGGCAGGCTGTTCCATTGTCCTTCTGTTCTTACAGTTAGGACATATTTCCTGAGATTTAATCTCAATCTGCTATGTTGTTGTTTGAACCCATTGCCTCTTGTCCTGCCCTCTGTGTTAAGAAAGAACAACTTTTTTCCATCTTTTTAAAGGTAGCCTTTCAAGTATTTGAAGACCACTATCATGTCCCCCCGTAACCTCCTTTTTTCAAACTAAACATACCCAGTTCCTTCAGCCTTTGCTCGTATGGCTTGCTTTCCATTCCTTTGATCATCTTTGTCACTTGCCTCTGGATCCATTCCAGTTTCTCTACATCCTTTCTATACATTGGTAGCCAAAATTGGACACAGTACTCCAGCTGAGGCCTAAGGAGTGCCTAGTAGAGCGGTACTATCACCTCCTGTGACTTGCTATGCCAATGTTAATGCAATGGAAAATTGCATCTCTCCCCCCCTTTTTTCTTTTTTTTGCAACAGCATCACATTGTTGACTCATGTTGAGATTGTGATCCTTCACAACTCCCAGATCGTTCTTAGCAGTACTGCTGCCAAGCCAGTTATTCCCGATTCTATATGTATTTGGTTTTTCTTCCCTAAGTGTAGCACCTTACATTTGTCTTTGTTGAATTTCATTTTGTTGTCTATAGCTCAGTTCTCCAATTTACCAAGATCCCTTTGAATTTTAGCTCCAAAATGCTCGTATCCCCCTTCCCCAGCTTTGTGTCATCTGCAGATTTGATCAGTATGCTCTCTATTCCTACATCCAGGTCATTAATTAAGATGTTAAATAATGTGAGACCCAAAACAAACCTGTGGAACCCCACTTGAAACATCTTTCCAATCTGACATCTTTCCATTCATAGCTACTCTTTGTTGTGGTTGTTTAATCAATTGTTTGTCCACTTAGTGGTGGTTCCACCAAACCTGCATTTCTCCAGCTTACTTACAAGAATGTCATGTGGAACTGCATCAAAAGCCTTCCTAAAGTTCAGGTATATTATTTCCACCACATTCTCATATCCACCAAACCAGTTATCCTGTCCAAGAAGGAAATCAAGCTGGTTTGGCATGATTTGTTCTTAGGAAATCCATGCTGGCTGCTGCCCCTTCAGTTTGTGAAAACCTGGAGGATGAATGTTTTATACATTGCTCTAGTAGCTTCCCAGGTATGGAGATCAGGCTGACTGGTCCTGGCTCCTCCTTTTTTTTTTTTTTTCCTTTTTAAAGATGGGCACCACATTAGCCCTTCTCTAGTCTTTCAGGACCTTTCCTATCATCCATGTCATCCATAACTATTCTTAGTTATACTTCATTATAACTTGATTTATTTAGCACCATCGTTGTAGCCGGAATAAATTCCTTTTCCCAAGGAGCCCACTGTTGTGAAGTGCTGTGCACCCTAGGTTTCCACTGAAGTCAGTGTAAGTTTAGGATTACCATATTCTTTATGTATACAGATAAAGGACAGAACATAGAGGGTGGATGCTGTTATACTGTGCTGGGTCACCCTAAAAGTTCACTCTCCACCCACAAATGAGGAAATGGAAAATGAAAAATGGAAACCATCTAAAGCCATTACAGTACAAGTTCACTAACCCAGAAACCTTAATTCTCACTGTAGAACTCCTGTGGTTTTCCTGCTTCTTGGCAAAGCTATGATGACAGGTTGGTGTTGTGAGGCCTTCTATTACTATGGCTTTTCTACATTTGCAAAATAAAGAACCCTTCCTGGCATACTATAAATAGTTTAATAAATAATTAAAACCTCAGTTATACTTGTCAAAGGGGCAAGTGTGCCTGATTCTGTTTGTGCTTAAAACTGTTGTACAACAGTGTAACTGCATTTATTTTGGGGAGTTTCTTTTAGTCTGAGCAGCAGAGTAAAGCTCCAATGAAGAGAGGGTATTTTGTAATGCATTGCCCCTATTTTGTCCAATAACATTTGTTGACTTTCTTGTTAATTGCAAAATTTAGTCACATGCATAGTAGACCTCCAGGTCCTTATGTATGAAAGAGAGTCTGCTGTATTTGAAATTCAGTTACTGGGGTCTGTGATTGAGTTCTCTAAGCGGCCCTGTGTGTGACTTTAGGGAAGTCAAATTAACTGCCATTCGTCTTTGTTCACCTGCCTAGAAAATGAGTACCTGATGTCAATCTCACAGGGCTGGTCTGTGAGGGTTAATTAATCAGATGTACAAAGTACTTTGAGATGGCTAGATGAGAGCTGAAGTGCATTTTTATCATCCTCAGCATTTTGGCTGGCTTTACTCTCTTTGATTTGAAAGCAGACATTTCTTTTTAGATACTCTTTTATATAGTATCCATGGAGCATGTGTAATGGCCTAGAAAGAGCCAGTATTACCAATATTGCACATTCTAATACCATTTAATCCCATTTTATAAAATGACGAATGCTCACTGAATACTGCTTTCAGTGATTGACTGGAATTCTTCCCCTCTTCAGAAATCCCACACGGTTCCTTTTCCCCCACCATATATGGTGCTACATGAAACAAACTTTATTTTAAAAAAGCCTAACCCCAAACGCACAAGCCTCACAATTGGCCAAGTAATATGATTTTTACCACTTTTTAGTAAAAGAGACAACTATTTATCTAGGGCATTATGCTGAAACCGTTGCTGTCTTCTTTTTAATTTACTACGTAGCAAATGGAGTTGAGTTAAGCAGCCTGCCTTTTGATGTGTAATGCATTGCACTATTTTTTGGCAGTTTTGCTGCCATTTGCTTCAATAAAATAGAGTCCCATATAATTTGCTAGCCTCAGCACACTGCCAGTGCTTATGTTTTATTTGGCAATAAATTAATACAGTTCATTGCCAAAAAATAGATAAATGAATAGATGTGACAGCTATGAATAAGGGAGATGACTGTTTCTTATAAACATGTTTTACATGATATTCCAATAGTTACTGGATGGTCTTTATCATCTAACTTCATGTCAAATCAAGTGCCTTTAGGCCAAGGTCATAGTTCACTTAGAGAATCACTTCCAGTGCTTCTGGCACTGAAGGTTCTCAGCACCCAAACACTATAATCTAATGTGCTTTGTTAGTACCTAGCTTCAGTCCTCTGCACTGATGAGCCCATTTTTTAACCTGAGCATGTAACATCAGAGAGCCCGAATCCCTGTACCAGTCCAGCCCCTGTGCACCACTCCAGTGATGTAAAGGAACCAGAAGTGGATTTGTCCAGGTGGGAATTCCCCTGTTATAAGAGAAATCCCCAGGTGGTGCAGAACTCCAAACAGTGGCTTTCGCCACCCCTTCATGCAGTCTGAGTATAGGATATGGCTGCCGGAAGGGGGCAGGACCAGAGCTCTTGCGGCGATGGGCAGCTCAGTGTAAGTAAGACCCATAAGACCTGTAACTTATGGCAGGGCCCAAACCTACCAACAGTTAGAGCAAGAATCTGGGGTCTGTAAAGGGTATAAGGGCCATTTTCTCTCCCACCTCAGGTCTTGCTTGGTCAGACTCAAGAACCAGGTTCAAAATTTCTAGGGAGTTTTTTCCCATATAGAGAAGCTTGTTATACCAATAAAATAAAAACCAGCAGGATCTTATTAAAGAGGAAAAGGCAAAATACCACATTTATTGTGAATACAGAAAGAATCATAGTAAGCAGTTAGTTATAGCAATAACATTCCATTCAATCTCATATTTATTCACACATTCACTCACTCACACTCACTCACACTCACACTCACACTCACACTCACACTCACACACACACACACACACACACACACACACACACACACACGTTCTGCAAGGTTGTTATCATAGTTACCAGCCTTAGAGTTGCTCATGCCAAGCCACTGGCCAGGTGGCCTGGACATGAGGAGGGAGCAGGGCCTTGTCAGATGCTAATCTGATGCTCCTGGAAGTTGGTTTGCAGAATCAGACCCCAAAGTTCTCACTTTCTAGAGTCCATTTTTATAGGAATTTCTTCCTATGCCAGTCTATGGGAATTGCTTCATCATCCTGTTGCTGAATCAATCAGCAGATGGCACATTCCTGACGGCTCCGTGCTGCTAGATGTTATCTTGTTCTTTGGTTCTCCCATTCTTGAGGCTGTTGGGTGGATTCCAGTCTGCCCACCGGGGGTCCTCTGGTTATTTCCACTTGACGCCTTCTTCAGCCGATGGACACTGGATTCTTAGGCTGGCACCTCCCTGATCATTCAGTTATTATCCACACCAAGCATCCATCCACATACATTCTCTATCTCTATTTTAATCACAATTGTTAATAGAACAAAAGGGGGGGGAGTCTCTGGGTGCTGTTTCTGTTGTTACAGAGTATTGCTTTGAGTCTCTCTCTGTGTGAATTGCTTTGAGAACAGACTCTGTCTTAGAATGTACTAACGCAATTAGCAGCTTGCAAGTTTCACACATAGAGGGAGAGAAACAGTACCAAAAACCAAGAGACCTCTTAATTAGTAATACCCTGGAATTTAAACTATGGGGAATCAAACTCATTTGTGATTTTAATACAGAACTTCTTTAATATGGTCCAACAAGCTCACTCTGTACTCCCAATATTGTAGGGAATGCATGCTTCTCTTGACTGTTTATTCTTCTTGGAGCCTAGACTCTGTAATTGTGGAGTGTTCTTTCACGTAACTAGTATCAAACTTGACATGCACCAGCAGTGAGAAACATCTATTCGGGAAGGTAGGATTTTCTATGGTGGATCAGACTTTAACATCTGAAAAAAAACAAGTTCCACATCGAAACATTGCAGATTAATTTGGCTTGATCTGAAGTTTTGTAACAGAAGAAACTGTACAGAGTTTAATTCTCCTCTCTCATTCTCAGCTGTAACTTTCTATTGACTTCAGTGGGAGCTATGCCTGTGCATCTAGAAGTAGAATAGGTCTGATTATCATTGAGGCACCACAACGTTTTTAATCCAGTATAAAGCAAATTAATTTTGCCAGTTTAGAAAATTACCACAGGAACATAAGACAACTCATACTTTTGTACCTGTAGTAAAAAGGCAGGGGACTGCAGCATAAGGCCCAATGTAGCTTAATTGGCACAAAATTGTTCTATGCAACTGTGCGAGGCCGGGAAGCAGGCATCTCCAATTAAGGTCAGGCAGGTGCTCCATTCTAGGCCAAAAATGCAAATTATTTGAATTAAGCTGAAATCGTGCACATGCTCACAATGTATAGTCCTCAGATGACTCCCTGTCTACAGCTACCCCTTAATTAAATATTCAACCAGACCAGCCTGCTGGTGCTGAGCTTACCTGGCAAAGAGGTACCTGCTTGCTCCCCATAGGCCTCAGGAAGAGATCTTATAAAAGTCAGCTTCATAGTAGCTTTCAACATTTGCCAAGTGAAAAAGGTGCCTTGCTAAATGGTGATAAATGGTAAGCTGCAGATGCAGTACTGAATGAAACATAGAAATAAAAATTATGAATCTGTTCTTCTTTTCAGATTTGACATGTATTGAATCTTCCCTGCTTGTCGTCATCTATCCTGTCAAGGGTAGAACAATTTTTTTTTAATTGCCGTCTGACCAATTTATCTTGAAAAAATTTTTTTTTAAATCCGTACCCTTTTTTTTGTGTGTGGTAATCTACTTGTTTCATTGTTTTTCTTTAACCTTTAATGAAAGCATGGTATTGTCAGTTGTACAGAGTACATAATATGAAGAAATGTGCATTGGGAGAACGATGTGTTTTAGATTTTGTTTCCTGAAAAGGTCAACAGTACGGTAGACTTTACAGCTTTCATAATTCTCTTGTCCCTCGTTATATATAGCTATCCTTAGTTGAAGACTTACAAAAACTACTTCTATTTGCCAAGAATTTACTTTATTGGAAAGACTCATTTTGGCTAGAAATACATTTACAATGACAAGTGTCACTTTAAATTTAGTGTACTGTATACCTGGTAATAAATGTTAACTATGACTCAAGGCTTTTTGAGACGCTTCCATACAATTAAAATAAAATGATCTGAATGATATCACATTTTGAATGCTAAGATACTTTTAAATCTTCATTCTTCAGTTAAAATAATTGCATGGAGCGCAGTAGGAGCTCAAACACCACAGTGTTAAAGTAAGTTATGGTGTCTTGGACCATCATTATAGACGACTGTAATACTTCTATATAAGCAATATTGCCAGCCCCAAATGTTCAAAAGTCATACGTCAGGCCCTAAAAAAACCATGAGATTGGCTTAAAAATAAAGAAATTTGAAATAAATAAATTTTGGGTTCTTTTTATTTGCCTTGATGCTTTTGAGCTTTAGCATTCATGCTGATCATACGTTCCAGCTTTTCTCCATAACCACGAGGACTTGAAAGTTACTTTAAAAAAATGAAAACTTAGATTCTCACATGCATCCAGAATCTGGGGGGTTAATTCTCAACCCCCCCCCCCCAATTATTGCAAGAGTTTGCAACACTGTAACAGAGTAATACAAATTGCAAGGGAGACAAAAAACTCCAATCTGGATGCCCTTTCCACTTCTCTAAAATAAAAGTTGAGTAATCTATTTATTTAAACTGAACATTATTTATTATGCTGCTTGGCAAAAACAAATATCCAACTCCTAGATAATTATGAAGAAAGAAGCTGTTTTTGCAAACTCACCAAATGGCTTGATGAGAAATTAGCTCAGGTACCACTAATCTGCACTTAATCCTCTCTCAAGCAGAGATGTAAAAGTACTAACTCCAAGATATGTATTCATGGATAATTGACTATCTCAAAAATAATAGCATGTGACTGTTCATCTGATTTTTAAAAGAGCTAGAAATGCCTCTTCAGGAGACTGTAGACATTGACATGAAGAAGTCACTTTCCCAAGCTAAGATCATTTGACATTATATAATCTAAAATAGTCTTTGAACCTTGATTACATGGAACCTCTGTGTTTTTTTAGCAGACCTTCACAAATACAGGATTTTAATAAAATAATAAAGGAAAAAACAGATGAACATTTAATCAATCAAATCCTCTCCTTTTTAGATGGATACTGAAGTAGTTTATGCACAAATGTCATAATGAAATTTTAAAGTGGAATTGGAATTAAAATATTTACATAATATAAAATAAATTTAAAGGTGTCTCTTTATTCCCTGAATTTCTAAATGTAAGCATTCCTTGGAAACTCAAACCGCAGTGTAGTCCTAATGCAAGAAAACCCAGGAGTAAACAGTGATAGAAAACATTGTAGTAACAAAATGAACTATAAATGTACCAGTACTATAAAAACAATCTAGTTTTACAATATAGTGTTAGTGAACTGCAAAAATTCAACAAACTGTATAAAAGCTGAAACATAAACTAGATATTTAATTTTTTTTTTCAGTTTTAGCAATCAAAGATGTTTAACATTTTAGGAATATTTTTAAAAAATTGGCCTACATTTTCAAAGGTAATGAGTGAATTTGGGGCCTCCATTTTGGGGTATCCAAGTTCAAACATCCTGCAGGGTGTCTTGTTAACCTCAAGGGTGTGTTTGAGAGAGCAGGAGCTCAGGACTTTTTTGAGAGGCATATTGTCCGCAAATGTGAAATAGTTGTCCTCACCCACAACTATTCACAAAGTCACAAAGCTCAGCCACAAGGTTTGCCGTGATGTTATCGGGGATACTGCTCCTGATAGCTGGTAGTCCATCTTTTTGTGGAATGTTGGTGTACAGGGCTTCTACATCCATAGTGATATATGCCATCCTGTGCCAGCAATGTCCCTCTGCCATGTACATTGGCCAAACCGGACAGTCTCTATGCAAAAGAATAAATGGACACAAATCTGACATCAGGAATCCTAACAATCAAAAACCGGTAGGAGAACACTTCAACCTCTCTGGTCACTCAGTAACAGACTTAAAGGTGGCAATTTTGCAACAAAAAAGCTTCAAAAACAGACTCCAATGAGAAACTGCTGAGCTTGAATTAATATGCAAACTAGATACCATTAACTTGGGTTTGAATAGAGATTAGGAGTGGCTAGGTCATTACACATATTGAATATATTTTGCCATGTTAAGTATCCTCACACCTTCTTGTCAACTGTCTAAATGGGCCATCTTGATTATCACTACAAAAGGTTTTTTCTCCTGCTGATAATAGCTCATCTTAATTAATAAGCCTCTTACAGTTGGTATGGCTACTTCCACCTTTTCATGTTCTCTCTCTGTGTGTGTTTGTGTATGTGTATATATATAATCTTCTTACTATATGTTCCATTCTATGCATCCGATGAAGTGAGCTGTAGCTCACGAAAGCTTATGCTCAAATAAAATTGTTAGTCTCTAAGGTGCCACAAGTACTCCTGTTCTTTTTGCAGATACAGACTAACACGGCTGCTACTCTGAAACTTATTTATTTTGACTGTATTCCAAACTACCCAATGCTCTTAGCAAGCTGAGTGATTTGACCTTCATTTTACCTTCATTTTTGCTTTGCTTGAATTACATTTCCCTGGATACAATGGAAAAGGGAAAGAAAAAAAAGCTCAATACCTTTTGTTTTTTCATATATTAACCAACAATCACATTGTTCTTCCCTATATGTCAGCTTTGGGTAAGGAGTAGTTCTCGCATCTAATTTTGAGAGCAGCAGCACCTCTAAAACTGTTAAATTTTTTTGGCTTAAAATGTATTATGGCTAATGACAACACACAAATGAAGAACCTTGGACTGGATCAACCCCTCCCATGGTAGAACCCACAATGGTACTCTGAGCAGGAGAGAAAATTTCTGTGAGGCTCCCTGGAGGAGTTCTTCCAGCATTCCATCAGGGCAATAGGTTTACCTCTCTGTGGAACAGGCTGCATTGTCCGATCTTAAACCTTGAAATGGAGTAGGCCAGGCCTTCCATGTGGCCCTTATGCCTCCACAATGCTCTGGCCCCGGCACTCTGTGGAGGGGTAATAATGTGCATCCCCCTGGTCCTGTCCCTTCCTGGCTTGCCCACTCCTGACCCCAGCCTGCCCCATCCCCACAACACAGGACCCACAAGACCCCCTCCATGTGATCTGGGAAACAGTGACTGGCCACCTTCTGCATCAGGATGGGAGATGCCACAATGCCTGGGGATATGAGGGTCCTCTTGCCGAGCCATGCATTTCAGCGCTGTCCTGAATAATGCTTAATGTAAAGGTAAAAAGCGTCATTCAGTTTTATCTTTAAAACTAACCATGTGAAGAGTAGAGAGGTGGCTTCTTTTATTATCTTAGAGGCTAGGGCAATTAAGTCAGGAGTCATTTTGGCTGCAGTGCAAATATTCTAATGATACAGTAACACCCAGTATGGCTTACAGGATCAGGTGCTCATTCACTGGGGTCCCAGCTTTGCAAACTTACTCATGTTTGTGAGCACTTCCCAATAGTTGTCCGAAGCCGGCCCCCTTCAGAACTGTGTTTCAGATTTTTACATTTAAACTTTAATCTCATTGGAAGTAGCAAATTTATATATAATCTATCCTGCCTTTTTTTTTTTTTTTTTTTGGCATCAGTGTGTGAATGCGTGTGGTTTACTTAAATGTTTACGTGAGTATATGCTCTTCTATTATTGGCCTGATTCATTCTCTGATGAATGAATCAGAGTCCACTGTTAAGGACATCAGTTTCCACCCCTATCCCTCTAGTTGTTTATTATTATGTACCAAACACAGAATTGTGACATCACTAAGTGAATCAATGTAGCTGGAGCAGGCTAATTTAGAAGAAATGTGCTGACATAGTTATGATTTTAACCAGCAAAGATGAAAGAGAAACTTCTTTAGAAACAAATTAATTAAATTTTAAATCTTTAAATTTTGCTTCAATATAGTAGTAGCTTTTTAACATATATCGTCTTTTGGTGGTAACTGGATGTCTAGGTTATGACCTTAAACGTCTTTGTTTTTTTAGTACATAGTCCAGTGTTACTGTTCATGACCTAATCAGACAAATCAGTGTTTGAAGGTCATGTTTGTAAAGCTTATTTTCTTAGGTAAGTTCCTGGCATCGTACTGTCCTTCAGTTACTTAGCAAAAAATTGATAGTTTTAACTGATGGTTGAAGGAAAACCTCTTTCATATTGGGCCACTCTTTGAAGGCTGCAATGTGGCTTTTTTGATGATTAGGAATGAATCTAAATAAACTTAACCTTACAAGCATACCTGATGCAGCAATGCACTGAAAGTGCTTCCCTGCAGTTAATTTCTCTGACTTTCTTTCCTGTAAATGTCTCTGCCTCTCACATTCAGCACTGTTTGGTTTATTTTGTTAATAAATTATCAAAATTACGAAAAACAGCTGTGGTTTTATGCATTTTAAAATAAGAATATATATGAAAACAAAGTAATTCCTTCCCTTGAATAACTATAAGGGTTGCGCTGAAAAAGCCAGCACTGGCCAATATATTCCACACAGTTACTATTACGTCCAGTTCTAAACTGTAGTAGTTTAGATTCAGCTGTGTGGTAGGTCTTGGCAAATGCTGATTTGTAATGGCAAAGATCAGGTCTGTGCGGTTTGGGTTTTTTTGGTTTGAATCCAATAGCCTGACCATGAACCATTGCAATTACATGATTTTTCTAATGCTATTTCCTGGATAGCCTTGGAGCCAGATCTGGTATTTTTTTTTTTTAAGTTCTTTCCAATGGTCGCTATGCAGGAGTGCAGCTGAAGGAGTGGTGTGCATGGGTAAGGGCTGCTTGTGCAAGTGCTGCAGGGTGAAGTTCTTGATTACCTTCCCATCTTGATAATTTGCTCTTTCCTTAGGTAAGACAAGGTAATCTAAAGAATTCAGGATCTTACGTGAGGACATATACTGCACTACTTCCACACACGAGAGGTATACAGTCCTGTGTGTCATAAACACACACGATGCTGTTTGCTAGAATAACTGCTGTAGGTTGCAGTTGAGGGGTTGATATGATACAAGGAGACTTTCAGAGGCTTAGTGCTGGCATTGTAATGTAATTGAGAACAGGCAGCTATCATCCTGAGCACAAGGTGTTTCTATTTAATTGCACATTGTAGCTGGTAGGTAGATCATGCCGTGGAGCTGTTGCTTTTTTGCATCTGAGTGGTTTTGCACTGTTGAGCTAGTTCGCCTTTTCAGTTTTTGGTTGCACATTTTGAATTGCTAAAAGAGGCCTTTTGGGTATGTCTCTAAATTGAATCATACTGGACTCATTGCTAGTTGTGGGCTACAGCCATCCTGAAGGTGTGAGGGGGAAAATAAAAGGGATAACTGTAGAAAGAATAGCTTATAGATACAGTTCTCAACATATATTTTTCTGGAGTCATAGTTTAATGGTAGAAGGGACCACCGGATCATCTACTCTGACCCCCTGTATATCACAGGTCACCAACACCACCCATCCAGCGACCACACACCAAACTCACTATGAACTCTGGACCCAGTCCTGCTTCCAGTGGAAGTCTATGGGAGTTTCACCATTGATTTCACTGATAACAGCAATGGCATTTTTGTGATTGCTTTTAATGGGAACACATCTAGAGCCCCGACTACTTTTTGTAATCAGAAGAAAGGACTTTTATGCACATGTCAAAGTTTATATATATATTTATATGCACACCATCCACTCAGCATTTAGCAGTAGAAAATTACACATTTTGATCTGAAAGTAGTGCTTTTTTTTAGGCTAATTAAATTAAAAACTGTTTTGGCAAAGATACATGCACTTCAATTGGTCACACTGCCAGGCATTCTCCCAACAAACCTAATTAACTTCAAACTGTGGAGCACCATTAACAGATGGGACGTTTTTCTTTGGGATTTTTCACTAATTAGTATTTTAAAAATTAGGAATCGAACAGCAGATTTTCTTACTTGCCAATAAATCTGCATTTTTTTCCTTAATGGTTTTTGTGTCAGTGGAAAAGTTAGGAAAAAAGAAACCATTTATGTAAAGAAAGGAAAATATAATTGAAATGCTAGTAAAGATTAGAGGCTGTGATGGGTTGGGTCACAGAGACCCCCTTGGGACTGTCACCTGAAGTGCTGAGATTACCTCTGAGCCCATTTTCTCTGCCAATGTGGGCCTCCAGAACCCTGTCTTGTTGAGCCAGACACGCTAATCTGCTGCAACACAGACCCGGGGTCTGAACCATGCTGCCAAACCTGCAGACTTAACTGAAAATGGCTTAGCAAGTTTTCCTGTCTCCAGCACCCAGACACCCAACTCCCAATGGGGTCCAAACCACAAATAAATCCATTTTATTTTGTATAAAGCTTATACAGGGTAAACTCATAAATTGTTCACCCTCTATAACACTGATAGGGAGAGCTGCACAGCTGTTTGCTCCCCCAGGTATTAATTGCTTACTCTGGGTTAATTAATAAGCAAAAATGATGTTATTAAGTATAAAAAGTAGGATTTAAGTGGTTCCAAGTAATAGACTGAACAAAATAAGTTAGCAAGCAAAATAAAAGAAAACACTCAAGTCTAAGCCTAATAGAGTAGAAAACTGAATACAGGTAGATCTCGCCCTCAGAGATGTTCCAATAAGCTTCTTTCACAGACTAGACTCCTTTCTAGTCTGGGCCCAAACCTTTTCAGTCCAACGTTGTAGGTTATGCCCTGGGTCTAGCAATCACTCATCCCTGTAGTTACTTTCCTTTGTTCCAGTTTCTTTCAGGCATCTCCTTGGAGTGGAAAGACCATCTCTTGAGCCAGCTGAAGACAAAATGGAGGGGCTTCCAGGGCCTTTTATATTCTCTCTCTCTTGTGGATGGAAACTCCTTTGTTCTCCTATGCAAAATCACAGCAACAAGATGGAGTTTGTAGCCACCTGGGCAAGTCACATGTCAATGAATGATTCAGCTTTTTGCAGGCCGATGCCATCATTTACATGTTAGTTTGAACGTTCCCAGGAAAGCTCAGTTGTGGATTGGCATCTCCCAAAGTCCATTGTCAGTTAAGTGTTTCTTGATTGGTCACTTACTGAGAACAGTCCTTTCTCAAGAAGCTGACCAAATGCTTCACTGAGGCTACTTAGAATCAAACGCATTGAGATACAAGTACATAGCCAATATTCATAACTTCAAATACAAAAATGATACACACATACAGACAGCATAATCATAACCAGCAAATTACAACCTTTCTATAGACACCTTACTTGACCTCCTTTGTACAAGATTTGGTGCAACTATAGGACTTTGGTTGCAACAATGATCTATCCAGTCACAGTTCATGTCAGTAACATCAGAGAGGCTTGTAAGGGATAGAACTTTTCAGATGTTTTTATTCTTCCTCAAATAATGGTCATTGTTTAAGCCATTTTTTGGTTTTGTTTGATACACAGCTTGGTTATAATTTTCACACAAAATCCTAATTAAATAGATGGGATTTTCTAGGTTTGATACCTGTTCTAACACCGCCCTAATCCTGTACCTTCAGTATGCAAACTTCTGATTGAATTCAAGACAAATTCCTCAAGCTGTGCAGGAGGTCTGCTGAAGAGCTCATGTGCAACTCTACAATAACAAACCTGGTGTGGGGTCTCATATACCTATATTGGTGGGGGAGGGAAGGAAAGGAGGGAGTGTGAGTGTGAGATTTGACTTGCCAGGTGTCTTGTGAGCTAGGTTGTATTAAGAGAACACCATTCCTAGCCTTGGTGACTTATTATGTTAGCTAATATGTTGTATTTCTATATAAGTGAGCACATTCACTCACAGTGATCTAGGGTCTTGTTCTGGAAAGTGCATAGCCCCATCTCTGACGTTGTGAGTCCCAAACACTGTCTGTTATATATTTCTTAGTTCTATACCAGGGTGGTAGATGTCTATCTGTGGGAACTGAGAATGCTCAGTACTTTCTTTAATGTTTTTACTTTTTAAATTTCTGTCTTCCAGTTAAAAGAAAAGGAGTACTTGTGGCACCTTAGAGACTAACCAATTTATTTGAGCATAAGCTTTCGTGAGCTACAGATGCCACAAATAGGCATTTGTTCAACACAGTTGTACTGTGTTTGTGCAGAGCTACTTATAGAGTACAAATCATTATAGCACCAGTAATAGCACAAATAATGCAAAATCCAATTACACTTGTTTGTTTATTTATTAACACAGTAGAGCCCAGAGATCCCAGCTGACACTGGGGCTCCATTATGCTAGGTTCTGTACAGACACATAGTGAGAGACCATTGCTGTGGCTGCCCCAAAGAGTTTATAGTACAACTAGAGAAGAAAGACAAAGGATGGGATGGAAAACAGAAACCTGGAGAAATGAAGTGCCTCATCTAAACTCGCACAGCAGGTGAACAGGAGAACTGGAAATAGAACCTATGTCTCATGCCTCCATTGCCTTATCCAATTATTATTGCCTTATCCATGCTATTACTATCCTCGCTCAATTGCATGTGAGTGTTAATTTTAAAAGGGGTTGTTAACTTTCAGGGCAGCTTGACTTAGTATCTCTTGTTTTATTCGATAGATACAACTCTCTCTTAATGTTCAGATACATTTTAACTGTAAAAAGAACAGGAGTACTTGTGGCACCTTAGAGACTAACAAATTTATTTGAGCATAAGCTTTCGTGAGCTACAGCTGATGCTCAAATAAATTTGTTAGTCTCTAAGGTGCCACAAGTACTCCTTTTCTTTTTGCAGATACAGACTAACACGGCTGCTACTTTGAAACCTGTCATTTTAACTGTAGTATCTCTGTCCAGATTGATACTCTGTCATCTTGGCCATTGAATCTCTCTGGAACAGCGAAAGACCAAATGTGTAGCCCATAAAGTCTTAAAAGGCAAGCCAAAGCTGCCCTTGCTCTGTAACTGCAGGGAGATGAACACATTGATTAACTGTAGGTTTTTGTTGCTAATTCATGTAAACAAACAATTTCTAGTCATCAAGGAACATGAAATACAGGAACAGATATTATGGTTGAGCACATTTATTTTTGAGAAAGTTGTTATCTTGCATGCAAATTTGGCATGGCCTGCAGGTTCCTGAGAAGTTGGCAACATGGCCTTTGAGGTCGAGAGAGTGCTTTTGGCTACTTGCTTTACTGCTTTTGCAGAACTGACTCAGATCTAAGGCCAGAGGGTCAAAAAGGGCTGAATCTGACTTCACAGAGAGTTGAGGGTACTCTGGACTTCACTACAGATGCTTAGCATCTGGTCCTGGCATGCAAGAAGGGGAAGGAATTGTGCATCCAAAAGGGCAGAATCTCTGCATGGTGCTCAATAGAGTACCTGGTTAACACACCAGTCAGCAGGCATGTCCCTAAAGAGGCAGGCTAGCTAATGTCTATGCTGTAGCCAGCAGCGGGTACTAGCTGTGGAGTTTGTATTTTTCTCATGCTCCCAGGATCAACTATGTGTAGTACTGTGTGTCTCTTAAAGCCTGCTGTAAGGTATGTTTCCAGGCCTCATGGTTTCTGTGGCAGAGAAAGCATGGGATGCAGCATCTCTGCTCCCCATATTGGTCATTAAATGGAAAATGACAAGATATTCTTCAGTTTCTTGAAATCCTCATTTATCAGCTTGCTATTTTTTATCATTAATTTCTTGGAAGCTGGAGATAGAAACCTGTTTTATTAGCAGGTTTAGGTTTCCTGCTCTCCCCCCCCCCCACATATTCAATTTGTTAGTGCTGGCAGTACTACTAACTTTTTTCTTTAAAGATAAGGTAACATGTAAAGCAGTTGTTCTGAAAGCTATAAACACATACTGAACCCTGAATAACTGACTCTACAAGCTGATACGAGACAAAAGGCTCTCTTTAGATCTTCTCAGGTGTTGATTAACCAGCTGGAGGGAAAGAGAGAGCATTATTCACAATGTCCCTTGCTTTCATCCTCTTCTCAGCTCTTTCCTTTGTCTGTCTTAGTGCACTGGCCAGGAGGGATCACAGGAGGGAAAGGGTGTATGGAGCTGTCTTTAACGCCAAAGAAAAGACTGTAGATAAACTGCACACAGGCCATGACATTTCCTACCCCTTTGTCTTGCTGATGGATTTGGGAAATGAGCTCTGGCCCACTTTGTTGCTGGGAATGTGGTTTAATTTTAAAAACAGTGAATCTTATCACAGGTTCCTTATTGTTTGCCAGAAAATTATATTTTACTTAATCAGTTTTAACACATCAGACCGACATGTATCTTGTCGGCGTGCATCATTACGCTTTGCATAATTTAACATGATACAGCTGATGCAGCTCAGTGTAGCATGTCACAGTGTGATGTGTCCTTAGGACAATTCATAAGCTTCCTTTAAAGAAAACAAAACAAAAAAAAGGGGGGGGGAAACAAACCAGCAGTAAAATGAGTGGAAGCAACTTCAATTTTCAGTGTGTCTATATTTCTGTATAGCAAATAGCTCTTCTTCAACCATATCTTCCTGTGGACTTACCAAGTGGGTTCACACCCATGATAATGAATAAGGGTAAGATTTTGTCATGGTTATTTTTAATAAAAGTAATTGACAGGTCATGGAAAATAAACAAAAGTTCACAGGAGCCATGACCTGTCCTTGACTTTTTATTAAAATTAATGGGGGCAAGGGAGGTTGGAGGGGAAGGAATGACAGCTGGAGCCCCATGGGGTGGACTGAGGCCGTGACCCCCACTGCCGGGGGTCGGGGAGATTGACAGACCCAGCCCGTCCACTACAGGGGGTGTGGGGCAGAGCCAGGGCTCCAGCCCCTGCTGCAGCTATGGGACGGGGTGGGGGAGCGGGGAAGCACGGACCCGGGTCTGGCCCCAGCCCCACTGCTGACTGCTGAAGCCAAAGAGGTTCAGTAAAGTCATGGAATCCATGACCTCTGTGACTAAATTGTATCCTTAATAATGGGTACTTTCCAGCTACCTATGGCTTTGCTTATATGGAGTTCTTTCTGGAAACTTCCCATTGTTACAATATCCCCAGCACAGCTCCAAACATGATAGCAGCAATGAGCGCACCAGCGTACGCCATCAGTATTTTCACCACCATGTTGTTTAGACTTACTAAGAGTTCCCATTCTTGTTACCACTGCTGTAGCTGTACCAGATGCAAAGATAGATAATTTAAAAATCTGTAAGTTAAAGCAAGGATGTCAACCAAGTAATTCATATAGTCCTAAAATACATCCCACGACCACCCTCTCGTTCAAGTCAAATGGTATTAAATGCAGGTTTTCATTGCTAACAAATTCAGGAAACCAGCAATTTCTATTTACCTATCAAGGGAATACAACTACCATCCATTATTTTTGTTGAAGGAAGTTGGAACATAAGAATGACCATATGGGTCAGACCAGTGGTCCATCTAGCTCAGTGCACTGTTTTGTGACAGTGGCCAATGCCAGTTGCTTCAAAGGAAATGAAAGTAACAGGGAAATTATCAACTAATCCATGCCTTGTTGTCTAGTCCCAGTTTCTGGCAGTCAGATCCTTAGGGACACCCAGATCATGGGACCCTCATCATCTTGGCTAATAGCCATCAATGGACCTATCCTCTATGAATTTTTCTAATTCTTTTTTGAACCCAGTTATACTTTTGGCCGTCCTAACATTCTCTGGCAATGAGTTCCATAAGTTGATTATGCATTGTATGAAGAAATATTTCATTATCCTTGTTTTTGCTGTATATTTATTGAATTGTGTGACCCTGGGTTCTTGAAGGGGTAAATAGCACTTCCTCATTCACTTTCTCCATACCATTCATAATTTTATAGACCTCTATCATATCCTCCCCTTAGTCATCTCTTTTGCAAGCTCCACAGTCCTGGTCTTTTTAATCTTTCCTCATACAGAAGCTGTTCCATACCTCTTAAAAAATTTGTTGCCTTTCTTTGTACCTTTTCCAGTTCTAATATATCTTTTTTGAGATGGGTCAACCAGAACGTCACAGAGCATTTGAGGTGTGGACGTACTATGGATTTATATAGTGGCATTAGGATATTTTCTGTCTTCTAATCTATCTGTTTCCTAATGGTTCCTAACATTCTATTAGCTTTTCGACTGCTGCTGCACATTGAGCAGATGTTTTCAGAGAATTGTCCACAATGACGCCAAGATCTTTCTTGAATGGTAACAACTAATTTAGATACCAACGCTTTGGAAAAATATAACCCTACTATATATACGCTATGTGCATTACTTTGCACATTGACATTTTCAATAGTGATATTTAAAATCTTGGAAATTTATTTTCAAATTAGTTGGAAGCGTCAGGCTGCTGGCAAGTTCCTAATGCTGCCATTGGTGTCACTAATTTAATGGACGCTGGACTTAATGTAAGATGTAGATTTACTATAGTAAGAAATAATTTGTGTTCTTCTTAAGTAATTCAAAATACAAAGGCTAATAAAGACAGCTTTATCTTTAAGTATTTAAAAAGAAAACTGCAGCGTTTTATTAGCAACTAAGTGTATTCATAAGGAAATTAAAGTTGTGACATTTAAAAAATATTAATAATGGACAGTCTAATATATTCCAAGCAATGCAATAGGGCTTATGGTTTAGCACTGACAATGAAGACTGACACTGTGACCTTACAATAAGCAGCGTTTCAGACACAGATGTCTGAAATAATATTTCAAAGCAAGTCCACACCAGTTCAGGAATGTACCATACAGGGAATTTTTCCAGCCTTCCTAATTCCATAAAAGAATTTTTTAGATTTCCTTTCTTATTCTGTTTTCCCCAACTTTAACACTATTAAGAACCCATTACTCTCAGATAATTTGCTTACACCTTCCTAAACTGAATGATTAAAGGAATGAATGTCTCCCACAATATTGCTATCTTCCTTAATAGGAATTATATACACCCATCTCAGAACAGAATGAACTGTCTCAGATGCAGTAAGAATGGAGTGTGAGATATCTAATTTAAACTAGTAACTAGCTGGATCTGCCACTGGGATAGAGGAAAATGGGCCACATTATGTCCAGTACCTGCAAGGATCAGGCAAATGGGTGGAAAAGGACAGAAGCAGGTTCTCCTTTCCCTTTGCGTCTGATGTGGGAGCTGAGCTTAATTGAAGTCCTGTCTTCATCCCCAGTAGAGTTAACCATCCCAAAGGCTGTGTGGAGAAGGTTGGTTCATGGGCCCCAAAGGTACCTTCAAAACTGGTGGTGCAGTGGGTCTGTTCCCTGGGAATTCTTAGGGTCTGTCTGCACAGGGATTAAAAAACCCACAGCTGCTCTGTCTCAGCTGACTGAGTTTTGTGGAGCTCTGGCTCTGGGGTCGAAAAATTGCTGTGTAGATAGGCTGGAGCCTAAGCTCTGGGACACTGTATGGGTGGAGGGTCCTTGAGCATCCTAGAGCTTGGGCCCTAGCCTGAGCCTGAATGTCTACACAACAATTTTTAGGCCCATGAGCCAGCATCAGCTGACCCATGCCAGCTGTGGCTGGGCAGCACAGCTCTAATCCCTTAGAGTCAACACTTGCCTGCTGAAATTCTTTCTCGTCACAATTTCGACGCCTAAAGGGAGAACAACTTGTTTTAATTACAATTAAACATTTGGGAGACCTGTTGTTTTCTTCAAAGGTAGCAAATTCAACAAAAATTGTTTGTTTATACATTATATCTCTCTTTAAAAGTTCATTCAAAAATGTCATGATGTAATATTATGTCATGTTGAAAAGGAAAGACTTTTTTTGCCCTTAATCTGATTTATTGTCATGCTCCCACAAGTTTTTAGAAAACTTGACTGAGTTTCTAGGAACTACCAAGAAAGAAGAGGAAACCGGGAGAGAAAATGGGGACAAGGAGACAGAATGTGACTTTCACACCTTTGTAGTGTAGGCATGCCCTAAGTCAAAATTAAATCAACCTAACTTATATTGGCATACAGCCACTGCAGTAATCACATCTCATGTGTGTTTACACTTCACTCTTTGTGTCAGCAGTGCACGTCATTACCGGGAATGCGTGCACCGATTGAACTGTCAGTGTTGTGGGACATTGTGGTATGGCTTCTGAAAGCCAGCAACAGTCTATATAAGAAATGTAGCATCTACACTGACACTGTATTGACCTAACTACATTGACACTGACTCTACACCCTTCGTGGTGTAAGTCTGTGGAGCAGGTGAGTTACGTTGGCGGGAGTGAAATTTCAGCGTAGACACACAGTTAGGTCAAGATAAGTTGCCTGGTGTCAGCTTAGCTCTGTAGTGTAGACCATGGCCTAGACTTTCTTAAAATGTCTTTAGCCACCACTTAGATGCATAAACCTCTGGAGTAGTTCATAACAAGTGCTTAACAGCATTACCACCAGTGAAAAACAGTGAACTCTGGGGATATGCACATAAGCATATTGTAATCAAACTAGGATCTGGCCAGGACAAGAAATGCCATGGACTGACATGGAATCTGTAATGACTTCAGGTTTTATACCTCATCCCAAAGCACTCATTTCTGATATTTCTATTCATGGGAAATATAATGCTTTACTCCACAAGATGTTCCATTGATTTCAAAGGGTGTCAGAATCTTGCCCAAAGAGAGCACGTTCAGTAGCAGAACTCTCACTTAGAGGCATATAAATTGCTATGCTGGAACAGGTTAGTGGTCTTTCTTTTCCAGTACGCTGTTTCTGACCATGACCAATACCAGCTGCTTCACAGGAATGTTCAATAAACCAGTCAGAAGATTGTTATTGAACTACCTGCCCATGAGGAATTTTCTCTTACCTCCCATTAGTGAGAGGTTGACATATGCCTTGAAGCATGTTACTTCTGAAACTTTGTTCTTTTTAAAAATCTTTATTATTATAACCCTTGATATTTTTACTATCCATATAAATGTCTGTTCCTTTTTTGATTCCTGCTAAGCTCTTAGTCTCTCATATTTTGTGGTGGTGAGCTTCACAAGCTAATTGTATATTGTATGAAAAAGAATTTTTTTATCATTTTAAAATTTGCTACTTTCATTTTCATTGACTGTCCCATGATGCTTGTATTATGAGAGGGTGAATAAGAAGTTCCTGATATACTTTCTCAATGCCAGTGATTCTTTTTCTCTCTTTTAATGTCCCCACTTATTCATCTACTCACTTTTGTAACCAGTCCCAATCTTTTCAGTCTCTGTCCATATATGCATTGCCCAATGTGTGTCTAATCTTGCCAAGGCGTTGCTTCAGTACTGACTTAGGATAACCAGTGCTACCTACTGGGTTATCAGAACCATTTCATGCAGGCTCCTGGTTTTCCATGGAGGTCTCTTACCCTTATGCTCACTAGGCTTGCTCCTGAGACAAGTCATGGTCATACCCTGAAGTATTATGGCATCATTTAAACAGTGTTTTCTAAATATTCACACTTCTCCCTTTTCTGTTGCTTCATTACATCCTTTATGAAAATCTTGATTGACGCAAAGCCCTTATTACTGTCTTAACTGTGCACGTGGATACACAAACTGTCATCTCAAGAAACACAACCTAGCCAAAGCTCCTCCACAATTGCTTAATGTTAGAAGAAGACGGATTTGTCTATAGTTCATTCACACATTAATTTTGTATTCTTTCTGCCTCAAAAAATCTTTGTGCCATTTTATTGAACTCCGGGCGGTTTTATTTTAAGAAGGAATTGGAGATTGTGCAGCAGCTATTTATTTTTTTCTCCTGTCAAGGTGGTGTTTATTTTTGACTCAGAACTAAGTGCTTAGTCAATGTAGCTGCTGCTGAATAATTCCACCTCCCCCATGCTTAAACAAACAGTCAGTTACTACAAGTAACAGATTCCTTCCAGATAAAAATAGCAACTATAATAAATATGTAGAAGTAGCAATATGGTGCCAAATGCATTGGAATAATAAACAGATCCAGAAAGCTTCTTGTTCCAGGTCTACTTAACAAGCACGGCAAAGCTTTCCTTGCACATCTGCTCTTTCCCACCCTTGCTTCTGGTGGCTGTGAATTCGAGAGGACCCACTCAAACTGTAGCCTTTCACCATCCCTACTAAGAAAGCAAAAGTATCCAAAAAGTAGACCTGAGACCAAACGAAGACCTTGCCAGGGACACAGAATCTAAATCTGGATCCAAACTCCACAACTGGCTCACCAGTTTATAACCAGCTCAACTAAAGTCCTGGATTCAAACAACCATGAATTTAGGGATGCTTGAAATGTGGATCCAAATCCAAATTTTGTAACTTGGGCCCATTTTTACTGAACTGATTAAATCTGATTTAGGGGATTTTTTGGCAGGGTCAGTTATAAGCTCAACTCTATTGAGCATCTGCCAGGCAATCTTGGCAAGTTAGAGCCCAGACTCATTTCCTGTTCTGTTAAGAGGAGGAAAAAGCTCTGCCAGCAGGAGCAGAGGAGAGCACAAGTCTGATTCCTCTCTCCCTTCAACCCTTTCTGGGGTCTTGGGGCAGTGTGAATTCTAAGGCTAGCATTGTGTCTCAGTACAATGGGAGTGGGCAAAAAAGCCCTCATCTAAATGTTTTGTTTTGTTTTGTTTATTTTAGGATGATAACAGGAAAAAGGCTTACAGATTTGGGATTATTAACCATGTTATTATGGTGAAGTTTAAAGTTTCAGAGTTGTCAGGATTTGGTTTAATAGAAAATATGTGAATTTTATTGGAAGATGGGTGTCTAAATCTCCTAGACAGCTTTGTAGATCTCAACCACTGTTCTGTAGAACATAGTTCAAGTACTGTAATGGGTCTTTGCAAAGACTATGCATAAACAAAATACAGCCACACCCTTGTGCTGTAATACCATTTGTTCCAAAGTATACTGTTGGTTAGTAGTCACTGCGGGATATTATGCCACAAAACATGATGTTTTTTATAGGACATATAGAACTCAAGTCCAGATCTACTTGTAGTCCTTAGAGATACCATACATACTTGGAAGATTTTAGAGGAATTAGTCATGGAGATCTGGACAGATTTCAATTTGAGCATTTATATAGATTCCGAAGCCAGAAGGGACCATTGTTGTGATCATCTAATCCGACCTCCTGCATAGGATAGTTCATAGAACTGCTCTCAAAATAATTCCTAGAGCAGATCTTTTAGAAAACATTCAATCTTGCTTTAAAAATGGTCCGTGATGGAGACTCCACCATGACACTGTCAGCCCCAAATTCCACCACCAGTATCAGTTGCATAATTCTTCTTTAAAATTATTGGGTAATGTTGATATAAAATGACCTCAGTTTTTTCACCCAAGATATGGCTGCCTTTTAGTACTGGGTTGAGATCTTGTGTCTTATAACAGTGGCTGAGTGATTCCCATGGATTCAGGCTGTAAAGTTATTATTTGTTATAACAAGAAACATGTCATTCTTTAGATACTATATTCAGTCCCCACTTTGTTTTGTAGGCTGCAGGACTGAATTTTCAATGGTGGTTCACATAGGAATAACATGAATTTCCCCCAGTGGTTGAGACAAACTTTTTCTTGAAGTTTGTGTAGTTTTGGTTCACTTTGTGTGTCCTGTATTTACTTTAAAATAATTGGTTAGTGCCTGTGCACTTAATGGTATTATTGATGACTCATAGATGAAGAGACAAAACCCTGGATCTGAATCCCTAAACCAGTGCGAGACAAAAAAATAATTGACGAAGTCCAAATTTCATGGTCAAAGTGTAGTTCAGACTCCAGAGAAAATAATAAATAACTGTAAATAAGTAAATAAAAAGATTTTGGGGTCCATTCAAAAGCGTCTGGTGGTCCAGATTTGGCCCATGGTCTTCCTATTGACCAGCTCTGCCCTAAATTTTGGAGAGGTTCACATATATGGATCCAAGCTTTGCACCTATTCCCAATCCCTCCAACACAAAACACTGTACATTTTTTTTTAATTGACTTTGGTAAATAAGGGACTATCTCTAACCAAATGTCAAGCTGACTTCTAAGTAACAGTCAAAGACTTTATTTGGTATACAAGGTCCTTATAAAAACCCTCAGATTCCAGACTTTAACCCCTTGGCACAGACTTATTAGCTTCCTTTACTTTTACAATAGGGGCCTGCTCTTTTTTCCATCGAAATCAACAGCAAAGTTCTGAGCTCAGTAGGAGAATCGAGCCCTAGTATTCTGCACTGCATAAGGGTTAAATAGTAATACCTCTAGTATTATTGTAGCATTAAGGGTCTGATCCTGCACCCATTGAAGTCTATGACAAAGCTCCCAAGACTTCAGTGGTGCAAGATGAGGCCCTGTGTCTGTGTGTTCCCAAAGTATGAAAGATTTTGTCAACAAAAAATATTGAGACGAATTATCTCTGAAAAGTGAAACAAATCTCCAAAGAAGGTTGGGTTGATCAACCATTTGGATTTCTCAGATATGTACCCAAATAACTTTTACCCAACTCTATTTGTGACATAGCATCAGGAAATTAAAAGTTATTTAGTCTCACTGGACAAATACAAAATGATACCAGTCCTAGTTCCTGTGGATTGTGGCCCTGCAAAGCTTCAGTGTATCCTACATAATGACAATTACACTGCTTCAGAAAGTGCCATTATGCTGCTGAGTGATGGCTGAAAGAACAGGGGTTTCCAGTCCTTTCTTTTGTTATCTGCTCCTAGAACTGACACATTGCACATTGTTCTCTGTATTGCCTATAGTAAGACTGTCAGGTTCTTTTCTAATACTATAGCTTCAGAGATAACTTATAATAAATGTTAAGCTTTTTTTTATTGTATAGACTGTGAAGTCTTGCTCGTTTAGCAAAAATGTATTTTGCTAAAAGGAAGGAAAAAGCCCTCTCCATTGGAATCCAAATGAAAAATAACCCCAGAACCTTCCAGAGTTGGTTGGATTTAATTTGCAAAGCTATTTAAGAAGTCATCTGAGAAAGAACAACCAAAAACAAAACAAAAGCCAGGTTGTCATGGCTACATCATGGGCAGCCATACCTAATGGTGAGAGCCAGAGTCCACAGTCACAAAACTGGAGTCATGAGTCAGCTGGGTTTGGATACTGGGAGATCAGAAGCAGATCAACTTGATTCTAGAATCAGAGTCAGGCCAGATCAGGAGACCAGGGAGTTAAAGGCAGAAGACAGCCTGGAGGTCAGGAACAACATGTGAGATGCCAGGAGTCAAGCTGGGCTGCAATTCCAGTAAGTTAAATTGGGGGGGGGAACAGAAACCCAGTTATTCAGACAGCTTCTTGTTCTTGCTGCTGGCTTAAGTAGGGGCAATGGGCCAATCAGCTGCTCTAGGACTCCACCAATAGGATCTCAAGGGTGGAGCCTCAAACTGGGGCTGGCTTCATGGGTCCTAGGTAAGGTGGTGTTAGCGGGCTGCCAGGTCGATGGTTGGAGTGAGGCTGCACCTGTGAACTCTGTAGACCTGAGTTTGAGACCCGTGAGTTGTGACCTAGTCTTTCAGCATTTTGAGATGAACAAAGGTTTTGGAGTTTGTGGAATAATAATGAACTCTGTAGCTGGAGTAAACATTGAAGAGTTACAGTGAATTGTTTCTTAGGGGGTGCAAAAAGTTAATTGTGGATTAGAGTAATAGATTGCAAAGTGATAGCCCTCCAGAGCAAATTCCTCTGTTTATGAAGCAAATACAGTGTGGTCATTAGCAGTGCAAGCTTCCCCACATCACCATATCCACCAGCCTGAGCCCTGTACTAGAGGAACCATTCAGTACTTGACCTCTCAATTAAAATGGCCAACAATAGTGGAAAGTGTGGTATTTATTTGGGGGTGTACATCTAGCCACTCAGAACCGGATTGATTAAGACTACTATTTCACTTCACGTATGCCATTGTTCAGATGAAGTGTTAAGTTTTGTTCACTACTGACCTAGGTTGTATTTTAATTGGCAATCTAGAAGTCAAAGGCTGCATGTCCTATTACCAGTGCCCTGAACGGTTCAGCCCTGCGTCATCAGCTCCTTGATTTTTTTTTAAAATGACATTGTTTCTTAAACAGTGTCTGCCAGAAGCGTTAAAGGAGACTTTGTTTAGATTCTATAGCCCAGCAACGAAGTTACAGTTACAAGAGAGATGACTTGCCATCTGTTTCCAATTCTTAGTGCAGCACACAGGACTTGTCTTGTTTCTCCCAGAGAGAAGTTCTTGGATATGAAGAAAGTAGTCCATTATTACTGAGTCAGTTTATGCTTCCCATTTCCAAGTCATCCAATAGATAGAATTGTTCAGAGTGCCAATAAACAGTTAGACAGCCAGGGCAAGGGGTATCATCAATCTTACTCACAATAAAAGGGCATTGCTGTGTTTATAGAGCCATTCTACAAAAAAGACAGTGCAAGAATTGCAGTCAAAAGGGAACTAACTCATATTTTTGTATTACCGTGATGGGGTACTGTGTGGATGTGGCAAAACTGTACCGTGCAGTAGAGTCCTGATTACCTGAATAACTTGGGAAACATCTAATGTGCGATAATTTGGGAGCTAATAGAATGGGGAGGCACCCTGGCCATTTGTTCAAAAGAGAAGTTAGGAATAGGAGGGTGTCAAGGGTGAATCCACACTCTGGCACATTGAGTGCAGAAAGTGGGGGCCCACAAGCATTTTAAAAATTAATACTGGCCACTCCAGGCTTGTATTAAACTCCCAAGGTTACAGCTTTTCTCTAACCTTGGATGGATAGATGCTGCCACCACCCAAGTGCAAAAAAACCCCTTTGGACCCAGGAAGGAGCACTTGGGAATTCCACCCTGTGGATACACTAAAGCTCGCTCACTCGCTCACACACGCTCATGCTCACACGCTGAGAAAGAAAACAAAGGAAATCAGCTGTTCATAGAATCATAGAAGATCAGGGTTGGAAGAGACATCAGGAGGTCATCTAGTCCTGCTCAAATCAGGACCAACACCAACTAAATCATCCCAGCCAGGGCTTTGTCAAGCAGGGCCTTAAAAAACTCTAAGGATGGCGATTCCACCACCTCCCTAGGTAACCCATTCCAGTGCTTCACCATCCTAGTGAAATAGTGTTTCCTAATATCCAACCTAGACCTCCCCACTGCAACTTGAGACCATTGCTCCTTGTTCTGTCATGTGCCACCACTGAGAACAGCTGAGCTCCATCCTCCTTGGACCTCCCCTTTCTCTTACTCCAGTCTCTTCGGGGGCGTGGGTTCGTATCCCACTGCTGCCACAACGCTTTTGGACTATAAGGTGGATAGAAAGTTGGCTAGATTGTCAGGCTCAACGGGTAGTGATCAATGGCTCCATGTCCAGTTGGCAGCCGGTATCAAGTGGAGTGCCCCAAGGGTCGGTCCTCGGGCTGGTTTTGTTCAATATCTTCATAAATGATCTGGAGGATGGTGTGGATTGCATTCTCAGCAAGTTTGCAGATGACACTAAACTGGGAGGAGAGGTAGATACGCTGGAGGGTAGGGATAGGATACAGAGGGCCCTAAACAAATTAGAGGATTGGGCCAAAAGAAATCTGATGAGGTTCAACAAGGACAAGTGCAGAGTCCTGCACTTAGGACGGAAGAATCCCATGCACCGCTACAGACTAGGGACCGAATGGCTAGGCAGCAGTTCTGCAGAAAAGGACCGAGGGGTTACAGTGGACGAGAAGCTGGATATGAGTCAACAGTGTGCCCTTGTTGCCAAGAAGGCCAGTGGCATTTTGGGATGTATATGTAGGGGCATTGCCAGCAGATCGAGGGACGTGATCATTCCCCTCTATTCGACATTGGTGAGGCCTCATCTGGAGTACTGTATCCAGTTTTGGGCCCCACACTACAAGAAGGATGTGGAAAAATTGGAGAGAGTCCAGCGGAGGGCAACAAAAATAATTAGGGGACTGGAACGCATCACTTATGAGGAGAGGCTGAGGGAACTGGGATTGTTTAGTCTGCGGAAGAGAAGAATGAGAAGAGGGATTTGATAGCTGCTTTCAACTACCTGAAAGGGGGTTCCAAAGTGGATGGATCTAGACTGTTCTCAGTGGTAGCAGATGACAGAACGAGGAGTAATGGTCTCAAGTTGCAGTGGGGGAGGTTTAGGTTGGATATTAGGAAAAACTTTTTCACTAGGAGGGTGGTGAAACACTGGAATGCGTTACCTAGGGAGGTGGTGGAATCTCCTTCCTTAGAAGTTTTTAAGGTCAGGCTTGACAAAGCCCTGGCTGGGATGATTTAGGTGGGGATTGGTCCTGCTTTGAGCAGGGGGTTGGACTAGATGACCTCCTCAGTTCCCTTCCAACCCTGATATTCTATGATTCTGCAGACTAAACAAACCCAGTTCCCTCAGCCGCTCCTCGTAAGTCGTGTGCCCTATCCCCCTGATCATTTTTGTTGCCCTCCACTGGACTCTTTCCAATTTGTCCACATCCTTTTGGGGGGGGGGGGGGGAGGGCAAAACTGGATGCAATACTCCAGATGTGGCCTCACCACTGCCGAATAGAGAGGAATAGTCACTTCACTCAATCTGCTGGCAGTGCTCCTGTTAATGCAGCCCAGTATGCTGTTAGCCTTCTTGGCAACAAGGGCACATGGCTGACTCATATCCAGCTTCTCGTCCACTGTAATCCCCAGGTCCTTTTCTGCAGAACTGCTGCTTAGGCAGTCAGTCCCCAGCCTGTGGCAGTGCATGGGATTCTTCCGTCCTAAGTGCAGGACTCGGCACTTGTCCTTGTTGAACCTCATCAGATTTCTTTTGGCCCAATCCTCCAATTTGTCTAGGTCACTCTGGACCCTATTGCTACCCTCCAGCGTATCTACCTCTCCTCCCAGTTTAGTGTCATCTGCGAATTTACTGAGGGTGCAAACTATCCCATCATCCAGATCATTAATAAAGATGTTGAACAAAACCGGCCCCATGACCGACCCCTGGGGCCCTCCACTTGATACCGGCTGCCAACTAGACATCCAGCTGTTGACCCCTTTTAATTAAGTGCACATTAATTAAGTAGGAGGAATATGTTCTCTTATAGTCCATTCATCCAATCCATACTTTTTTAACTTGCTGGCAAGAATACTGTGGGAGACCGTATCAAAAGCTTCGCTAAAGTGAAGATATAATATGTCCACTGCTTTCCCCATATCCACAGAGCCAGTTATCTCATCATAGAAGGCAATCGGGTTGATCAGGCATGACTTGCCCTTGGTGAATCCATGTTTACTATTCCTGATCATCTTCCTCTCCTCCCAGTGCTTCAGAATGGTTTCCTTGAGAACTTGCTCCATGATTTTTCCAGGGACTGAGGTGAGGCTGACCGGTCTGTAGTTCCCCGGATTCTCCTCCTTCCCTTTTTTGAAGATGGGCACTATATTTTCCTTTTTCCAGTCATCCGGGATCTCCCCTGATCGCCATGAGTTTTCAAAGATAATGGCCAATGGCTCTGCAATCACATCAGCCAATTCCCTCAGCACCCTCGGATGCATTAGATCCGGACCCATGGACTTGTATATGTCCAGCTTTTCTAAATAGTCCTTAACCTATTCTTTCACCACTGACGGCTGCTCACCACCTCCCCATACTGTGTTGCCGAGGAGAGCAGTGTGGGAGCTGACGTTGTCTGTGAAGACCAAAGCAAAAAAAGCATTGAATACTTCATCTTTTTCCACATCATCTGTGTCTAGGTTGCTTCCCCCATTCATTAAGGATCCCACACTTTCCATGACATTTTCTTGTTGCTAACATACCTGTAGAAACCCTTCCTGTTGCCGTTCACCTCCCTTGCTAGCTGCAACTCCAGTTGCCACCTAAACAACATATGCACAAACCCCTTAAGACCCCAAAAATCCAATCCTGTTCTTAAAAAAGATAGAAAATACATCTGGAACTTAGGCTTTTGCTAGATTTAAAAAACCCACTTACAAAATTTAAACATCAAAAATAACCTTCTTGAGGTCCAGCTTAAAGGTTACAAGCAAAACAAAAGCATTTGGGGTTAGCACCGAGGAGTCCACAAGGTTTACAAAATAAAAGAAATAAACCTAATCGCATCTTTCTAGACATTTCTGATCTATTTACATATCTTGGTTTCAGATAAGTAGGTTTGAGGTATGAATTGATGCTTTTTCATGTCTGGTTTTAAAGCTGCTTACAGCATTGCTGCTCTGTGTCTCCTCTTTCTGGAGAACACCACCACACAGACAAAGGAAATTTTTTTCACAATTTTAAAAATTCTAGCCGTCCCATTGGCTCTTTTGGTCAGGTGTCCACTCCTTTCCTTTTACCTGTGGGCTTGTTAACCCTTTACAGGTAAAGCAAGTAGAGAACTGCTACTAAGAGGAATTTTATACTTAACTGGCTGCCTGGGTGTCCATAAAAGAGAGCTATTCCTCCCCCTTCCCTCCCCACCCCACCCCCCACACACTTCATTTATCACAGAGGAACTCAAACTTCTGTGTTAGCCTGAATAACATATCCTACCCTGTCACTAAGGACTTGATCCTGCACCCACTGAAGTTAATCGCTTCAGTAGATCTTAAGGGTGCAAGAAATTGGAGCAAGGAATCACTATTTTATTCCCCACAGGGCAAGGCAAGCTACAAATAATATTTTCTTTGCTCAGTCAATAAAGAAAATAGAAAATGTTTGAGTCAGTAGCTATGATTTGGATTAGTAATTATCTAAATCAAAATAATTTGCCAAGTAAAGTGGAAGGTTTCATTTCAAATTTACTGAGTGTATTGTTAATTCTTTAAAAACAAAATACTTTTGCATTGGTTTATCATGTCTCGTTAAAAAGGATTTGTCAAAATAGCATGAAAATTCACGTATCCTTTTCAGTATGCATTTCTGTGGCCTGGTGCTTCCCTTAAAATTTATCCCCTGTACATCTACCTGCTCAAACATTACTGGATTTCTGTCAATGTAGCATGTGAACTTTCTAAGTTTGGCAAGCTTCCAGGCACGGTAGAGGAATTAATATTTAAACTATCCTAATTTTTAAAAATATATATTGTGTGTGTTTAACTACGGAGAATACATGACAGCACAAAGTGAGGGGTAGAATAAAGATTTTATTGGTGTATATTAGAGATAGTTGCATTAGTAGCAAAGCGATGAATGATTACCCAAATCACCCTAAACTAGAGCTAATAAAACATTTTATATCACATCACCCATATTCTGTATTCATTATACCATATAATTTACAGGAAAAAAGTTTTAAAAATCTTTCAGAAACCTGTTTTTATTGATCTTGTTTGTATCCCTTTGCCTGTAAAGCTAGGGTCCTTGGTACAATCAGTCCAAAGGTGTAGGGCTCAAGGAGAGAATGATTTATCTTTTGAAAAATTATCTTTTGAAAAATCTGAAATAAATACAAAAGATCTGATATTTCACAACCCACTAAGCTGAAATTAAAGATCTTTAAAGTTTTAAAAAGTGGGTTCTGAGATTCTTTTCAATGGTCAAATGTACCCATTTCTAGCCTTCATAGTTTGCAATGTATTGGATTTTAACCTTGGGCTAGTGACAGGTTTGAGTGTTGCCTGCCCGTTTCCTATAATATTAGATGAAATGGCATAGCTATGTGAAAAGAAGGAACTTATCTGCTGGAATATTGAAAAGAGAAATCAATTATTTGAAGCTGCCTGAAGGTTTGGCATGTAAGAAACAATTCTGGTAGAGATGAGAGTATTAGTGAGTAGTGGACTGGTAAGATGATCAAAGGTGCATGTTAAAGCAAATGATCATATAGCTCTACAATTTATCACATGGATTTCACTATCACACATATAATATTAATGTATATGCAATCTAATCTGTCATCTCTATTGGTTACCTACAAGGTATGAGACATTTCTGCTGGAAAGCTGAAGGATAGCTCTGATAAAGCTACAATATGACTTGAATACCGTTCAAGTGGGGGAAGCCTGTCATTTAAAATTAATTAATCCACTTTGGCAAAAGTTAGGATACAGGAGCCATTTCCCTGGGATGGAAGTCAGCCTTTCTCTCCCCCTGCCCCCAATGAAATATATTGTTTGAAAATGTGAGCAGGGGTTAATTTTTAAAACAAATGACAGCCAAAAATAAATTGAATGATGTTTTACATATTATTTTCTTTCTTAAGCGTGAAACAATCAATGTTTTGGTCATACACTGTTGAGTGATTGTATTTTTCTTTTTGTTTTTTGCAGGTTGTCTTAGTCTTTGCTCTTAGTATTGGTGCTCTTGTAATATACTTCATAGATTCGTCAAAGTGAGTATTCTAATACATTTCCGTTCCCCTCTTTTCCTAAAGCAAGTATGTGCTTTAAATTGCTCCATTCATCTACTTAAATTCAACATTTTTTATACTCATCTCCTGAATGCAAAGAACTTTATAATAGTGCATAGTCTTCCAGGCTAGTTTTAGGGATGAGGGAAAGATCTTTTGTAAACTATACTGGTCTTGGTTACATTTGGTGCTAGAGAAGGAAAGGATAGAAAATAACATTTCTCTTAGTTTAGAGTATGCATACTGCAGGAAAAAAAAATTCTTCCAGTTGAGACTTTAATTATCCTTCAAGGACAAAAGTAGAATAGAGGATGTAGGGAAGGGAGTTGGACTTGAGAAGTCATAGGCTTACAGGACAAATAACGTGTGTATTTAATGAGAATTCCAGGAATTCCTTTGAAAACTCATCAAAAGACTCTATGTAGTACATAGCATAATTATATCTAGCATTGTTACCGATTCAGATTACCAAATTCTGAGTTTGATGGATTTGTCCCAGGCCATGCAAACTGAGTTTGTAGGATGAGAGTAACATTTCAAAATTTTTTGGGAGATGAACAAAATGTGGTCAAGTGGTGATGTTTCAATTTGGAGAGGTCAAGGTTTCATCATGACCCTGCATCATCATGACATATCAATGTAAACATAACAGTCATGATGTCTTGACACAGGTTAACGTAACCTAACTTTATATCCTCCCCTTTGATACATGTCAGCAGTTCTTTGTGTAGCAAGGACAACATACGTGTGGGGCTGGTGCAAGATTACCTAGGTCAATGGCCTTTCATGAGCCACAGCCCTGGTAAGAAGGCAATTGCAAGGGAGTTAATAGAATGTTATTCAGTGGAACATCCATTAGGGAGGGTATTCCACTAGGGCATCAGTGGTATTTTAAGGCACTAAAACTATGTCAACAGTTTACCACATATCTTTGGGCTTGTTTTTGCTGCAACAGTTAGCACACTTGAGTTACTCCACCTGAACTAGCTTAGCAAAAGTGAGAGCAACCACACTGCAGAATAACGCTTCAGCTACACAGAGTGATTTGATGAGCAGCACAGCGTGATTGGATTATTAGTTGTTGTTGTTTGTTGGATTATTAGTTATTGTAATTCAAGATGCAGCATCCTTAGTGCATTATTAACTGGAACATCAGCAGCCCTTGAGCTAGAGACATCATTCACCCTCCACATCCCCGTTCCTCACAGGCCAGCTAACTCATGTTTAAAGTACCACTTGACTTGAACGAGGGATTTTTGTGTGTAGACAGGAGTTGGGTGAAGGATAACGCTCAAGTTATACCTGGAGCTAACAGTGCGGTGAAGGCAAGCCCTTGAACGTTTGACAATTCAACTAGAGTTTTTATGAGCTTCTCAACCTCGCTAAATTCTCCTTATTGTGTCACCCTGTAAGCTGTGGCCGGTCTGAAAGTAAAAGTGAAGTATCCTTGTATACACAAACTTTACTGAAAAGCCCTGGCAATACTTATATGCACCATATAATGCTTCATTGAAATGGTCAAATTAAACAAGAATGACATGGGTAGATGAAACTGTTACTCCTGTTTTTTAATTTCAGCCCAATTAAATTCTGACTGCAATGGCTGTGCCCCTCCCTGGAGCCCCTCGTCTGTTGTGAAGAAGTACAATACTATAGTATTTCTTGAGTCTTGTCTGCTGAGTTAATTCTAGGCAATGGGCCTCTATAAGTCTGTCTTTGTTTTTTTTCTTTTTCCCTCCAGCAGAGAGAAACTCTGACTTAACGGGGAGATTTGTTGGCGTGTTTATGTAGGCTACCTAATCTGTGTAATATTAGTTTTATTGCCATTTCTCACCTACTGAGGATAGCAGAGCAGTTGAGCTGCAGGTTGTCTCATCAATTAACTCAGCTAATATTAAACTCAGAATTGCAGTTTTCAGCTAACTCAAACCAACAGGCTTTCTATTACTGCATTATTTAAAGGGGGTTTCTTCTATCTCTTCCTGAGGAAAGTAAACCCTACTAGCTTAATTCAGATCTAGAAACTCCACAGTCAGCATCCTGCAGTGAAAAGGTCTGAATTAACTTGTTGCATTAAGAAGTTGATATGGTGTCCATTACAGCAACATGGCACCACAGGGTGTGAAATATCAGTCTATTAAGACACCTAAATGCAGATCTCCAGTACTGTGTGTAGTGAAAGTAATTCAGAGTTTACATTGTGAAAACTCTACTTCTGTTCAAATAGTGAAAAGCACCAGTAACACACTAGAAATGTGCATTTGAACCAATGGTTGATATAAAAACTCTAGGGGGACTGTAAAGGCTGATATACGTGTAAAAAAGGCAACCCGGATGGGGATACTCTGTTAACTTGCACAAGGCTAATCTTCATTTTGTGTTTGTTACACTTCTGCTTCTGTGAATAATGATCAGACGAGTCAATCAGCAGCTAAATGAGGTTGCAAACTTTTAATAAAATATGGTGTTAAACTCATTGTGCCTTTCCATTGCCTTGAACCATTTGCCCCAGCCAAAAAACTCCTATTCAGATTTGTTAGCGCATTTCATCTGCTTCACACTGACTTTGCACCGGTAGAAATGGTACAGGGAAGCAGAAAATCAGGTACATCTCCTGGTTTCCAAATGACTCAGAAACTACTGCACTTTTTTTTTTTAACTAACTCTAAACATCTGTAGGCCTGTTACAGAAACTCAGGGTCATATTGGAGTAAATACTATAACCAAATGTTACAAAAGGCTGGCTAAATTTGACCATTGATATCGTAACATGAGGGAAAGTAAACCTCATGCTTCAGGGTGTCAACTGTGGGAGGGTGTGATGCTTCCCAGGGGTACCTCAGGCTGTGAGGCATCTCACTATCACTTGTCCTTAGTGTGAGAAAGCCTTGTCTGTGTCTGCCATGGGTCAGCTGCCCACCTCCACCAGCCCCTGGCAACAGAAGCACTCCCCTTCGAGGCCATGTAGGCCCTGCTGTCACTCTGAAGATTAGCAATTGGCATGCTCCAACCCTGGATCCTCACTTCTTCTACAATCAGCAATGTATAAGTATGTGGACTGTCATGCCTTGAATGAGTCACTTCACCTGTTTGTGTTGCATTTTTTCCCATCTGCAGTATAGGCATGACTGTCTCCAAAGAGTGTCCAGCCCCTAGTCTGCTGACTAGCACAGTACTCTCAGATTTTCTGCATCTGAAAAAACACTACACCCCAGCTTACCAGTTCCTCCTCCGATCACTGCTCCAGTAAACACACAGCACTTAGATAAGTTTATGGTGAAATTGAGCATGTTTATTGAACATAGCACAAATATTTAAATCATAGCAAGTAAACGCATTGAAAACAATGGTTATGTACAAAATTAAATCATCACATGCATTCTAAACCCTAGGCTTAATTAACAAGATACTCTCATGTTTTGTCGAGTATTACTCACCCACATTCTTGCAGTGCTTTACAGCTAGAGTCCTGTGTGGACACAACATTTGGATCCACATCCATCCATGATCCGCAAACATGCTCCGTGGATATAAAGTGGCTATCCACAGATTTGCAGAACACTGTTTACAGCCAGGCTGGCTGTAACCCTCTTTTCATGAGACATGCATGCTGTCATAGGTGAAACATCCGGTATGTTGCTTTGCACTCCAAGATATCCCAGAACTATCCTTTGTCTTCCTTAGTAAACAAGACATCCCTTGCTATTTGTTTATTACTGTGAATTTCTTCTCTTATAGATTTTGCAATTTCTCAGTATGCGAACAGACACACCTAGCTCTCTGTCTGGATTGTATGCTTTTAAATTGTATGCTTCGCTATGCATGCCTGTTTACCTACTCCCTGAAAGGAACATTTCTTAGGTATGTCACCTCCTGGTGACCTTCCTTAACTCCAAGACCTTAAGAATGTAATTTTCAATATAGATATATAATTCCTTAAATATTATCCATATATTTTGCAATGGGTATGACAACCGGTGGGCTACTGGCTCTTGGAAGAGACTTCATATGTCACCCTTCTGTGAACTGTTATGCAGATATCCAACCTAGGGGATCCCTGTAAAACCCTATGTATCCCTGTTCCCTCTGCCAGTTGGCACCAAGGGGTCCTGGCCTACAGCAGGTGATACTGAATGGTTTAAAACAATACACGTTGGCTGGGTGTTTTATAGGATGGTGGAACTGTCCACTGTCAGATTCATTTTGATTTATTTAATTTTAAGAGCACCTGTTGCCCTAGCAGCAAAGTGCTTTTTAAAAGATTTAAATACATCTCTCATAAGACTCCAGACAGTAAGTACCGTTAAAGAACCACTGCTACAAAAATATTTGTTATAAAACCAATAAAAACTCAAATCAACTAAAAGAATAGGTAAACCAAGCATATCTTTCCTACATCATGTCCTGGAGCTGTGATTGACACAGGTTTTGGTAAATTTTGAGGAGCAGGAAATTCTAGAGGAAAGAACCTTCAGCTAAGTAAGTCATTTCTGGATTTTGTCAGCAAGTGTCTCCTAACTCACCTTGAAGTGATTGATGGTCAGAAAAGGGACTTTCAAAATGCCACCTTCTCACTCAGCTGACCTGCTTCTGGGAATATTAAGAAAGCAAATATGGTTCTGTTCTGACAAAAAAATAAGCTTTTTTTCTATATTTTTTATATTTGTTAGAACTTCATATCCCACATTGCACTGGGAGAGTGAGCTTGATTATATTCTGACTCCAGCATTACCGATCAGTTATAGCCCCTTAAACTTCAGTCAGGGGGAGACAAAGGGATGGAGTAATATTGTAAGAGCCTCAAGGAGTTCTTGAGATCTCCTGTCCAGCCTACTAGGACTATGACTCGCTTCTGCTCTTTGGTCAGGAGAAGTACTGGATCCAACAGGCTGCAAGTCATTTTGGTGAAAAGCAGTCACACCCTAGATGCACGATCCCTGTGCTTTCCTTTGCTAACAAGTACCACAAGTTCTACAGGTTGAGTCAAGGGTCAGTGAGCTTTCATCCAGACCACTGTTTCTGTCAGACACAGGATGAGAAACAAGACTATGGAATCTGGCTTCTCTCAACTGGAGGTGAAGAACTAACTATTATCAGTATGTCAATGACATGGTGGCCTAGAAAAGTTTCTTTGTCTCTATTAGTTAGTGGTTTCACAAACACTGTGAACTGATGTGTTAATGACAGAATGTTGTGACACTTGTGATACAGGAGAGCCAGGGAGCAGTGGTAGAGTGCAAGAGGGGAAATATATAAGCCCAAGGCTAATTAAGGCGTGGTTCCCTGTAGACTAGGGAGGGTGGCTACAGGTTAATTGGGGCACCTACAGTCAATTAAGGCCCTGTCAGGAACCTAATAAAACCCTATGCTTCAGGCAGTCAGGGGAAAGGAGGAAGGAGAGAGGACTCGAGCTTGGAGGTGTGCTATGAGACTTGAAAGATCAGAGAACTGAAGTAAGGGAGACCCTGCCCCAGCAGGGGAGGGAGATGCTCTCCCTCAGCATCTAAGGACTGAAGATACCCCACCCAAGGGGGAAGAGGGTAAGAACCTGCAGGGGTTGAGAGGGGTTGGGGTTCAGAGAGAGGAGCAAACCCAGACCCCTCCCCTGCTTCCCTCCTCTACCACCTTCCTGGGCCACTAGCAGTGACCTTGGCGGCCCAAGAGCAGGGGCAAAGGGTGGCATCTTAGGCCCCCTGCCAAGAAAAGCGCAGGACCCACCATACTAACATCAGCCATCTTGTCACACACTCTACATGTGAGGTGACATCTTAAGAAGCAAGAGCAGTTGCCCAGTATGACCCTCTTGGACCTTTTTGAGGGGAAGAAGGGAGGGCCGTCCAATCAGTCTTGCCAGATTTTGTGTCCTGGTCAGTTAAAAGTACTCATAGCTCTAAAAAAACTGGCATGAACACTTTAGCCATTGCCCACTTTGTCACAATCATGCTTTTTGGAAATCGTGCGGTTGGGAAAGGAGGTTTTCTGCAGAGTGAATGATGCTACTGTCTAGAAGGGAGGCAACTGTAACTGCACCATGCAATTGTGATCAGTCGGGTGTTTGTGCCCAGAGCTGAGTCATTGATTCCCTTTCCTGAGCGGATAGCAGCTGCTCCATTCATTCTATATAAAAGAGGCTCTGTACAAAAAGAATCACAAGGCACTTCATTCTTGCTTGAAGTGGCTGGAACATTATTCTGTACTCTACTCAATGCTTCCTCTTCCCACCTGCTTATTGTCCCACAAAACCAGAGTGTGTGTAGGACCATATTCTTCTTTGCAATAAATGTGTGTAACTCCTATTGATGCCAGTGATGCATGCTTTTAACTAAGGACAGAATTTGGTCCATACACTGAGAAAACAGTAAATAGGAAAATGGCTTGACTGGGATCCTTACTAATCAAATTTAGTCTCATCCAAAAGCTCTCATGTCAGATGATCATGGTTCCACACACCCCTCTCCCCCAGTTTGCTGAATTGCATAAGTAAGACTCCGTTAATCTGGACATCAGAACTTTTAAACACTCTAAACTCAATTTAAATGTGTAAATCCTTTATCTTTGAAGTAACGTGTTCCTAAAGGAGGTGCTAAAAATGTAACCAGCACAGTTATTTTAATCTTCTGG
Organism: Chelonia mydas; assembly: GCF_015237465.2. NCBI lineage: Eukaryota > Metazoa > Chordata > Testudines > Cheloniidae > Chelonia > Chelonia mydas. Next base: position 63,392,512 of record NC_057853.1, on the reverse strand, counting down.
TATAATCATAAAAATGCAAAATTTTTACTTAGAAAAATTAGCTGAGTTTCACGTCCTTTTGATGTTGTATTTTTAAATTGTGTAAAACCAGAGCTTTAAATTGCAAAGGAAAAGGGGTCAAATACAATCTGCTTTAGTATAAAATAACTTAATGTGTTCTAATGCTGGTTCTTTTCCCATTCATTTCCCTTTAAAATTGTTTATGCTTAGTTCTTCAAGGTAAGATATTAATGAAATAATTGTTTACTGTTAGGTGAATGTAGGTTCTCTTCCTGTCCTTAGCTGGTTCTGTAGAGTCTGCTGAACAGACTGTAATAGAATAGAGAGCACTCATGCCAAACATTTGGCAGTTTTGTGTTTAGTCCATGCTTTTTGTATGTAGTTCCCCCTCCCTGCTAGCCTGTATTTGTCTTTCAAATAGTACTAGTATGTTATTAAAGTCTTATTCTCAACATTTTTGTATGCAACATAGCATATTCTGTGTTTTGTTGGTCCCAAAATTAATGGTGAGTTTCTTATTTCATTTCTTATTTTCCCTTCCCACCTTCACCTACCCAACCCTTACTATTTACTGTGAGTGCACTACCAACAGTGTACAGTAGATGTTACAGTAGATGTATGAAACACTACCCAGTATAACAAACAAGCTTCCACAAAGGTGGAAATAGCATCTTAGAGCCAGAGTCAGCCAGAGTTGCAAACAGCAAAAGTACTTGCTGAAGACTCTGCAGTCCTCCATGGATTTTGTAACTTGTGGGCTCCTGTCAAGGCTGAATCCCCACTCTGTCACTCTGAGTGCAGGAAGTAGGGCCTGCAAATTAATACTTGCCACTCCAGGCTTGTATTAAACTCCCAAGGTTACAGCTTCTCTCTGACCTTGGCTTGGTAAACTCTGCCACCACCCAAATGCAAAAACAAAAAGCAAAAACCCACACCCTTTGAACCCAGGAAGGAGCACTTAGGAATTCCTCCCTAAGGAGGTGGGGTACCCTCAAGCCCTTTCACGCCCCCTCCGGGGAAGAGCTGAGAAAGAAAATAAAGGAAATTAGCTGTGGCTATCAGCTAATCAACCTACATGCACAAACCTTTTAGGACACCAAAAATCCAGACCTGTTCTTAAAAAAGGTAAATTTTATTAAAAACAAAAAGGAAAAAATACATCTGGAACTTAGGCTTTTTGCTAGATCTTAAAAGGAACCATTACAAAAATTAAGCCCCCAAAACAGCTTTCTTGGGGGTTCAGCTTAAAGGTTACAAGCAACAAAAGCATCTGGGGTTAGCACAGAGGCGATCCACAAGCCAAAATAAGAAATAAACCTGATCGTGTCTAGCTAAACATTCTGATCTACTTACACATTTGAAGTTCAGATAAGTAGTTCTAGGCATGATCTGATGATTTATGATCATACCTGGCTTAAGCTTTACACAGCATTTCTGCTGCCCTCTGTTCCACTTTTCCTTGGAGAGCAATAGATAAAGGTATGCAGAGTGTCTTACTGACATAGATCAACCCTTATGCCAAGGAGCTTACATTCTAAAAGCCTGTTCCTGCAGCCATTTTCTCATGAGAGCAACCTCTTTAATGGAGTCCCTTTGCTACAAGATCAAGTCCCCAATTAGACTTTCAAAGTATGATCAATGACAGGACAGAAATAGGAGAGAGGATGCAACAGACAAGTCATTTAATTTGCTTTGTATGTTCTGCCACACATTGTGGTGGTTTATTTTGATGCTGTTTTTTAAATTGAAAGACAATATTGCAAGTCTTGCTAAATGGCTATATTTTCACATTATCATGCACTTCCTTAATTAGAATCATATATAAAAGTGCCATTTGGCAATGAGGGCAAAACAGCTGGATCTAAGAATAGCAGTGACATCATGAATGGTGAAATTTATATACATGTACATATAAGGAGGGCCGGCCCACAACACTTTGGCACCTGAAAAGCGTAGCTCAAATGACGCTCCCATACCCCCTCGCTTGGGCCAAAACTTTGAAAGGTCTCAATTCTGCCTTCTTCCTGTTCTACTCCTCTCATGGTACTGCTCTGCTACCTACCCCAATAAAGGAGAACTAACAACTTAAAATGCCTTGTTCAAAAATTTTAAGTAACACTTAACTTTCAAATGCCTGAAGAAGCAAATGTAACTTTTCTTGTCTGCATAGTAAACTATGGCATTTTATCTATTTGAATAATCAAAGTGGTGCTTTTCGTGCTGCCTTGGTTGCAAAGATCTGAACTGCTTCCTGCTGAAGGTCCACAGTCTCGGCCAGCTCATGCTCTGTTGAGATGGTTGCAAGGCCGAACAGCCTCTCCTGTGTCATTGTGGAGCGTAGATGTGTTTTTATTAACTTCAGCTTGGAGAAGCTGCGTTCTCCACTGGCAACTGTTACAGGAAGTGTTAGAAGTATGCGCAGAGCAACAAAAGCATTTGGAAAGAGGGTGGTCATCTTATGTGTACACATATATTCCAGAACAGCCTTTGGAGTTGATCCTGCTGAAATGTATCTTGAAAGGGCTTTCAGTTCATCACCTAAATCACTCGCATCAATATCACGCATGTCATCATGTGTCAACACTGTCTCTAGTGCCCTGCATTGCTGGTGTAGGTCTTCTTCAGGAATAGTGAGGAGTTTTGGAATATCATACAACATTCCAAATATACTGCTGTGTTTCTTGAGCTGCATGAAACGTTCTTCAACTGACTGTATTGCACAGTCTAGCACCTGGTTAAAGAATTCAACTTTGAATTGTTGTTTGGGGTTTCTTATGGGATTATCCCATGCCTCGTAATCAAAATGTCTTGTTCTTTGGTGACTCTTGTATTCTTGAATGGGTGGGAAAATAGCTTCAGTGTGACGTTCCTCTGCCAACTTCTGTGAATTCCTCAGAACATTTTTGAAATCCCTCATCTGACCGGTAAGACTGTAGGTATGACTTTGCTTTGTCCAGTTGTCCATTGCTCCAGATATATCCAGGTCAACACCTTGGAGTGTCTTGCTTACAACATTTATTTCAAACAGTATATCATGCCACAACACAAATCCACACAGAAATTTGAAGTTATGTATGTTTCTGCTGATTCCATTTCCCCCTGCCACTGTTCTCCCACAAATAGTTCCTGTCATAGCATTCTCCTCCATAATGGCAACTATGGCATCATCTATCTTCCTAATTTGGTGTTTGATAGGCTTTATCGCCTCCACTCGACTTTCCCATCATGTGGCACTCAGTGGTTTCAGTGTCAGAGAGGATGTTCCCAGATGTTGCTTCAAAATTTGCCATCGATGAGTTCATGCAGAGAAAATTACAAAGATGCTTTGAATTACATTAAAAAATTCAGAGTAGCAGCCGTGTTAGTCTGTATTTGCAAAAAGAAAAGGAGTACTTGTGGCACCTTAGAGACTAACAAATTTATTTGAGCATAAGCTTTCATGAGCTACAACTCACTTCATCGGATGCATTCGATGAAGTGAGCTGTAGCTCACGAAAGCTTATGCTCAAATAAATTTTAGTCTCTAAGGTGCCACAAGTACTCCTTTTCTTTTTATTAAAAAATTCAGCAGCCTCCCTAGAAGCTGATGCTGCATCACTGACCACCAAGTTCAATGAATGAGAACTGCATGGGACAAAAAAAGCTCGAGGGTTTAACTCTCAGATCCCTGTCTGCACTCCTCTGTTCTTTCCTTTCATGTTGGCACCATTATCTTAGCCCTGACAGCCCATGTCAGCTATCGCAATTCACGTATCTTCCAGCTTTTTAAGAAGCACATTTGTTATACCAGCTCCTATAGTATCATCAATGTCAATAAAGTCTAGAAAATGCTCTCTGACAGTCACCATTGCAGGGACATTTTCACTGGGTTCTGTTACGAAACGCACCATTAAAGTCATTTGTTTCGTGTGGTTGATGTCAAGTGTGCAGTCCAGAATAACAGAGTAATATCTTGCTGACTTCAGATCTGCCACAATCTTCTGTTTGATTTTTGTTGCCGGTGACTGTATGATCTCATTTTGAATTGTTTTTCCAAGGTAGTGGTGTGTGTACATTTCTTGGGTGGTGACTCTTCTTAGATGCTCCTGGAGTACAGCATCAAACTCAGCCATCAGCTCCACAATTTTAAGGTAGCTTCCATTGTTTGGCACGTACAGCTGATCTGAAGTGTGCCATGCAGTGCTAGGTTTTGGGTAGCAAGCATTCTCACAATGGCAATGAGCCTTTTCAGAACATTTTGCCAGTAAAGAGACTCTGGTGCAATCTTCTCTTGATGCTGATCATCTATGGTGGCCTTTAACCCTAGTCTCATCTCAAGCTCTTTCCACCTATGGAATGCTCTCTGGTGTTTTGCTGCCTCCTCATGGCATGAGAGATTTCTAGGCAGATTTTTCCAGTCCTTTGTTCCTGTAGAACCCAATGTGGCTGGAACATTAGACTGGAAGAGTTTGCAACAAAAACAGTATGCAGCATTCTGGGTTTTTGAGATTTCACGCGAGCAATGTGTTGGATGGAAACTTCTATTTTCATTGTCTTTGGGGAACATGAAGTTTTTCACTTACTGTGGCCCATGCAGTACAAATTTTAGCCATTGTAAACACCACCTTTGTTGGTGCTGATCACCTGCAACTGCTACTAAAGTCAATGGGAGTTGAGGTGCTGGTGCTCAGCATCTGTCAGGGTTTGATGCTATATTGATTATGAATGCACGTTTTGAATCATATGAGAATTCAATTTAAAACACTTTTTGTAACTTGCTAGGTTCATTATTCTTGGAGCTCTGTATTTTCTGGGACATGGTTACTGCAGATAATGGTAAAGAATCACAAAAGTTGCATTCTTCTTACACAGATCAAGGAATTTTATTAGAAAAAATAAACCAGCATTAATCCTAAAGCTACTTTCTTATCCTGGCTTCACTGCAGAGCTTCTGCCTAGAAACTTCCCCAGCCACCTCTTGTCTGGCTTCTCTGTAACACATTTAAGTGAAAACTGTACACATCTATCTAGCTGTTGCTATATAAAAAGACACTGATATCTAGCGGAATTGGCTGGGATAAGTTCAGTCTGAGGAACACAATAGTTCTTCATCTTTGGAATTCACTGTCTTGGAGCCTAAGTCTGGTGGCTTCATGCCAGTTGTTTGGCTTTTTGTTTATTTAAAGTAAAGCAAAACTTTGTTCCTTGTTTAGTAGTAATATGAAGTGGAAACCAAGCTTCCATGGGTACTAAGAGTTTTTTTAGAATGTACTTTGTGAAAGAGCAAGTGAGAGCGAAGGACTGAGAGGGAGCTGCCATGCTAGAGACTTGAAGCCTGGAGCAGGCCTGCTAAATGAGCCAACCAGAGGCACCTGACACAAGGAGGGAACCGTAAGAAGCTGATTGCTTATAAAAGGGTGGGGGGAGAAGGGGACTAACCTTGAAAAGCTGCAAAGGAGTAGGCTTTGGGAGGGCAGCAGCAAGCTAATAAGAGAGGTTCTGTGAAGGAACCCTTTTTGCTCATCCAGTCTGAGGTAAGAGCCATGTCCTCAGACAGATTTTTGGGACTCTGAGTGATTGGGGTATTTTCCTGTTTAAGAGTAGCAGCTGTGTTAGTCTGTATTCGCAAAAAGAAAAGGAGTACATGTGGCACCTTAGAGACAAACAAACTTATTTGAGCACAAGCTTTCGTGAGCTATAGCTCACTTCATCGGATCCGATTAAGTGAGCTACAGCTCACGAAAGCTTATGTTCAAATAAATTTGTTTGTCTCTAAGGTGCCACAAGTACTCCTTTTCTTTTTCCTATTTAAGTTTGTTGTGGGGACCCCCCTCCTATGAACGAGTCCAAACAGGCTGTGTCGATGAGACAAACTTATATTAAAGTTCCTTGGACTCTTATTAAAGAAAAGTGCCTCACCAGATCCTCCGTGAGGGGGAGTAGTGAAACTAAAAAAAAAAAAAAAAACAAGTCACCCCTCCTTTGCTCTCGTACATACTGCAATGTGCAATTTTAAACACCAAAGAAGAACCTGGCTTCTTGTTGAATTCTGAGGATTCACATGGTTATTTGTTGTTAGGCCCTAAATTAGAATACAATGAGACAAGCCAAGAGATTCCACTCAACGAATATCCTGTGTGACTGTCCCAGAAGAGAAGTGTCATTAATGAGGCCAGCTCATTCTTTTGGAATAATTCACTAGCAAATGCTTTTAATCTGTGTCATTGCAGGCAATGTCCATGGACTCATTTATTCCCCTGGCTACTGTGGCTATAAAGAGATCTTTTGCATCTCATGTGACTTGCTGTAGTGACTGCTACATATTAAGACAGTTGTTATGCCAGAGAATTTACAGTCTCAATAGACAAGATACACAAAGGACAGGAGAGAGGACTTTTATCCCCATTTTAGAGATGGAAAATGAGCCATGATTTTAACTGAATTGCCCAGGAATTAAGTGGCAGCACCAAGAAATGAAACCAGATTTTCTGACTCTGAGTCTAGTGTTTGTAACCACAAGAACTTTCTGCCTTTATGCATCACCTTTCTTCACAGCCCAAAACCTGTTGGTCAACCTTGCCCAATTTACAGCTTTGATAAACAGAAAAACAAAATAAAACACCACACTATATGAAAGTTTGATCCTAAATCAGGTGAAACTTGGCAGTTTCATCTGAATTTTGCTTTGAGTTTTATTTTTTTTCAAATCCAAAACTCAAACCCAATATCAGACAATGTGAATCCCCATGAAAGTAATATAAAATTATGCACTGAAACACTATAGCTTTACAGTAGTTGCAATGCAGTGTTATGAACACAAGAACATAGAATACCCTAATATTTTTTTATTATTTGTATATTATTTTTATTATTAGCAAGCTTCACAATTTCTACTTTGGATTCATTTGTTATTTTTTTAGGAAGATGAATATTCTGGTGCATTTTATATAACGGTTTTGGGCTAATTTTCCCATTCTGTGCGGCAGTTTCTTTTCCTCTCTGGTGCCCATCCTTGTATCTACCTGTCACCATTTTGTCTGCCCATAGCCATCTACTATGTCTGGATTCCCTTCTGTAGATGGGATGATATTTACCTGTAGGCAGATAGCCCACACAAATACTATACCAATTAAATCCTATTTTGAGCATTTAAGTGGGATTTAAGTGGTGCATAGGCATTGTGCTTCCCAGTCACCCCTATGAAGAGTACCTTTATCTGTAATAAAATTATTCTTTGCCTGATTGCACTTTTGGACCTACACCAAGTGCGCTCTGGCCCATTTTTTGTTTTCGTTTTGAGGCCTGGATGAATATTGTGCTGTATTTTTTCATAGTTGAAATATTAGATATAGCAAGGATGTATTAAACTGCTGACATCTGGCCCTCTAATGTGTTTCAACAAATTATGTTATTGTTGCTCAAAATAGCTGTGACAGTGGCTGTCATTAAAACTTTTGTAAGATTTTCCTTGCTAAGTAGATACACACATCTTGGTATTCCCTATGCTGAGATTGTGATTATATAGGAAATATCTCAGTAATATTAATTGCAAAGATAAGAACAGCCATACTGGGTCAGACCAAAGGTCCATCTAGCCCAATATCCTGTCTTCTGACAGTGGGCAATGCCAGGTGCCCCAGAAGGAATGAACAGATAATCAAGTGATCTATTCCCTGTCGCCCCTTCCCAGCTTCTGACAAAGAGAGGCTAGGGACACCATCCCTATCCATCCTGGCTAATAGCCATTGATGGACCTATCCTAGATGAATATATCTAGTTCTTTTTTGATATATTATGTACTGAACATGTGCATCAAAGAAATGTTTGCACCACCCTCCATGCTTGAAGGAGACTCCATCTCCTTCATATTCCTCCTTAATTCACATCCTACTCCTAGAAGTACAATGCTGATAGTCTTCCCTCTGAAACTGCCCCAACTTTCACACTTGTATTTGAATCCAGTTACATTGTGTCTGTCAATATGAGACACTTCCCTCCCAGTTCCAAGGTAGTTACAATCCCCTCACGTGTTTGTAGAACACTATTTATACCTATCACACTACAAAAAATAATAATAATTTATTTATATGAAAACCATTCCATGCAAATTGTACAGGCTGAATCACTCCACCCATCCTGTCCAGATTCACCACAGTCCCCTGAATTCAGTCTCCTTGTATTATTACCTTTGTCAATTCTAGTAGTTCGGTTAGTGCTGCAATGCCTTTTGTCTGTGACACTCTTGCCACAAATAATTGCACCTTTGAGCTGATGAATGTTGTCCATTGCTGAGCAAATTCAGTTGGATTGCTCACCATAAAGTTAATTCCTAGCATCAGCCTATAATCTCACTAAACGTACAGTAGTTCATTTGAGATACAGTAGGTGTAATTTGTCATATTCAGTGTATAGACACTTTCAGGTTGTATGTAAATGAATCCTTGCTGATTCAGTACTTTCAAATTACTTAAAACTTTACATTCATTTTACGTTGATCCCCATAAACCATAAAAGTGACACACTGTTCCCACCCCAATCCTTGGACAATGACTAAGTGTATAACTTTAAAGGACTGAATCATCTTTTATATTGATTCGGCACCAAATAAGGATTTTCCAATCCTTTATCAGGCTAGATGAAGCCAATTTGATTTTCACTGTATTTGTATTAGTTACTGCAGTGTACCCGCTTGCTTGTTTAGTCAAGAGGTAATGTTCTGAAAAAGGTGCCTGGTCACTCCATAGCTATAATTGTTAATTTTCTGCAGTGCGGCAAGTTTTGAACACACTGTCCATAACCAAGGCTCAGTGGTAACTACTACTGTTATAATTCAGGTCCACTGTTCATGCCAGAAGAGTACACGGTGCAATATGCAGCCTTTGCAGGTAATTAAATGCCAAAGAGAAGCAGAGCCATTTGTTAAGCATAAAAGATGTTAATTGTGAGTGAACTTCAATACCATGAAATTGTTTCTACTATACAATAAAAGGCAAGAGAGTCAACAATCCACAGCATAGGAAAAAATGGAATGCAAAACTCCTTCTCTTCAATTTTTAGTGCAGTAGCAGCTAGGAGTTTGTCATAGACCAGGACCCAGCTGTGCTAGGCGCTGTACAAACACAGAATAAAAAAGATATTCATGAGGTTTTGGATGTTTTTGGTAGTAGTCGCTCTTCAGAGTTTCCATTTGATATGAATTGTGTGTATGGTGAAATCAATGTTTACAGACACTTATGGACAAAAATCTAATCCTTCAAAGTCTACAAATAGCTGTACACCAAGTTGATGTTGAATAGTCCACATAGAATTTAGAATTATGCATGTTGGATGTTTGTCCCCTTTATTTTCGTAATTTACAAACTGACCCTTTGCACAATTCCTGACAATGTTCATTCCCACCTTATCTGTTTTGTAGTACTGTTGGGCAATCATGATAAATATAAGGACATATGATTAACAATTATCCCGATAACTGTAATTATTATAAGAAATAATAATTGTTGATTAAAGTCTGGTCTACACTACGGGGGTAAGTCGGCTTAAGTTATGCAACTCCAGCTATGTGAATAACGCAGCTGGAGTCAATGTAGCTTTGGTCAACTTACTGCGGTGTCTACACCACACTGGGTCAATGGAAGAAACTCTCTCATCAACTTACCTTACACTTCTCGTTTCAGTGGAGTACTGGAGAGTACTCTAAATACGCTAAATCAACCCTGGTGTATCAATCACCACAGCGTCAATCCCCGGTAAGAGTAGACATTCCCTAAGACTTGCTACCACTTTTGAAGAAGAGTAACAGCAATTCAAAAGCTTCTGCCAATGAGTAAAATAAATAAATATTTTGTAAGTTAGTTGGTTAAATAAGGATCTAAGTCCATATTTAGGCAGCAAATAAATGACTTGATTTTTTTTCAGAGATTTCTGAGCATTTACAACTCTCATTTGATGCAACAACTTAGCTCAGAACTTAGAGTTCAAGAAAAGATATGGATGCTTAGCACTGCTGAAATGTGGGCCACTTATTGGGGTGCCAACACATGCACTTAGATATTTTATTTAAACAGCCTAGTATGGAAATGTTGGACTTGTGAAACGGCAGTTCACCTGACAAAAATAATGATCTTTAAATCCCATCGTCCAAATCACTTGCATTGTGTCTTTCTAGCACCAAGGTGGGCATTATTGGTGGTGCTTCACTAGAAAGAGCAGAATGACCCAGTTCTGGAAAGAAAAGTTATTTTTAAAATACAATTAATATATACCTTTAAAAAAAAAGAAAAGAAAATAATGTACAATTGACCATTAACACAAGTAAATTGTGGCTGCCGTATGTCAGGTGCAAAAAGAAGAGCTAGGAGTATGGTGGCTTTATTTTCTGAAATTTTAGAATCCACCAATTACTTGCAAATAGGACTAAAGTCTGTGAAAGGTGATCTCAAGATGGACCTGTGCAAGTCCACATTTTCACCCTTTTTTACAAGATTATGATACATTTTGTATAAAGTATGCCTTGTGAGGTATCACTTAAAAACTCATAATTTGCTGGAGATACTCTTCAAAGGGAAAAGAGAACCATAAGGAAGGGGGACAAATGCCCTCCCAAATATTCCTCCCTTTCTCTCTGCCCACGGCATCCACAATGCCTGAAGGACAAGGAAAGGAGAAGGGGTCCTGGATGAAAGCCATCCAACCAGTAAGACTGCAAAATCATGTGGTGAGAGAAATCTTAGCTTTGAATTCATTTAGCTTGTTAAGTTAGATGTTAGTTGCATTTTTACTTTTTATTTCTTTGTAGCCAATTCTGACTTTTATGCCTCATTACTTGTAATCACTTAAAATCTTTCTGTAGTTAATAAACTTGTTTTATTGTTTTATCAAAACCAGTGTGTTTAGATTGAAGTGTTTGGGAACCTCCATTTGAGATAACAGGATTTGTGCATATCATTTTCTATTAATAAAATGAAGGACTTTTCATAAACTTGTATTGTCCAGAAGGAGAGAGCTGGGCAGTACGAGATACACATTTCTGGGGACAAGTCTGGGACTGGGAATTTGCTGTTGTTGCTCTGCAATTTAATTCAGGAGTGGCTGGCTATAGCACTCATATAATTCATCTTTGACTAATTTACATGCTAGAGGCTATGTGTGAACAGACCAGGATTGGTTGCTGTCACAGTGAAGCAGTGTAAAAGGCACCCCAGGTTGGAGAATTGAGAGGACACAGCTGCTCAACAGTCCAGATTGTACCTTGGGCAATGTCACAGGACCTTTCAAAGAAGAAATAATTTTAAAAAAGAGGAAAAACACATTACGAACTTGTGGTTATACATCTTTGAGAAATGTGCACGACTGGTTTCTGTTTGCTTTGCAATGTTTCATGTATGGACTGTATTTCATCAGGTGACACCACGTCAGTTGTTGTGATGCAGCAAGATGCAAACTAAGCAATTAATACTTATTTGGTAACTATATTTATAATTTGAACTTTAATTTTTGTGTCTCACTCACTCACTCACACACACACACACACACACACACACACACACAGTTTGTAAATATACCATTTGAGTTACTGGAGTTTTATATTGGAAATAACAAAAGGCTAAGGGTTTCATCTTCAACTGTAATTTGAATGTCATGCCTGATTTCTTTAAGGGATAGGTGGTACATGGATATTGCTAATGGGATATGACTCTTTTTGTCTCTAGTTCTTTCTTACGTATTATTCCCAGGTTAGTAGAGAATGACCAAAAATCCACTTGTGATATGGACAAGAGTCAACTTGTGATATGGACAAGAGTCAACGTCACAAACACAATAGCACCAACTGCCATGCTCTTGGAAGTCTCAGCAGGAAAGCCAAGAAATGAATGAGCATGGGTAATGAACTTCCCTTTCACCCAAAGAGTGGTACCTCTCAGATGAGGGTGGAGACATGTTGGCAGGATGAGGCTTTCATTGTTGCTTGCCCATATTTTACCTTTTCTATAGATAAATGGAAGAATCCAGTTTCTAGTGTTCTCAGTTTTGACATCTTGAACCCAATTTACGTACAAATATTTTCTCTTTCAAATTAATTTGGTTAGCAAGGCTTATATTAAAAAGTCTGTGGTGCGTGATTTCTTTTGGGGAGGAGGACTATTAAAAGTGGAGATGCTAAGGGACAACAGGATATCTCCATCATGTCATGAAGGGGTCAAAAACTTCCTTGAACACTCAGTAAGAGTGACAAGAATATAGTGACCTTTAACTGTTAGTTCCAGACTTTCAAGAGAAAGCATAATGCTGTATTGAGCCATAGACTGGTTCAGGATCTTCTATGTTTGCATATTTGTACAGTGTCTTTCTGGGATCCGGTGATACATATGAGTGGGATGTATTTATTCTTTTGATTAATGTTTAAACTCAGCTACTTCTAGTGCTTCAGTGATGTGGATTATTAATGTTTAATGTTGGCTCTCCTTAAACTGAGGGTCAAGTTGAGGTGACTGTCCTTTATAAAGAATAGCCTCTCTAAAAGGGGGATGGCTAGTTCTTGCTATGTACAAGTGAAAGGATAAGAGCTATAGTATTGTCAGTGATAAAGAATTTCTCTGTCCTGATCTGGCCTCCCCCTTCTGAGAATCTGCTTGGATGTGACAGATGCTCACTCGGCCTAATTTTCCTGTGGGTTCTGTCTCTGGCCAGTATTATTTAGTATGATTGTTTCTTTGAAACTGACTATTTTCAGAAAACATTAGGTATTTGATCAGGCACCCTTGAAGTATCATAGGCAGACTTTAAAAAAAACAAAATGTTTCTCTAAAAATGTATGGATGTTTGTGCTGCACTGCTGATGTTTGTGGGGCTCTTCCCTTTATGGGGGCATCCAAACCATGCCACGGGTGTTTGGATTAGGCTTCAATGCACTGTATATTGGCAGCACACAACTACAACTAAATCGAAGTGAATAGGGTTACCACCTTTTGAAATGCAAAAAAAATGGCAAGCCCCTTCCCCACATAAGGCAAGTCTGCCGCAACCCTAGCCCCCAAATGCAAGCCAATGCCTCAATCTGACTTCAACAGCCACTTACAGTATCTAGAGACAGAACACACACAGATAAGATTTACAACATTGCACATCTCCTCACTCTTGCATGACTCAAACCCTCTCACACACATGCACGGTGCTCTTGCATGTTGGTGGGCAGACAGCGGCTGTATTTTCAACAGTTTTGATCTGTTATCACTTAAACTGCAGCATCTTCAGCTGGACACAGAAACTTTTAATATTAGATATCCCAGTGTATTGTGATGAGAATGCAAAACTTTAGATCCACATAAAAAACGCAGCAGATTAAATTATTTTTCTGGCAACTAGCAAATCCGTTAAAAAAAAAAATGGCCAAGCTGGTCAAATACTGGCCAGGTGGTAACCCTACAAGTGAATCATAGGGGCTAGATATTGTAAGGACTCTAAATCCCATGATACTGTGTGTGGCACACTCTGGGACACTTTGAACTAAGCTCTGTGATACTCTGGCAGGGGACGTGTAAAGTCAGGAGATCGTACAGGGGCTGCACTGAATGGCTGGGAGACTGAAGGTGCTGGTGCTGGCTGAGGGAAAGCTGGAGGAGAGAGGAGCAGAAAGGATCAAGTGCCTGAAAGAGAATGTCAGGAGTTTCATACGAAGGGGATTCTAGGCCTGGAGCCAGCTGTGCTACTAGGTGTCCAATGGGATAGTAACTAATAGAATTCAGGGGGTAGCCGTGTTAGTCTGTATCAGCAAAAACAACGAGGAGTCCTTGTGGCACCTTAGAGACTAAAAATGTATTTGGGCATAAGCTTTCATGGGCTATAACCCACTTCATGAGATGCATGGAGTGGAAAATACAGTAAACAGGTATAAATACACAACACATGAAAAGATGGGACTTGCCTTACCAAGTGGGGGGGCAGTGCTAATGAGGCCAGTTCAACTAGGGTGGATGTGCCCCATTTCCAACAGTTGACAAGAAGGGGTGAATATCAACAGAGGGGAAATTTATTTTTTGTAGCGACCCAGCCACTCCCAGTCTTTATTCAGGCCTAATTTGGTGGTGTCAAGTTTGCAAATTAATTCCAGTTCTGCAGTTTCCCTTTGAAGTCTGTTGTTGAAGGTTATTTTTTTTTAAGAATGGCCACTTTTAAGTCTGTTATTGAGCATCCAGGGAGATTCAAGTGCTCTCCTACTGGTTTTTGAATGTTACAATTCTTGATGTCTGATTTGTGTCCATTTATTCTTTTGTGTAGAGACTGTCTGGTTTGTCCAGTGTACATGGCAGAGGGGCATTGGTGGCAATGATGGCATATATCACATTGGTAGATGTGCAGGTGAACAAGCCCCTGATGGTGTGGCTGATGTGATTAGGTCCTATGATGGTGTCCCTTGAATAGATATGTGGACAGAGTTGGCAATGCGGTTTGTTGCAGGGATTGGTTCCTGGGTTAGTGTTTCTGTTGTGCGGTGTGTAGTTGCTGGTGAGTATTTGCTTCAGGTTCGGGGGCTGTCTGTAAGCAAGGACTGGCCTGTCTCCCAAAGTCTGTGAGAGTGAGGGATCATCCTTCAGGTTAGGTTGATGATGATGATGCGCTGGAGAGGTTTTAGTTGGGGGCTGTAGGTGATGGCTAGTGGCGTTCTGTTACTTTCTTTGTTGGGTCTGTCCTGTAGTAGGTGACTTCTGGGTACTCGTCTGGCTCTGTCAATCTGTCACTCAGTTAGGCACTCCCATCTTTTCATATGCTGTGTATTTATACCCGCCTACTGTATTTTCCACTCAATGCATCTGATTAAGTGGGTTATATTGCATGAAAGCTTATGCCCAAATACATTTGTTAGTCTCTAAGGTGCCACAAGGACTCGTTGTTGTTTTAACTAATAGAAGTTGCCTGTGTTTGGATGTGGAGATTTGGGAGACTTCACTCCTCAGATGTCCCTGTTGAGACCCCTTCTTTACTCCTCCTTAGCAGCCAGCCACTGAATGCTGTAGTGAGAAAGAGCTGGTTGTTCTAGGACAGTGTTTCTCAACCTGGGGGTCATGGGAGGAATTTAGGAGTTTTCGCAAGCAAGGCCGGTGTTATGGGGTAGGAAGCAGGGCAATTGCGTGGGGCCCCACACCACAGGAGGCCCCACAAAGCAAATTTACATATTTCAGTCCTGAGTGGGACTGAAGCTCAGAGCCTCGTGGCCTGAGCAAGGCTGAAGATAGGGAGTCACAATTTTTTCTAGTGGGAGAGGGTCATGATTTTATTTAAATTCCAGAGGGGGTCGCCGCCAGCACAAAAAGGTTGAGAAACACTGATTTAGGTGGACTGCATTGGCCCGAAGTGTTAACATAACCCAGTCACTCTCCAACATTAAACAGTGTTCAGCCAGGTTTGAGGTTTGGTATACAGAAATCTCCGCTTGCTTAGTACCATGGCAAACACACCATTAAAAATCCTTTTAACCTTTTCTTAAAGATAAAGAAAAAAGGGAAAATAGTTAAAGCATTTTAAATGTAAAGTATGAAGTAAGGCTTTCATTTTATTCCTTGTTCCCTTTCCCTTTAGCTAGAGAGAGGTGTTTTTTTTGTTTTGTTTTTTTTAGAGAAGCTCCCCATCGCCACCTTCTCCTCCACACCCTGATATGACAGTTTATTAGATGGTATTAAAGCGGGTAATAACTGTCCTTTTGGGGAAAGAGAAGAAGTAAGTTAAGATGAGCTGGAGCTGCTGTTGTTGAACAGGAACAATGACAAAACAGTCCTTCATGTAGCTTGTGACAGCAGCCTGTATAAAGGCTGCTGCACCATCATCCAAAGCCGTATCATCACAGTTAAAATTACTGTAAATGAAATATTAAAATAATCAGTAGAGAATGTCTGCAGGGAAAATGCTTACTCAGTTTCTGTAGTGTAGCTAAGTTCTTTGATCTCAACCACAAATGGTATTTGTGGTAAGGAAGTTTGTAAGAATGGTTCCAGGCTTGTTCAAGAGCAGCAGATTTCAAGACCTGGACCAGAAAAGCAGGCAACGCTTTTCAGGAGGTGTGATGATCCTGCTTCTATTCTTTTCCAGACTTCCACTAAAGTCTTTACTCAGCCACATGCATTTGAGTCCTAGTCAGATACCAGAAGTTCCTCAAAACATTGTACCATTTCTCCCCGTATCTCCTTTAAAGGTAGTGGGACCTGTGTTTGAGGGGCTTCTGAGTTGCATCTAAAGACAATTGACTGCATTTGGGAGGAGGCAGGTTTATGGTATGAATAGGCTGAAAAATCTCTTATCTGGTTTCTTCTTCTCCTCTCCAATATGGACTGTACAGTTACATGATTAAGACAGTATCTTGGTTTGAGTGATCTGTTCCTCCAGGCTTTGCCCTAGGATGCTCTTGCTTTTATTTGCTTTTTCTTGTGTGAGATCACATGCCCCTGAAAACATCTGGAAAAAAGACCATGGCCCAGCACCTCACAGGATGGCCATCCAGTCCACATGTGATTTGTTATGCCTGGTCATTTTTCTTCAAGGGTGGCTACAGTTGAAGGCATTGTAAGCACAGGCTGATGATTTTCCACCCTAGTCTGTTCCTGCTGTAGGCTTCCTTTCCTAATGGATCCCTTTCTATTCAAATGGTATCTCAGTACCATAGAACAGTAAGTTAAAACATAAGCATGACCATACTGAGTCAGACCAACAGTCCATCTAGCCCAGTATCCTGTCTCTGACAGTGGACAGTGCCAGATGCCTCCTGAGGGAATGAACAGAACAGGGCAATTTCGAGTGATCCATCCCCTGTCGTCCAGTCCCAGCTCTGGGACAGGGTGAGAAGGGGCTGCATACTGACTGCTGTTCTCAGAGACTTCCTGGCCTGGCTTCACCACACTCCAGCTCCCTTGAGGAGGTTATCACTGCTGTCAGCCCTAGACTTCTCTGGTCTTTGTATATCAGCATCTCAAAAGTCTGGGATTATTACAGGCCCTTTTGCAAGGGCGTGAGGGGAGGTGGGGAATCCTTTCATCTTTGCACAATGGCACAGCACAATTTAGCCCAAACTTTTAAAGTGGGATTTAATTTCTACTGCTCTGCATCCCTGGCTGCCCTGGTAGCATTCATCCAGTTGTTTGGTTGTACCACACCAGATCTGCTCCTCTTCATTGATGGGAAGCCCAGCATGGAGCAGAAAGCAGACTGGCTAGGCATATCCACGGGTTTTGGTGAAAACTCACTGGTGGGAGCAGCATCCCTAGGAGCACTTAAAAGCCTCTATGCACTGTCTTCATTTTCATGTACTCCTAACTCCCCTGAATAATGGAAACCTTTCCTGTCTCAAGCAAGGGGTTGCAGACCACTATATCATATCCATAATTTCTCCTAGCAATGGTAGTCTGCCATGGGGAGTGGTGAGAACCCTGTTACTCAAAACACTTAAAATTACCCTGGAAATGTGTAGTAGGGAACAATCCTGCATTAGACCCAATGGATGAAAAATATATTGAGTCAGGTCTTTTCCATGCCACATTTCTATGAGTCTCTGATAATGGATATTTACAAGTATTTTAATATGTACAAGTAAACATGTTACAATATTACTAGATACCACTGGATCTGAATATCAAGTAAACTGTTTCTGGTACCCAGTGTTTTAAGTAAAATTTTACTTGATATGGGTATTAGTCTTGCTAAATGAATAAGAAATATACTGTCTAAATAGAAAAGGAGTACTTGTGGCACCTTAGAGACAAACAAATTTATTTGAGCATAAGCTTTTGTGAGCTACAGCTCACTTTATTGGATGCATTCAGTGGAAAATACAGTGGGGAGATTTATATACACAGAGAACATGAAACAATGGGTGTTACCATACACACTGTAAGGAGAGTGATCACTTAAGATGAGCTAATACCAGCAGGAGAGTGGGGAGGGAGAAAACCTTTTGTAGTGATGATCGAGGTGGGCCATTTCCAGCAGTTGACAAGAATGTCTGAGGAACGGTGCGGGGGAGAATAAACATGGGGAAATAGTTTTACTTTGTGTAATGACCCATCCACTCCCAGTCTCTATTCAAGCCTAAGTTAATTGTATCCAGTTTGCAAATTAATTCCAATTCAGCAGTCTCTCGTTGGAGTCTGTTTTTGAAGTCTTTTTGTTCTAATATTGTGACCTTTAGGTCTGAAATCGAGTGACCAGAGAGATTGAAGTGTTCTCCGACTGGTTTTTGAATGTTATAATTCTTGACATCTGATTTGTGTCCATTTATTCTTTTATGTGGAGACTGTCCAGTTTGACCAATGTACCTGGTAGAGGGGCATTGCTGGCACATGATGGCATATATCACATTGGTGGATGTGCAGGTGAACGAGCCTCTGATAGTGTTGCTGATGTGATTAGGCCCTATGATGGTGTCCCCTGAATAGATATGTGGACACAGTTGGCAATAGGATTTCTTGCAAGGATAGGTTCCTGGGTTAGTGGTTCTGTTGTGTGGTGTGTGGTTGCTGATGAGTATTTGCTTCAGGTTCGGGGGCTGTCTGTAGGCAAGGCCTGGCCTGTCTCCCAAGATCTGTGAGAGTGATGGGTCGTCCTTCAGGATAGGTTGTAGATCCTTGATGATGCATTGGAGAGGTTTTAGTTGGGGGCTGAAGGTGATGGCTAGTGGCGTTCTGTTATTTTCTTTGTTGGGCCTGTCCTGTAGTAGGTGACTTCTGGGTACTCTTCTGGCTCCGTCAATCTGTTTCTTCACTTCAGCAGGTGGGTATTGTAGTTGTAAGAATGCTTGATAGAGATCTTGTAGGTGTTTGCCTCTGTCTGAGGGGTTGGAGCAAATGCGGTTGTATTGTAGAGCTTGGCTATAGACAATGGATCGTGTGATGTGATCTGGGTGAAAGCTGGAGGCATGTAGGTAGGAATAGCGATCAGTAGGTTTCTGGTATAGGGTGGTGTTTATGTGACCATCGCTTATTAGCACCGTAGTGTCCAGGAAGTGGATCTCTTGTGTGGACTGGTCCAGGCTGAGGTTGATGTTGGGATGGAAATTGTTGAAATCATGGTGGAATTCCTCAAGGGCTTCTTTGCCATAGGTCCAGATGATGAAGATGTCATCAATGTAGTGCAAGTTGAGTAGGGGCATTAGGGGATGAGAGCAGAGGAAGCGTTTTTCTAAGTCAGCCATAAAAATGTTGGCATACTGTGGGGCCATGCGGGTACCCATAGCAGTGCCGCTGATTTGAAGGTATACATTGTCCCCAAATGTGAAATAGTTATGGGTGAGGACAAAGTCACAAAGGTCAGCCACCGGGTTTGCCGTGACATTATCGGGGATACTGTTCCTGATGGCTTGTAGTCCATCTTTGTGTGGAATGTTGGTGTAGAGGGCTTCTACATCCATAGTGGCCAGGATGGTGTTTTCAGGAAGATCACCGATGGATTGTAGTTTCCTCAGGAAGTCAGTGGTGTCTCGAAGATCGCTGGGAGTGCTGGTAGCATAGGGCGTGAGGAGGGAGTCTACATAGCCAAACAATCCTGCTGTCAGGGTGCCAATGCCTGAGATGATGGGGCGCCCAGGATTTCCAGGTTTATGGATCTTGGGTAGCAGATAGAATACCCCAGGTCGGGGTTCCAGGGGTGTGTCTGTGCGGATTTGTTCTTGTGCTTTTTCAGGGAGTTTCTTGAGCAAATGCTGTAGTTTCTTTTGGTAACCCTCAGTGGGATCAGAGGGTAATGGCTTGTAGAAAGTGGTGTTGGAGAGCTGCCTAGCAGCCACTTGTTCATATTCCGACCTATTCATGATGACGACAGCACCTCCTTTGTCAGCCTTTTTGATTATGATGTCAGAGTTGTTTCTGAGGCTGTGGATGGCATTGTGTTCTGCACAGCTGAGGTTATGGGACAAGTGATGCTGTTTTTCCACAATTTCAGCCCGTGGACATCGGCGAAAGCACTCTATGTAGAAGTCCAGTCTGTTGTTTCGACCTTCAGGAGTCCACCCAGAATCCTTCTTTTTGTAGTGTTGGTAGGAAGGTCTCTGTGGATTAGTATGTTCAGAGGTGTGTTGGAAATATTCCTTGAGTCGGAGACGTCGAAAATAGGATTCTAGGTCACCACAGAACTGTATCATGTTCGTGGAGGTGGAAGGGCAGAAGAAGAGGCCCCGAGATAGGACAGATTCTTCTGCAGGGCTAAGAGTATAGTTGGATAGATTTACAATATTGCTGGGTGGGTTAAGGGAACCGCTGTTGTGGCTCCTTGTGGCATGTAGTAGTTTAGATAGTTTAGTGTCCTTTTTCTTTTGTAGAGAAGCAAAGTGTGTGTTGTAAATGGCTTGTCTAGTTTTTGTAAAGTCCAGCCATGAGGAAGTTTGTGTGGAAGGTTGGTTTTTTATGAGAGTATCCAGTTTTGAGAGCTCATTCTTAATCTTTCCCTGTTTGCTCTGGAGGATGTTGATCAGGTGGTTCCGCAGTTTCTTTGAGAGCGTGTGGCACAAGCTGTCCGCATAGTCTGTGTGGTATGTAGATTGTAATGGATTTTTTTACCTTCAGTCCTTTTGGTATGATGTCCATCTGTTTGCATTTGGAGAGGAAGATGATGTCTGTCTGTATCTGTATGAGTTTTTTCATGAAGTTGATAGATTTCCACTACATACGGCTAAATTCAGTGCCTTGCATAACGACAGGTTTTAGAGTAGCAGCCGTGTTAGTCTATATTTGCAAAAAGAAAAGGAGTACTTGTGGCACCTTAGAGACTAACAGATTTATTTGAGCATAAACTTTCGTGAGCTACAGCTCACTTCATCGGATGCATTCAGTGGAAAATACAGTGGGGAGATTTATATATACAGAGAACATGAAACAATGCATCCGATGAAGTGAGCTGTAGCTTATGTTCAAATAAATTTGTTAGTCTCTAAGGTGCCACAAGTACTCCTTTTCTTTTTGCGAATACAGACTTAATACGGCTGCTACTCTGAAATCTGCAAAGACTGAATTCCTTGTTCTTTTCCCCTGAGGTCAGATTAGTTATGTACAGTGAATTAGCAACATTCCTCCTTACCACTGGATGGTTTCAGAGTAACAGCCATGTTAGTCTGTATTTGCAAAAAGAAAAGGAGTACTTGTGGCACCTTAGAGACTAACCAATTTATTTGAACATAAGCTTTCGTGAGCTACAGCTCACTTCATCGGAGAAGATTATAAATCTGTCTACTGTCACTGTCTGTAAACAGTGAGACAATTCAGATCAGTTTTTAAAAGATCGGGTACCACTTGCAAAGAAACATTATACAACAAAGCAGTTATCAACGCATGAGGACTAGCAGGGATCACCACCCTTCTGTGTAGTCTAGCACAGGCAATCACAGACTCATTATTGGCTTTTGAAACATGAATAGAGATGTGACCTCTCTCTCTCTCCTTTGCCCCCTTCTTATTTCCCTTCCTCCTGTCAGCTTGACAAATTGCAGCTTTTGGGAGACCCCAGTAGTTGATGAGTCATTTGTGGTTAAAAATAGAATTCCTTGCAGCAAGGACACCCATTCCACTTTTGACGCATATGTCACTACTGACAGAGTCATGGGGCCAAGTGTGCCATGTTAATTAAGTAAGTGGAAAAAACTCTTTCTCTAGAGAATGCCAGAATTGGAATTGGGGCAACTCTGAAAGAAATAGCTTGGCATCTAACCATCTATGTAAACATCAGTGACTGCATTTAGGGCAATACGTAAAAATATGGATTGGCTTTTAAATAAAGTATTAGGCTGACTGGTCATTTTATATGAAAATGAATGTATACATGTAGGTGTATATAGACTTATAAATTTAGTTGCAATATTCATTTTTAAATTCACACATTTATAAATCTCTGTGTGTACCTTTATAAAGCTGACTTACTTTCAAAACTCACTGTGTGGTGAAAAGGCTCAGTGAATGGGTCCTTTGTGGCTTTGGTCTGTGTGTGGAACAATTATTTGTGATTGCACAAATGTGACACAAGAACTGTGTCCGGAATAAAACAACCTCTCTAGCTGCTGGCCTATCTTAGTTACTTGGTTGGGCACTCTGGGTTTGCAGTGACAGAGAATGAGGGTGGTGGCTGTGTAAAGATGGTATACTAAGGCCTCCCAAGAGTGGTGTCAACAGTTGGTTTGTATCACGTTTGAAAGTTATTTCATTTATTTATTTAAATGGTCATTTTTTTTGTTATGGAAGGAGTATTGCACCTACTGGTTAGAGAAGAGAACTCAGCGGTTGGACTTAATGTTTCTGTTTCTGAGCCACTCAGTGACTTTGGGCTAGTCAGTGAGCCTCATTGCACCTCAACTTACCTATCTGTAAACTGGACATAGCAATACCTGCTTCACAAAGAGCACCATGAAGCCTCATTAATTAAAGTCTGCAAAGTGCACAGATAAAAGGCTACAGAGTATTATTATTTAATTTTTTTTAAAGTTGTAAGGCACTTGAAATCTGTGGAGGAATGGAATAAAAACGAAGAACAAGAATAATACAGAGCAGTGTTCAAACATTCAGCCGCATTCAGAACAAGATTCAAGCATCAGAGGAGATCCTTACTAAGAAATAGAATAGATATGTGACTACTAGAAATGTGACCACTAAATGTGGGTTAAAAAAATAAGACACCACCTTGCTTAATGCTTCTGTTCTTTTTATGTCTTCATGTTAGACCTGCTTACTGTAATAACCCAAAACAATTTTTTACCCCAGTTAGCTCTGCAGACCCAGTCCAGCTCTAGGAGAGAGAGAGAGAGCCAGATTCTATTCTGGGCTTTGCATCATCAATAACATTTGCTATAGAATTGTTATATTACTGTTGACAGGAATTGGGTTCAGAACATGAGGGTCAAGCATTTGTGTTGTACTGTTTAAGACATAAGAATGGAGTGAAAGCATACCATTTTTACAGAATTACTCCTGGTGCCTGTACTTTTACAAGCATTCACAAATAAACATTTGGTACTGTGCAGTGTGGTTTATTTGTGACACCCATTAAAAGATTAATTTGTAAAACCCAGAAGCTTGCCAAAACTGCAAGAAACAGTGTGATACTCTTAGGATTTATCAGACAATGAGAGTCTGATCTGCTGATGATAATGATCCTCAGTGGTATTTCACTAGTTGATTATCTTGTTGTTTGTTACCCTTCTGGTCCTGTAAAAAAGACAGAATTCTCTTTCTACCTCATGTAATTCATTTCAGTCCTTACTAATCTTTCCTTAGGCTTTGTCTACACTGGCAAGTGAAAGACAACTTTTGTCATTCAGAAGTGTTAACACCCCCCCCCCCCCCGCTTCCCCCTCAAGACACAAGTTTTGTCAACGACAAGCGCTGGTGTGAACAGTGCTTTGTTGGCAGCAGTGCTCTCCCGCTGACAATGCTAACGCCGCTGGTTGGGGGTGGATGTTTTTTGTGGGCATGAGTGCCGACAAACAGCACAGCCGTGTCGCTAAAAGCTGCATAGTGTAGACATAGCCTTAGTCTCCTTTAAAATGACCATTTGTCAAGAGATCACACAGTTTGAGTGAGTGAGTGTGTGTGTGTGTGTGGGGGGGGGGTGATAGTGATGTGTATATTCAGAAGTGCCTGGTATTTTCCCTTAAAATAAAATGAGACAATTTAAAGGAATAAAGATCTCATTATTATAATCAAACTCAAAGAATTAGTCATGAATAGTGACATTAGTCAAAACACTTTTGGTTGATATATATTAAAAAAAAATCTTTGAAAAGATAGAATTGAAGTCAACAATTATTAGAATTATCTAAGGCATATACAGGAAATTAACTCTGTGGCATAAAGGCAGTATAAGGCATACAATTTCTTTTCGGCAAGCAAAGTAACTAAATGCATATAGTAACCATAAGGGATTGGTTCTCAAAGTGTGGCCCATGGAGCACTTGCTGGTGACTCTTCTTATTTCTATTGGTTAACTCACATTAAACATATAAATAATTGCTAGTCGCCACAGGGACATTATGGATTCATGAACAGGAGAGGAAGCTGGTGGTTTTAATCGCGAATAAGAGGGGAGGTGCTCCATTAGAATCTCTCTATTAAGATGTGGCCCCTACTTTGAGAATACCTCCTCTAAAGCAAACATTTTCTAATGAAGCTATTAACACACCAAACAATATCAATTGTGTGAAATGTTCAAAGACAATTTTGTTTCTACACTAGGCCCATTTTCTCTAAAGAATATAAAAGTATTTCATTCAGCAACCCTTTGCATGTAAAAGTCCTGTGATACTTTTCAGGTTAGCCTGGCTTTTCTCCTTTGGGTTCAGTTTTGGAGTTAGATAATCTGTGATATGCATCATTGGTACAAAATCTCACCATTTTAGAATTTAGATTTAGAAATAACTTCCATACAAAAACTCTCAATAAACTTCTACCAAGAATTCATATAACTTTCTCGCTTTGATAACTTATCAAATCACATGATGTATATAGAATCCCAGAGTTTACTGCTAATAAAATTATGCCATATTACACTTTTGTATTGCATTTCATACTGATACCACAGTATCACTTGGTGTGTATCTTGGATAAAGGTTGTGTTGTAATTGTTGTCAACCGTTGACTTTTTTTTAATATATACCATTTTAGCTTGGGTGTTTAGGTGCCCAAACTACATTGATTGTAATAGCTTTTAAGCACAGAAGGGCCCATTATGATCGTTTAGTCTGATTTCTGCATGATAATTACTTGGTGAGGTCCTATGTTAGCTACTATATCAAGTCCATAACTTCTATTTTAGAAAAACATCCAGTCTTGATTTAAAGACTTCAACTGATGGAGAATCTGCCATGTCCCTAGGTAAATCCCCTAAATTGTTCCAGTGGATAATTGCCCTCACTTAAAATTTACACCTTATTTCTAGTCTGAATATGTCTAGCTTCAGCTTCTGGCCATTGGATCTTACTCTTCCCTCTTTCTGCTATGTTAAAGAACCTTCTACCATGAGAAATTGCGTCCCCTGTAGGTACTTATAGATTGTGATCAGGTGACCTCTTAACCTTTTCTCAGATAAATTAAATTGACCAAGCTTTTTAAGTCTTTTTAGGATATATGGTATGTTTTTCAGACCTCAGATCATTCTTGTAGCTTTTTTCTGAACCCTTTCCAATTTTTCAACAACCATTTTGAAGTATGAATACAAGAACTGGACACAATGGTCTCCCTCATATTGTGTATTTCACTGAGACATATGCATCTAACTCATTTTAGACTTCTTTGAAAATCCCAGCTTTAGTCATTTTTCTAACTACTTTCTGAAAGTAGCACACCAGTGCGAAAGATAATGTAATGTGATAGGCAGAATTCAAGGATAAAAGAAAAGGAGTACTTGTGGCACCTTAGAGACTAACCAATTTATTTGAGCATAAGCTTTCGTGAGCTACAGCTCACTTCATCGGATGCATACTGTGGAAAGTGTAGAAGATCTTATTATATACACATAAAGCATATTTCATGCTTTCTTTTTGCGAATACAGACTAACACGGCTGTTACTCTGAAACAATTCAAGGATAGGCGTTCACAGACTTTAATGAGACAATCAATGAATGAAACTGTATAGATTTCAGATATTTATGTTTCTCATTCGCCTTTATGGTTTTGCTGCTGTGCCTTTAATTTATATCTGTCTGTGAAGGACTCCCAGGAGAACTACAGTGAGGAAGGAATAAGTGAACAAAATGGTAGCACGAAATGATCTTTAGATGTTCAGTTAGAAAGTAAGGGATCATTCTTTTCAAGTATAGATTTTCTTCTGTTTAGTATGTTAATTACACTGTTTTAGAAACATTCTATTTGACTTGACTCAGTTGGTCATAGACTTGCAATAGAAGCAGCAAGTTACTAATACCATACTGATTAAAAAATTACTCTAGGCTTTGATGTTATTTAAAAGCAGGTTTTGTTGTTGAAGTAAACTAGTCCCACAGTACAAAGGACAATACCTGAGTCCTTTGGGTTAATAGTCTACCAGCTAGTATCCCTTGGAATATATTTTAGCGTTCATACTAGTGATGGTCATACCTCTGAACCATTTAATAGTTACCTGATGCTTGTTGTTAATTAACCAGAATAATTTGGTTAATAAATTGTGGTTTTCTGTAGTGTCTACTACAATAGTGTCTAAAACCTAACTGCATATGTGCACATTAAATATATAATGTTTTGAATACTGGCTGGATGTATGTATAATCATATATATGCATATAATCATAGCTAGTCAATACAACCAGGTTATCGTTTCAAACTAATGGTCTAATGCTACTTAATAGAAAAGCTATATTACTGTATATTCTGTAAATAAATAATTTTTTACTTAACTCCCATAAGGTGCATATCATTTCCTACTAGTCATCACTGAAGGGAACGTGGTATGGAGTCTAATGAATATAAACAGTATTGTTTAGAATATAAAAGCCTGTTTAAACACTGTGTTGCTAAGTTGCAGGACGTATTTTCCAGGACATAAATGGAAGCGAGACTATATCCCACTTAAACTGCTAAATTCCTTATTAAGAAAAAAAGATTTTGTCTGGCTACTGCCAACCTGATATTTTGGATTCAAGCAAAGACATACAGGACAAACTTTTAAGATGAGGTTTTAGGTTCATTTCATACAGTAGTGCTATTTTAAAGTAGGTATAGTTGTATGGGGATGGATCATGAATTTCTTGGTTTATTTTTATTGTCTGTAAGTCAGGGGGAGTTTTGCCAGAACAAGAACTAAATGAGTGAAAACTGAGCAATGTCTTCAAAAGTTACCCCCAAATTATTCTCACTTAGAAAGGAATTTTATGTTACAGTTGGTGATAGGTGAACCTCAAAAGATTTGGAGGTTGAATGTGCCGATAAGATGTTTATCTGAATTTCTTAAGTCCCTGCAAAAAGGAGGAAGCATGGGTCCTGCTGGCTAAGGCAGAGTTGGAGAAGCTGAGGTCTATTCCCTCTTCCTCTGATGACTTGCTGTGTGCCCCTTGGCAGTTAACTTTGCCTCAGTTTCCCGATCTACTAATGCAGGGATTCTCAAACTTCATTGCACCACGACCACCTCCTGAGAACAAAAATTACTATACAACCCCAGGAAGGCGGACTGAAGCCTGAGCCCACCAGAGCCCTGCTGCCCCAGGCAGAAGGTGGGGCGCAAAGCCCAAGCCCAAGGGCTTCAGCCCCAGGTTGGGGGCCTGTAAACTGACTCCTCCTGCCCAGGGCTGAAGCCAAAGCTCGAGCCCCACTCCCCATGGCTGAAGTCTTTGGGCTTCAACCCTGGGGGTGTGTGGCTCAGGCTTCGACTTCAGCCTCAGGAAGCAGCGATTGGGGGGGTCATAACCCACTTTGGGGTCCCAACCCACAGTTTGAGAACTGCTGTATTAATGTATAATAATAGTTGTCTTTGTCACATAGTGCTTTGAAACTTAATTAATTTAGGTTTATAAACTGAGATCTTTGGGTGGCAGTCACTAGAAAAGGAGAAACCAGTCATCCTGGTGGTAACTCAAAAATGAAAGTGAAAATGCTGCTCCAAGATTTGATTGACAGTCGGTTAGGCCATTAATCAGCAGGGAATAGGCAGTGAGGTGAGGCGCTCAATGCTAGGGAGGCTGAGAAATTCCTTCCAGAATCAGAAGATGAACTGGGGTCTCAGGTCTGATACAGTGCCTGTTGGCAACCTGTGGTAGCGGAAGACTTTTTCAAGAAGAGCTGAGCTTTCTTCCATTCTATAGCAACAGTATGGCATGGGATGAAGTGCGCCATCTTTGTTAGGAGGTTGACGAAAACCAAGATTACTGAGTGTCCCTGGAAGTGTGGTAGTTTTACAATGAAGTCCATCGACGCAGTAGACACAGACTGTGGAGGTGTGGGCTGAGACTGGAGACTTAAGGGTTTTGATCATGGGTTCTTGTTATGGGCGCAGAGGCCATGGGATCTTATATAATCCTTCAGGTAAGCTTGTTGGCCTGTCCACCAGAAGCGCCTTGAGACCAGATTCCAGGTGTTGAATTGACCAAAATGGCTCATAAGTGGCAAATTGTGGCAAAGTTTCAATATCTGAAGCCTAGGTTTCCTCATTACAGCATTGCAATAAAGGAGGCTTTTCTGTAGCTGGAACTTGGGCTCGGGTACCTGCATCGTTCAGGGTCCGGAAGATCCGTGTTGTGAACTGGTCATCAGAGAGCAGATGGAGGATGTCAGATTACTGTCAATAATCCTTTTGACAAAGTTGGATGCCTTATCGCCAGCTTAGAGAGATTAATCTTTGTGGGATAGGGCATCAGGCTTCGTGTTTCTCGTTCCTGAGTGATACATCATAACAAAGTCAAAGCGAGTGAATAAGAGGGACCAGCGGATCTGGTATTGTCTAAGGTGTCTAACAGTTCATAGATACTCCAGATTCTTGTGGTCCATCAGGAATTGGACTGCAAATCAGGCTTCTTCTAGGACGTGGAGCCACTCCTCAAAAGCGGCCTTGATACACAAATATTTTTTTATTCCAAATATTTTTTTCCCCCATCAGTTAGTTTCAGAGATTAAAGAGCATAGGGGCAGAGTAAATTGCATGGTCTCACATGTTGAGATAATACTGCACATATGGCAAAGTTTAAGTGGGATGTGAGTGAATTCTGATGGATGCTGAGCTTAATTCCCCTTTTCAGTTGCTCAAAGCCAACTGAGCCTCCAAAGACCTAGCAAACTGGGCCCCATTTTTGGAGGTGTGCTGTTGTGGATGCAACCAAGCGAAAAAAAATCCTTTAATAAATTGCGTGTAGAAATTCTTAAACCCCATGAATTGCTGCACCCCATGTGTGTACTAGGGTGCAGTCCTGTCGGATATTGTTGCTACCTTATGAGTCCATGGTGAGTCCTTCAGGCAGCGTAATATATCCCAAGTCCTTATCAAACTCGCACTTCTGGAGCATTGTTTAGAAGTGGTTTTGGTGGAGTGTCTCCAAGTTCTGGTCTACACTAGGACTCTAGGACTTTAGGTCGAATTTAGCAGCTTTAAATCGATGTAAACCTGTACTTGTCCACACGATGAAGCCCTTTATTTTGACTTAAAGGGCTCTTAAAATCGATTTCCTTACTCCACCACTGACAAGTGGCTTAGCGCTTAAATCGGCCTTGCCGGGTCGAATTTGGGGTACTGTGGACACAATTCGACAGTATTGGCCTCCAGGAGCTATCCCAGAGTGCTCCATTGTGACTGCTCTGGACAGCACTCTCAACTCAGATGCACGATTGTTTGCCATTGCTCTGACGCAGGGAGGGGCAACTGACGACACGGCTTACAGGGAGCTAAAATCAACAAAGGGGGTGGCTTTACATCAAGGAGTATTTCAGGCAGGACTTCACGGAGGGTTCCAGTAAGAAATGGTGCACCTAAGTTATTATTCTTATTGGAACAAGGAGGTTAGTCTGGCCTCTGATTGATACATGGCTAGATTTACCTCGCTGCACCTTCTCTGTGAGTGACTGCAGTGTGACCTAGAGGAATGAGTCCCCTAGACGGGGGGTGGGGGAGGGGGTTTGCAAATGAGTACAAAACAAATCTGGTCTATTTCTTGTTTTGATACACTCCATCTATCTTTTACATCTTTGGCTGGCAGCAGACGGTGCAGAAGGACTGCTAGCCATCCTCATCTCTTGCCTGCCAGGCAGAAGATGATGCAATAGGACTGCTAGCAATCCGTATCACCTGCCTGCTCACCATAAGATGGTTCAATAGGACTGACTGCAGGACTAAAGAGAATGACTTGATCAAGTCACTCCAAATTTAGTCCCTGCGCCCATGTCTGCCTAGGCGCTCCTGATCGACCTCACACAGGCGACCAGGAGCACCTCGGACATGACGATGACGGCTACCAGTCCTATTGCACCGTCTGCTGCCACAAGGCAATGGGTTGCTGCTGCTGTGTAGCAATGCAGTACCGCGTCTGCCAGCACCCAGGAGACATACGGTGACAGTGAGCTGAGCGGGCTCCATGCTTGCCGTGGTATGGTGTCTGCACAGGTAACTCAGGAAAAAAGGCGCGAAACGATTGTCTGCCCTTGGTTTCATGGAGGGAGGGAGGGAACGGGGGCCTGACGATATGTACCCAGAACCACCCACAACAATGTTTTAGCCCCATCAGGCATTGGGATCTCAACCCAGAATTCCAATGGGCAGCAGAGACTGGGGGAACTGTGGGATAGCTACCCACAGTGCAACGCTCTGGAAGTCGACTCTAGCCTCGGTACTGTGGAAGGACTCTGCCGAGCTAATGCACTTAATGCACTTAGAGCATGTTCTGTGGGGACACACACACTCGAATTTTTAAAACCGATTTCTAAAAACCCGACTTCTATAAATTCGACCTAATTTCATAGTGTAAACATACCCCAAGACAGCATGCACGTGATGATTGTGAAGGTCCTGACTTTCAAAAAATGAAGAGGATGTCCAAGTAAATGAGGACAAATTGGTCCAGCATGTCCCTAAAGATGTCATTTATAAAATGCTGGAAGGATGCCAAGGCATTGCACACCCCTCAGTAATCCACGTAAGGCCAGAGGGAGCCACCTCCACGAAGAAGATTGGGGTCCCCACTGGGGACATGGAGGGGCGAATTAACTTTTTCTGCAGTTTTTCCTGAGTTAGTCCAGAATGCCTGTAATTCAGGTTTGGAGGTGCCCAAAAGGAATGTATGTTCCTGGCTGAAAATCGAACATGTCAGCACAGTGTTTATATTTAACAGGAAAGCCTGGAGCCAGTGAGAGGAAGTTGGGGACGGGGGAGTTTGGGATCGCCTTTGGATCATCCTTTCATGTCTGAGTTCTTTGGAAGACTGCGTATGCTGCAAAGGGTTGTTGGTTCCAGGCTGGCTCTCAGGAAACAAGACTGTTGTCAAGATGAGCAGTCAAAGTGCACTGTGCCTGATTGCCAGCAAATGTGCAGGTGATAAGCGACAAGCTAGGGGATGCCAAGGATAAATGATGAATGGGGTGCATGAATAAGTCCAAACTGGAGAACTTCTTGGTGGCTTCGAAGGGTAATTACCTTTAGGTGAGCTGATTGGAGGGTGACTGGTCCTGATGAAAGGAGTGACCCTAGGGACTTCACTGACCTGCAGGAGTCCTTGCACTGGGTGGGGATATTGCATGCTCAGTTGAACTCCAGATCCACAAAATTTCCTGAGGTCCCCGAGCCCACACTGCCTCTTGATTGCATTACAAGGTGCTGGAACTGGAGAGGAAGTTGGAGATGTGTTGGATGGTGTTTGGCCATCACCTAGATACCAGCAGACAAGTGGTGTGGGCTGCTAGGAAGAGGGGAAGAGTGCCAACCCAGAGTCTGAGGGTTGGCATTTCCCAATTCAGGTGCAGATTGGACCATGACAGGGCAGCTTCATGCAAAGTGTCCTGGCTTCACACAGTACAGGCCCAGTGCCTGGAATTAATTCTTCTCCGCATTGGAGAGATGGGGTTGGACTTGCATGGGTTCAGGCGATGGAGAACAGACTAGTGATGGCGGGCGGGGAGGGCAGAGCCAGCAGAGCTGGTGGAAGCCAGGAGAACCATCTTCTTTCTTGGTAGTGTGTAGTCAGCCATCAGTCCATCCTGATGCACCGGTCAACTAGGGCATCCAGACGGGGATTCCACCTGTGCCCATTCAGCTTTAATATCATTATTGAGGCCAAGCCAGAAATGATAGCGCTGGGTGGCCTCATTCCACTCAGTATCTTCTACCAAGCATCAGAACTCCAATATTTACCAACTGGCCAGCATCCCTGCTGCAATGCCTGAAGTGTGACTTTGGTTGTACACTCATGATTTGGGTCATCAAAGATCACCACTGTAGGTTAAACTAAACCCTCAAAATATCCCAGAAGGGGGCTTGATTTTTTTCTACAGGAGCAGAGATACCCAATCCAGGGCCTTCCCTGTAAGCAAGCCAATAATCCCACTCAGGTTTGATCAGTGAGGTACAACTGCTGGCGTAACAGATATAGGAGCTGACACTGTTATAGGAACCCATGAAATTTGTTCTGATCACCATTGAACTTGTCAGGTAAGGTGAGCTTGGGCTCCTAGAGGTCAGAATTCAAGGCCGCACAGTGTGAGCTTGTAGGACCACATTCTGCAGCTGTAAGGCAGCAACCTGGAGCTACAAGGACTCTAGGGCTCCCAATACCTCTGTCAGAAAGATATTGGCTTTTCTAGAATCTGTGCTAACTGTATCAGCTCTAGTTCTCTTACTGTTTTGTATTGGAGCTGCTCAAACTGTCAGTGACTGGGATGTGACCACTCATGCCCAGTAGTTAGAGTAGACATCAGTAGACAGAAAAGCAAACCCCAAGTCTGAGTTGGAGTCAGAGGCCAGATGTCGGAGCCAAGGGCCAGAGCAGAAGTCAGGAATCGGACCCGGAGGATGCGGGTTTGGTTACTTGGAGTGCAGCTGAGCAGGACTGGGGAACAAACCTGCAAAGGAGCTATTGCAGCTGTGGGTGAATGCTTTGGTCAGCTCCTGAATTACTGCTGCTGTTGGGCTTAAGAGCCGGTTTGCTGACTTCAACCAATCAGGGGCTATAGCCAATCAGGCAGCTTACTGCAGGCCAGCTATACTCATTAGGTTGCCTAGAGACTGGCTCTGCTGCAAGCCCTGCTTCCAGATTGGCTCTGTTGCAGGCACAGATCCCTGACGCAGTGTATTATAAAAGTGGGCTGGAAATATTGTGAGATGATGCATTCTAAGGAGATGCCTGGTAATTCCTGCTTCCATCAGGCTGAAGAACAATAAGGGATAGTGATCCTTAGATATACAGCACTAAAAGGGCCTGAATAACAGCCGTGGAGGAGAGCACTGAGAAAATGGGGGGTAAGGGAAAAGGAGAAAATTGACTTGCCCAAGGTTGTATAACAAATCAGTGACAGTGCTGGAAAGTAGAACCCAGGAGTCACTGACCGCTCTACCCAACAGACAAAGCAGAATAAAAAGAAAAGATAAAATAATACCCTCCAAAATGGAGCTAGAGAGAGAGCATTTTATAGTTTATTTCCTCCCCCTTAGAATTTCCTTGAAACTACAGAGATGTACCAGTAGGAGTAAGTAGTTCTCTATGCAACTCTCATTAAAGTGCAGTTATAATCTGAAAACTTGAGGTAAAGTTGACACTGTGGGGTTCCATATTAGAACTGCTCAGTTTAGCAGTCAGAAGATGTGCTGAGGTGTTGTAGTCAGTGATGAGCTGCCAAACTCTTAACAACGGGTTCCCTCCTCACCCCACGAGGGGGCCGTTGCCCACCCCCGTCCCCCGGGACTCCTGCCCCATCCAACCCCCCTGCGTTCATTGATGCCCCCCCAGGACCCCTGCCCCATCCACCCCCCTCCCTTGTCCCCTGACTGCCCCCAGAACCGGGCAGGAGGGTCTCGTGGGCCACTGTAATGGGTGCCCACCCCACCCCGAAGAGCCAGAGGCTCCTGCCAGGGGGCAAGGTCAGGAGTCCTGGTGGTGCTTACCTGGGGCAGCTCCCAGGAAGCATCTGGCAGGTCCCTCTGGGTCCTAGGGGCGGGGGAGCGAAGCTAGGGGGGGAGCAGGGGGAGCTCCCCCACTGATCACATCAAAAGTGGCGCCTTAGGCGCCAACGCCCTGGGTGCTTTGGGGCTGGAGCACCCATGGGGAAAATTTCGTGGGTGCAGAGCACCCACAGGCAGCTCCCCGCGCCCGGCCCCAGCTCACCTCCGCTCCGCCTCCTCCCCTGAACGCACCACCCGCTCTGCTTCTCCGTGTCTCCCCCGCCCCCGGCTTCTCGCGAATCAGCTGTTCGGCGGGAAGCGGGGGAGGGCAGAGAAGCAGGCCATGCCTTCCTGTTCAGGCCAAGAGTGGTGGAGGTAAGCTGAGGTGGGGAGCGGTTCCCCTGCGCGCCCCCCCGGGTTACCTGCTGCGGCGTGGGCGGCCCTCCTCGCTCCCCCGGCCCCAGCTCACCTCTGCCTCCCTGGGCCTGAGCGGGAAGCTGCCGTTTGCTTCTCAGCCTGCCCCGGCTTCCCGCGCGAACAGCTGATTTGTGGGAAGCCGGGGTGGCGGGGGGCGGGCGGAGAAGCAGAGCGGGGCGGCGAGTTCAGGAGAGGAGTGGAGGCGGAGCGGAGGTGAGCTGGGGCTGGGGGTGGGGCGGGGAGCTGTCGGTGGGTGCTCTGCACCCACCAAGTTTTCCCCTTGCGTACTCCAGGGCTGGAGCACCCATGGAGTCGGCGCCTAAGGTGCCACTTTTGGCCAGTTAAATTGAGAAGCCCGTTTAGAACCGGTTGTCCCTCGCGGAACAACTGGTTCTAAAAGGGCTTCTAAATTTAACAACCGGTTCTAGCGAACCAGTGCGAACCGGCTCCAGCTCACCACTGGTTGTAGTCCATAAATTAAAGGAGACTCAGGAAGGAAGCACATGGAGCAGGCATCTTAAGAGCCACCGTTTTTATGTAGATACCTTTCTGACAGTAACTGCTAATTAATATGATCTTTATTTTCCAGTATTGCATTTATCATCAGCCAAGTTATTAGTATCTCTGGGTAGATTCAATCATGGTGTAACTCCATTAAAATCAATGGATGAATATAAACCAGGGATGAATTTGGCTTTGATTTTTTTTTTTCTTTTCAGTTTACAGTAGTTCAGAAAAGGAGTTGTGCTCAGCTTTTTAATGACTTTGAAGAAAATAAAATATCCCTTTTTTACTTTCTGGCTTGTTATAGTCCCTCAATTTCTTGAATCAGTGAGTTGGGGAACATCTGCACAGGGAAAGGCAGAGAATGCGGGTCCTCGTCGTCCTCCTCCATGGGCTCTTCTTTTCATCATCTGTCTTGGAGCCAGAAGAGTGTGACCTCTTAATTGGCACAGGATAGCAAGGGCAATGGCTAAGCATGCTAAGGGTTAGTGGTATTTCAGAACAAGCAGGGATCTTAAGAGACAGTGGGCTTGATTCTCCTCTCACACCAGTGTAAATCCAAAGTTCTCTGAA
This sequence comes from Chelonia mydas, assembly GCF_015237465.2. Classification (NCBI taxonomy): domain Eukaryota; kingdom Metazoa; phylum Chordata; order Testudines; family Cheloniidae; genus Chelonia; species Chelonia mydas. Next base: position 63,357,522 of record NC_057853.1, on the reverse strand, counting down.
GTCCAGGGAATTGCTCAGTGTAAAACCAGAATAAGTGAGTGGGGGTTGCCATTTTTAGCGCTGCTGGCCAGATTGAGAAATCACTTGTGTGGTCAATGAGTTAAATAAGAACAGGGACAATACTAAGTGAGGATGAAGAGCTTTCATACCCCTTGTGCTGCATGGACCAATGCTGGCAAGGTGGCTCCAGAGAGGCTATTTATACTTACACCTTCACTATGGTTATCCCTGGTTGTTAGTATGATGAAAAACAAGTGCAGTGTAATTAAACTTTTATGAGTTAAATGGAACCATAGGATTAAAGGGTACATATGAAGAGAAACAACCTCACAAAAAGCAGCACTGAAACCATGTGGCACCTGGACTCATGCATGGTCTCAACATGAAATAAAAAAAATCCTTCACTTGAAATTAGAAGCAGCTTTACTGGAAAGGTTCATACCCTTTGGGAAATTTTCCATGATTAGTGAGGTTCTCTCAGCTGTGTCTTTTGTGGCCCTGTTTCTGTACTGCTGTTGAACAGTGTTTCAGAGCAGCTAAATACAATAAAACTGGTTACTGTGATTTTTATATATGCACAAGATGGGGCATCTGGGTAATATTTCTGGCTCTGTCACAAACTTCTTCTGTAGTATTGGGCAAGTCACTTACAGCCTGATTTTTGACAGGAACTGAGTACCTGGAGCTCCCATTTACTTTTTATTTGGAGATGCAGGTGCTCAACAGTTCTGGAACACTTGCTCTTTTGTCTCTCTAATTTTTCCCACTGGTAAAATGAAGATAATATCATCCAAGTCCTGTAAAGTGGAATTGGGAGGTAGCATCAAAGGATGAGACTTGGAACAGGGTTTCAGGACACTTACGTTATATTCTCAATCCCGCTGCCACCTTGCTGAGTGACCTTACAGTTGAACAAATCACTTAACTTTTGTGCCTCAGTTTCCTTTACCTTAGAACTGTTGTGAGGGTCAGTGCATTATTGTACTTTGATACCCTTTGAGGAAAGGTGCAGTATGGAGGATGCGCACAAAATGTCATTGTAATTATGAACATCTATCAGTGTAGGTATAGAAATAATTTTTTAAATTATCAAATTTAGAAATGGGAACACAAGCAAAGCAAGCAATATTGCATGGTATATCTAGATCCAAATCAGTGAGACAAGAGTACAAATCCTTCCCGTGACTCATGGAGCAAGGAACAGAGGCCGGGGCTTCCCAAAGAGTCTAAGGGAGTTGGGTGCCAATTGTGATTAAAAATATATAAGGAAGTTTAAGATCTATGCAGACACTCTGCCTGGCTGATATTCTTGACTCTACATGGTCAGTTACAGTAAGTCTGCTGTTGCCCTCCAGAGGAATGACAGGCATGCAGGGGGGATTATTTTGAGATTCCTTAGGGTCCTGCCAAAAGACTGTCTGCCTCCTGCCAAGCAATAACTACAATTCAGATAACACCACTGTAATGCAGGAGCCTGCACAGCTCTTGGGAAGTGTGGAAGACTTGCTGTGCTTTGCAAGACCCTGCATTGTCTACGTGATGCTTGCACCCCACATACACAAGTAATATGGCTGCATTTTGGATCCCCTCCATAAAAGGAAGAATCGAGGCATAACTTCTAGAATTTCCCCCCTCCCGCCCCCAATTGGTTTTTTAAGATTATTCTCATTACACTTTAATCTTGATTATCCAAAATATCTTGGCCTCTGTTCTAGAAAACATGGAAAAGTCCCTTTATTATTCCTACTATTCTTGTGCTGTAGATTAATGGTAGTCTTAAACTTCCGGTGCTTGTCAATTTCTGGCAAGCTTCACCTAGCACTGAATTCACTCAATCAAAACCAAAACTCAGTAACAAGCAAACTACAGCAGAGTGACTTTCTGTGCAGATTTACAATTTGTATGGCTGAGGTACATCACTGATTAGAGTGAGACACAGAATCTCTTCAGGAATTTATGTATCTCAAACATGTCCATCAACTATAATTAACTCCCAACCGTATTTACATGTAGCATCGCTATAGGAGCTTTTCTTGCCTTATTTACAGATGTACTAGTTAATATAAACAATAATATTATTGAAAACTGTTCTTCTAACAGACTGCTGAAGAATGCTAATGTCAGAACAGACTAGCTTGTCAATCTACGCATATGAAAATTAGAGTTATTTACAGCTATTCTCTTGGGACACTGTATCTGTGATAATAAAAGAATTCTTAGGGGGAAATTAAGGAAGTAATCAGTTTGCTAATTGAAGTTACCCAGGTCACATTAAACAGAGGCAAATTAAACTGTCTTCTTGCAAAGCAAGAAGCAACATCTGTTAAACAAAGTCAAGGGCAACTCTACCGCATTGGATCTTCTTTTGCAGAGATGTGGAACTTTATTTCCCTGTGGTTTAAACCTGGAAGACAATGCAGCTATTAAACATTTGCTGTGTTTTAGAAAGTCAGAAGTAGTAAATAGGTGAAAACAAACAAACCCAAATATGCTTTTTACAGTGCTGTGTGTGTGTGTATAAATCTATTGCAAAATACTATCTGTGTACATGTATGTCGAAGAGACTGCATAGATTTTAAATAATGGGGAGATATAACAGAGATGTATAGGTATGGTAAGATAAGATTGTTTGTTCTTCTTGGAGCTCTCAGCAAGTAAACCAAGCAATAAACTGTCACTGAGACTGAATAGGATAATCGCCCCAAATAGACAGAAAATTGGCTTGATTCACTCTCCCTGTCTCAGGTGCAAATTTCAGTCCTCTGGCCCTGGCAGGGGCAAGTGCAACTCCGAGGGGGGATGGATGATGTTTACAGATCTGCCTTTCCTCAGAGGGTCTGCTGGGACAGTGCGAGGATCTGCTGGGAGAGTGCATTTTAACTTGTAGCAGAAGAACCCCACTGGCATTGGCTGACAATGCTGAGCACCCCTGGTTAGCCTCCCTGTCTGGCCAGTACTGTATCCATTGTGGCTGCACACTGGCTAGAGCCAGGTTTCCTGGCAGAGCAGACGTGTGCACCTCGTGTCACTACAAGCTCTGCTGGATGTAACCCAGGGTTGAACAGAGCCAAATGACGGCACTTTGTCACAATGCCAAGATGGGAGGGGTTGCAAGTGCTTTGGAATATAGGATTATAATTCAAAATGATCTGGACAAATTGCAGAAATGGTCTGAAGTAAATAGGATGAAGTACTCCACTTAGGAAGGAACAATCAGTTGCACACATACAAAATGGGAAATGACTGCCTAAGAAGGAGTACCACGGAAAGGGATCTGGGGGTCATAGTGGACCATAAGCTAAATGAGTCAACAGGGTAACACTGTTGCAAAAAAAGCGAACATCATTCTGGGATGTATTAGCAGGAGTGTTGTAAACAAGACACGAGAAGTAATTCTTCCGCTCTACTCCGTGCTGATTAGGCCTCAACTGGAGTATTGTGTCCTGTTCTGGGCACTACATTTCAGGAAAGATGTGGAGAAATTGGAGAAAGTCCAGAGAAGAGGAACAAAAATGATTAAAGGTCTAGAAAACGTGACCTATGAGGGAAGAATGAAAAAAATTGGGTTTGTTTAGTCTGGAAAAGAGAAGACTGAGAGGGAACATAACAATTTTCAAGTACATAAAAAGTTGTTACAAGGAGGAGGGAGAATAATTGTTGTTCTTAACCTCTGAGGATAGGACAAGAAGCAATGGGCTTAACTTGCAGCAAGGGAAGTTTAGGTTGGACATTAGGAAAAACTTCTAACTGTCAGGGTGGTTAAGCACTGGAATAAATTGCGTAAGGAGGTTGTGGAATCTCCATCACTGGAGATTTTTTAAGAGAAGGTTAGACAAACACCTGTCAGGGATAGTCTAGATAGTACTTAGTCGTGCCATGAGTGCAGGGGACTGGACTAGATGACCTCTCGAGCTTCCTTCCAGTTCTATGATTCTATGATCTAAAGTCAGACATCTCAGATCCTGTTGGAGATAGAAGCAGATGCAGGATCCCATAGGGAAACTGGGAATCTTTGTTTTTGCCAGTGTGTTAAATCTCTCATTTCTAGCCCTGCAGGCTGGGAAATATTGGACTTTAAAGTCATGGGGAATGGGAGGAAAATTTTATTTTGTGTGACTGCCCCTGGATGCTGTGCTGAGTAGCAAGGGCTCTGATGGGGATTCTCGACTGCTGAGAGCTGCATCCTGTGGGTCAGTCTGACTACTCCCATTTTATGGAAACTGAGCCATTAAGTGACTTGCACAACCAAATGTTATGTTTGGTCTCTATTGATTCCCAGAGCAGCTCAAAATCATGGGGGCACAAGATGGATGAAAGCCATTTTAACGCTGCTTCCCTCTGAATTGTACTTTCTGTGCTGCATTTCCTGGAGGCACAGCACAGAATTCCACCCATGGTATTTCTAGGTCACTGAATCATGCCATTGTGGGCCTTGAGAAGGTGCAGTGTATTCCAGGAAACTCCATATTGAAAGAAGGAAAGAATCTTTCCCTGGCAGGTTGATGGAAAAAAATAAAATTAAGGCAGCTGCATAAGGCTGCTCAAGGCATTTGAAGTGTGAGAATGCATTGCAGGGAGGTGCATTAATCACAAAAGGTGAATGATAAAGTTAATGGGTCAAATCCTCAGTTGGCATAAATGAAGCGGTGCTGATTGACACCAGCTGAACACCTAGCCCATGTATTGATACCCTCGTTCAGCAGTTTGTCATATGGATACCACCCTTCACTCCTGCCATACTGTACTGGGCTGTACAATTGTTAGTCCAATTACCTTCTTATTCATAAGTGATTGTACAAAAAAGTGAGTCACACAGGTCTTCCCAAAACAATGACAAGTACAAGCTCTGTAATAGACCACATCATCACACAGCGGATCAGGTTTATCACTGATCTAATTACACAGAGCTCAGTGGTGTCATCCCATGGAAGAGTTTCGAACATTTTGTTCATGCTGCTTATTTGTCCTATTTTGTTTGCTTTGTGTGACTTTTCCTTTTTTAGTGTCCTGCTTTTTTTCTTTCAGTTACTATGGAAACAGTGTACTGGGTGACTCTGTCATAGCAATAGACACAGAGTAGTTAATTATACAATGATTTGTGAGATGATTATGGCAGCGTACATAAGGGGGTGGGAGATGTGTGCATGAAAGCAGGGTGGGCACTGATGGTTGGCATCTGAAGCTGAAGGTTTCCCAAGTGTGTTGTTATGACTCCTGTTTCATTCGCTTGTAACTTTACAAAACGTTCACTTTTTGTGCTGAAACATTTGCCATGACCCTTGATTGAGACCAATAGATCCCAGGTGCCCAAAGGATGTGGGAGGAAGATGCTCCTTAGAAGATCCTAGGCATCCTATAATGTTTGAAAAATGTGATTAGACCAGTTCAAAGCACTTCAGTTGTCTAGTGCTCACTTAACAAGATACTTGTCTGCATTTAATTAGATATACAGTGGAATTCTGTATAGCATGAAGTAAAATTTTTCATGTAACAATTTCACTCTAATATACAGATAAGTCTGTATCCAAACTTCCCCCAGACTTATGGCTTGGCCCATTATTTTTTCTTTTTTAAGCACAGTTTGCTGAAATAGGAATTGCAATTTGGAACAATCTTTTATTATACTTTGGGTTTAAAAAAAAATGAATAAGCTTTTTATATCACACTTCCCCCAAGTGTGTTCCACTTCTTATGGTATGTACCATCAGAAGTATCATCATATAGTGAGATTGTTTAATTTGTACTGGTTCTTGGTTCAGATGGTATTCAGATATTTCAAGCTGTCAAAAATATAAGTACATTCCCAGAGTATGAAGCAGTTTTAGGCTGAGATTTTCAAAAGGGCCTTAGGAAATTGGGTGCCTAAGTCTCTTAGGCCCTGGCTACATGACAAAGTTTTCCTAATGTACGTTGCCCTGGCATACATCTTCCACAGTCAGTATATTGCTTATATGCATCTTGGTGCTGGGCATAGTGATCAGGAGTGCTTATGTCAATGCACAGTGCAGTGCACCCTGGGTAGGTATCCTAGTGTGCAACCCGCCACCATTCAGTGCATTGTCTTTTGGGATGTATCGGCAATGCATGGTGGGGCAGAAACAAGTCTTGCAAGACTGGAATCAAAGGGTCAACTTCCATCATGCAAATTTATCCATCCCATAACATTAGATCCCATAATTTTTACACTTATTTTCAGTATCCCATGAACCCATGTGGGACTAGTCGCTGTCTGCCATCTCTAACAGAAGCATAGAACCTGCACAGCTCTGCACTATTGTCATGAGCATATGTCAAGGCTGACTCCCCACTCTGGCACTTCGAGTGCAGAAGGTGGGGGCCCGCAAGGACTCTAAAAATTAATACTGGCCACTCCAGGCTGGTATTAAACTCCCAAGATTACAGCTTTTCTCTGACCTTGGAAGGGTAGATGCTGCCACCACCCAAGTGAAACCTCTCCCCCTTTTGAGAACCCAGGAAGGAGCACTTGGGAATTCCTTCCTGTGGGGTACCCTCAAGCCCTCTCATCCCCACTCCAGGGAAGAGCTGAGAAAGAAAACAAAGGAAATGGAGGAGCTGCAAATGGTAGAGAGTCTCTTCTGGACCTGAGAAATGAGCAGGTTTGGGATGACGAGCAGAACTTTCAGATGCGCATGACCACGTTCCTGGATCTGTGTGCTGAGCTTGCCCCAGCCCTCCAGTGCAGACATGGCAAACTGAGAGCTGCACAGTCAGTGGCGAAGTGAGTGGCAATTGCACTGTAGAAACTAGCAATACCAGATTGCTGCCGATCAGGGCAAGTCACTTTATAGTGAGGAAAATCCACTGGGGGGCTGTTGTCATATAAGTGCAGGGCCATTAATTGCCCCCTGCTATGCAGGACTGTGACTCTCGGAAATGTGCAGGATAAAATGGATGCCTTGCAGCTATGGGGTTCCCGAACTGAGGTGGAGCAATATATGCCATGTATAGCCCTATTTTGTCCCCAGAGCACCTTGTCACAAAGTACATCAACAGAAAGGGCTACTTTTCCATGGTTATGCAAGCACTGGTGGATCACTGGGGATGCTTCACTGACATCAAAGTTGGCTGGTCAGGGAAGGTGCATGATGCTCACATCCCTAAGAACACAGAACTGTTCACAAAGCTACAAGCAGAGACCTCCTTATCCAAACAGTGGCTTACCATTGGTAATGTTGAAATGCTAATAGTGATCCTGGGAGACCCAGCCTCCCCCTTACTCCGCTGGCTCATGAAGCCATACACCAGCCACCACAACAGCACCAAGGAAAGATTGAACTACAGATTTAGCAGATGCAGAATGACCGTTGAATGCACTTTTGGTAGATTAAAAGAGTGCTGGTAGATTTATTCACCAGATTGAATCTCAGTGCGAAAAATATCCCAATGGTTATAGGTGCCTGCTGTGTCCTGCATAATATTTGAGAAGCAAAGGGGAAACAGTTGCTGCACGAATGGAGGGTGGAAGTGGAGCAGCTTTCTGAGTTTCAGCAGCCAGACACAAGGGTTAACAGACTAGCTCAACAAGGAGCTTTAGGGAGGCTTTGAAAGAGCACTTTAATAGCAAGCCAGCCTAATGTGCTGTTGTGGAATGTGCTATACCTGGTGCTGCAGTTTGTGGACCTCTTAGGAATTGTGTGGTGCTTGCTGCACAACTGCATTTATCCCTGAAAGTGAAGCTAATCATATTGGGGTGCTTGCTGTACATTTATGGTGACTACACTATTTGGCACTGATCCTATGGGCTGTGAGTGTACAAGACCACCATTTTCACTGCCAGCAGGCATTATACACCATGAGCTGTAAACTAATCAAGATGAATGACTTGCAGAACAAAAGTTTTGAATTACAAAAACAGCTCCAAACAAAATATCCAACCTTAAAAGTAAATACATTTTAACTTAAAAAAATTTGGGAACCTTAATACATAAACAAGAGGAAGGAACACTGATGTCAATTGTGGCTACACATACATGCACTGACCTATGAGAGCCACAGCTGATGTGAAGCTGTGGCAGTCCATGCTTTCCCCTAGTGTGGAGTGGATGGGGTAGGCATGTGAGCCCTGAGGTGATGTGGGATGCTGGGGTGGGGGCATGTTGAGAGAGGTGCTATGAGGCACTTCTCCACCAACTGCAATGGCAGTTGAGCCCGGGATTGTTGAGCCGGGAGTCCACAAGAGTCTGCAGCACCTGTGTTTGCTGGCGGAGGAGCTCCATTATGTCTTGGTGCGTCTCCCTCTCCTTTTTATGTCCCTTTCTCCTGTTCGCCCTTTCCTTCTCCATACAGTCTGCAGTATTCACCCTCCAGCCCTCTGTTCAAGGTCTGATGCAGCACTGGCTTGCAGGATCTTGCAGAATCTTGCAGAACATGTCCTCCTACATCCCCTTTTTTCTTCACCTTTTCTGGGTTAGTCATTCCACTGGTGTACTTCTCAAGGACACAATGGCTGCAGCTACAGAAAGAACACACAAGTACCATTGTCAGTATAGTAGGAATGGAAAGTGAAACTTTAGATTCAGAACTCCCCTTTTCTCATGCTCTACTAAAGTGCTAAACAAGACATGCTCACTGGCACTTTTTTTCTTTTGAATTTTTGTTCTCAGCACCACTCAGCATCGGCCATGGTGGGTATGAGCCGCCAGGGATGCGGGAAACCAGGAGGAAATTGCTCGGTTGCATGAAACTATGAGTATAGGGCACTGGCACTGACTACCAGTACCATTTTCCACAGGTGATATCTGACTCCTGAGGGTAATGAAGACAGAGAGAGCACAGTTGTTGCTGGCATCCCAAAGCTGCCTGGGCCCGTATGTCACTAGCCTGTTAATTTTGGCAGGCACCATTGCCGTAATCGCCACATGGCATTGGAAAGTGTGGGACTGCAGTGTAACTCCATGAAAGTTTCATTGGGATCTTTCCGCAGGATTCAGGGACATCCTTGTTTACATAAACAAACTGTTCCACGTTGTCCCCTCTGATTAACTCGAGAGGGGAATGAAAAGCAGATAGCAACTCTACCTTTCTTTGTTGGACCCGCTACCTCTTGTACTACAAGTAAATGAAGGAAAATTCAATATCTGTGTCCTTAAAAATTGGGGCACCATCACTGTAATGGAAAATTTATTTACACACTTACCCGACTTTCCTTCCTCTGCTTCAAGCTCACCTATGCTTGACTGCAGGGACTGGCTGGATTGTGGTGGAATCAAAAACAGGTCTTGGCTTGTGGCACAACTCAACCTCCACAGTTACTTGTCCCCCATCCTCTTCTTCCTCATCCACCTCCTCCTCCTCTTCGCTGTTCACCACAGTGGCCTGTGACTAGGACTCCTTGGAGGTATCTATGGTGGTGTGCAGAGTGGTGGGGTCTCCACCAAGTATGGTGTGTAGCTTTTTGTAAAAGTGGCCGGTCTGAGGCTTGGCATCAGTCAATTGTTTATCTTCCTGGACTTCCGGTACACCTGCTGCAGCTCTTTGGCTTTCACGCAGCACTGCTACTGATTCCTGTTGTACCTCTTCTCCTGCATCCCCCCAGCAACCTGCTTGTAGATGTTGATGTTGCTCTGTCTGGTTCGGAGCTGTGCCTGCACAGCCTTTTCTCCCCATAGGCCCAAGAGATCCAACATCACCTGTCTACTCTAGGCAGAAGTGCATCTGGAGCATGTGGCTAGCATGGGCGGCTGGGCAGTCGTGCTGCATCAGGCTCCATACATCAACCGTGACTCAGTGCTGCTTGGGAAGCTGGTGTTACTGTGGCCATGTCTACACTTACCGGGGATCAATGCTGTTGTGATCGATGCAGAGGGGGTCCATTTAGCGGGTCTGACCTGCTAAATTGACCACAGAGCGCTCTCTGGTCGACCCTGGTACTCCACCGGAACAAGAGGAGTAAGGTAAGTCAATGGGAGAGCGTCTCCCATTGACCCAGCAAGGTGTAGACAACACAGTAAGTCGACCTAAGCTACGTCAGCTCCAGCTACATTATTCACATAAAGAAAAGGAGTACTTGTGGCACCTTAGAGACTAACCAATTGCATACTGCGTCCGATGAAGTGAGCTGTAGCTCACGAAAGCTTATGCTCAAATAAATTGGTTAGTCTCTAAGGTGCCACAAGTACTCCTTTTCTTTTTGCGAATACAGACTAACACGGCTGTTACTCTGAAACCTGTCATTATTCACGTAGCTGGAGAAGCGTAACTTAGGTCAACTTAAGTTGGGGTTCAGGTTGTGGGAGGGGGATCTGGGCTGGGGCAGGGGATTGGGGTACAGGGGAGGTGAGGGCTATGGGCTAAGGGTGCAGGTTCTGGGGTGGGGCCGGGGATGAAGGGTTTGGGGTACAGGAGGGGGCTCCATGCTGGGGGGGCTCAGGGCTTGGGCAGGGGGTTGAGGCTTGGGTTTGGGGTGTAAGCTTACCTCGGGCGGCTCCCAGTCCACGGGCAGTGTGGGGGCTAAGGTAGGCTGCCTGTCCTAGCTGGCACCATGCTACGCATGGTCCAAAAGCAGCCAGCAGGTCCGAGTCCTAGGCGGGGGGGCCAGGAAGCTCCACACGCTGCTCTCGCCCACAGGCACGGCCACCTCAGCTGGCCAATGGGATTGTGGAGCTGGTGCTCGGGACCGGGGCAGCACGTGGAGCTCTGTAGCCTACCCACCTAGGACCCGGACCTGCTGGCTTCTTCCAGGGTGTGCGCAGCATGGTGCCAGCCAGGACAAGTAGGGACTAGCCTGCCTTAGCGCCGCAGCACTGCCGACTGGAACTTTAGTGGCCCGGAGGAGCTGCCAGGGTACCTTTTTGTCCGGGTGTTCTGGTCAAAAAACCAATTTCAGGCCTCAGACTTTAAAAATCCCAGTCTTATTATCTCTTGCATCTCTGAAATATCAAGAGGGTTGCTTCCCAGTTAAAAAAAAGATGCTAAAATATTTTCCTGGGTCAAATACATACAATTAGTGAAAGGTTATAGCACTGACTCTATCTGCAGTCCTTCTCTGTTTTAGACACAAGTAGCATAGGTGTTAATTAGTCATACAATTTAATTTTATGGGGGTGCTACTGTATTTACATTAAGTATGGTTAGATAACATTACTTAAAGAATAAGTGTTGTGGAGGCATTCACTACTAGCAGTAAGAAAGGAGTCTAGATAGCTGGGATAATTTTTTCTGCTACTGCTCCTGTCACAAACAGAAGACACTTGGGTGATTTTTTTCTTCTTCTTCTTCTGCAGAGCTTGAGTTCTTTCCAAAAGCAAGTAACCTGTTTTGGCTGCTAAACTGAGTAAATCGACTTAATTGACTACATTGGGTATTTTTTTTTTAAAAAATGAAGGAGACTGGGAGGTGTGACAGAGAGAGAGAGAGAGATCCTTCCCAGTAAACAGTATTCTTATTCGGTATCTGGGTGAACTGCTGTACCAGCTTCCTCCTCTTTTGGCAAAGGGAAAAAAATATATCTTGCCAAGTCTAAGTGAGGCCAAGCTTGGTGAGTAGTCAAAGCTCCCATATGCCAACCAAACCCAACTCTGCTGCAAACGTCATTTTGGGGGTGGGGGGGGGGGGGGGCTGAGTCATAAAGCTGTGATTCAGTTGTAGCTTTTAAAATTGCTGTATGGGGTGGATATAGTTTTTAGTAGGTTGTTTATTAGATATGGACTGTAGTTCATAAGGTTGAAACAATAATCAGCTTGCTAGGATAACCTGCAAGCACTATGATATTGATATAGAACTTTTTTGTATCTATCTATTCTCTTCACACACAGCTCTCCATTAATACTCATTGCAGTTTTGTACCTACAGTGAAGGGAGAATGTACTCCTAAAAGAGCATGAGTGGGAACTAATTTGTCTGGGAGCAAGGAGACAAAATATAAAGAGCATAGAATGGAAATTTGATCTTCTTTAAATATGTGCCACTCTTTGTCATTTTCTAGGATTCAGAAATTTACAGTAACTAAAAAATCAGATTCCAGTCATGGGGCTGTGAGCTGGGTTAAACCTTGTTTGTGTTGAGTTCATTGAAACTGATGATTGTGAATGCACCACCCGTCATTTAAGATAGTTGTAAGAACAGTTAAGGAGTCCCACCTAAAGCAAAGTAGATTGCCCAGAAATTAGCCCCTTGTATGGAAGGGTTCCCCTGGATATTGTTTTGTTGTGTGTGCCTGTGGGCATGGAAAAGACTAGCTTGGGGGGATGGATAGAGGGAGACAAGAAATAGAGAGAGAGAGAGCAAGAGATCCCAGGATCAGCCTGTTGTAAGCCTGATGTGGCCCTGGGACAAGCCTAGAGGGAGGTTTGGTGTTGGAGTGGGCCAGGCTGAGAGAAACTTGGACCTATAAGCAAAGAATACACCTTTGGATTTTGGTTCCTCTTGCATTCACAGAAGCAGTTCATTGTACATTTCTTGTAAACAAACAAAATTGCATCAAAGAAAATAGCAGACTTATCAATTTCTACCCCCAACTGGAACAACCAACAAGGCCCTGAACTTGACTAGCCATTTGCGTCGAAAACAGGGAAAAGGTGTACAATGCACAGGTGCGAGGTTTTTTCAAAGGGGTACATGCATCAGCTACATGTCTAATAGCCTGCTTGTATGCACAAATGTGGTAACAGTTGATGCAAATAGGTTCAGGTCAAAATTAGTAGTTCCTTATTTAAACATATGGCCTTGTGATCAGATATTTCACCTGCTTAATGAATACAAATCCTTAGTATGTATAATGAGTACAAAATACTGACTTTAGATGAAACAGGGCTGCCCTTTGAGGTTTGCTTGTAATAAAATGCTTGCCATCTATATCTTCCCTTGCTTTCTGCCAAGCCCCCATCCTGTTCATACAATGAAAGCCTCCTTTCCCACAGTACTATGACCTCTAGAAGGTACTTTCTCAATGAAATGCAATTTTCACATGCAAAAAAAATCATAATTTCCCTAGGGTCAGATGTTGATAACCTTGCTCCGGTTTAGTGCTTTATTCCAGGATTAGTCCTATTGAAATCTGTTGGTCTATCTATGGAATAAGGTGCTCACATTGAGTAGTCAGGGTAAGTATGTAATTACTTGTTGATTCTGCTATCTGAATAAGACTATGGACAATTGACTTATATTTATTAAATTGTCATTTTAAAAAAGAGTTCTGAGCTTTAAAGCTTTTGCTTGTCAGGACTTGAATTCAGAATTGTATATTTCTAACCCCTGCCATAGAAAAGATCCCCTTTTCCTTTCACACTTAGTGCCATTGTCAGCAGCTGTAGGAAAGCACACACAGCTGTGAGCTTTTTAAAGACTTAGCAGTCCTGTGAAGGATGAAATAATTTCTGATTACAGTATTGTCAAATGTGTTTGTCATTTTTAATACTAAAGCACATATGAAGGTAGAAGAAACATGGAGTAAAATGCCTAGCCCTGCTGAAGTTAATGTGAGTTTTGCTATTGTTATCAGTGGAGCCCGGATTTTAACCATGATTAGTGGTTAGACCAAGAGCCTGGGAGTTGGAATTCCTGGTTTCTATTCTTGGCTCTGCCACTGACTCATTCTGTGACCTTGAGTGAGTCACTAAAGCTGTCTGTGCCTCAATTTGCCCATTTATAATTGGATTGGTAATGCAATAGGTACTGTCTCTCATAAGGATGTTATGACAATGAATTGGTAAAGACGGATAAAAGAGGGTATATAACTGCAGAGAAATATTGCGTCTTTGTTTTTATTTTACCATATTCTGTGAATGTTTTGGGATCGTGAACTTTTTTGCAGTTTTTTAAATTTTAAAGCTATAGTTAAATTCTTAAATCAATAGTTACAGTAGAGTACCTAATTTTTTTAAAAAATATGCTTTCTCTTTATAAGGTAAATTTGGGTTTAAATTTTTGGTCCATTTTCTTTTATTGGTTATTCCCCCCTCCCCCACCCCCCGCAAAAAAACCCACAAAAAACTGTTATTCTGTACAGTGCCAGGGTAGTTTTGATTTATTTGCCTTCACAGTCTGAAGAGTGATACAGCAAGTTGCCTAACACAGGATGAAAAGAGATGTAGAGTGACCATTTGAAATAAACCTTGTCTGTTTCTTGCTTTTCATAATCCTAGTAAGCACACTACAAATTTCTAATTTGTCACATTAAAAGCATAGGGAAGCACTAGCAAAACAAGTCTTTGTATAGCATCTAGCACAATGGGATCCTGATCCATGACTAGGACTCCTTGGTACTATGGTAATATAAATAAAAATGAGAACTTTTCACTTTTCTTAATACTGCTTTAATTATTCCTTCAGATGATGGGACATAATGGTTAGTGACAACTGTAGCAACCAATGATCTTTTGTCCATATGTCAGCCTAAATGAGAGAAAACACCGGTTAATAGTTCCACCTTGTTAAAAATAAATGAAGTTCATTAAAATATGCTTTATTATTCTTTTCCACATAACGCACCAAATCCTGCACTGCCCTGGCATGTTTATGAAAGATGAATGACCCCCAGTGGTCATGTTGTAGATTACCTGCTGTCAGTTGTCGCTTCTTCTTTTCCCCTGTTAAAGAGTCAGAAATGGAATTATTTCAGACAGACTAACTTTGATAAATGATTTTGACTGAAAAAAATTGCTTTCAGTCTGAAATCTCAGCAAATCTGTCCTGACAAGTATTTTTCACTGGCTAAGGTTTTCTGATCACTGTCACATATTGAAGGCAGTGAAAAATCTGAAAATATCACATAACCAGAATTGTTCACATTAGGATTCACCTGGATGAAGACAAGAGATGCAATCAGTTTTGTTCTAGTATTTCATAGACGTGCTTCTTTTTGCAAAATGTGAAGGGAGACTAACCGACTAACAAGAGACCCTAAGTGCAAAGTGGAATGGCATCAGAAGAATCTTTATAATAATAAGCAAATGACCTTGACATCTGCCCCTCACAATGGAATGTATATATATTTTTTATTACAAAATATTATTCCCTTAGCTAGATAGAGAGATTCACACACACACAAAAAAGCAAACAGCCCAAAAGCTCCAGGGAAATACTGTCTCAGATAATTTGCAGGAAAGATTTTATGGGTCTGATCTCATTCAAGTCAATGAGAATTCAGGACATTCAGCACTTTGCAGGAGCAGGCTCTCTATATCGTATAGATCTTTGCTTTAGTAGCCACCTTGTTTTGGTGCTCATGCAATAAGTTCATGTAACATTTCTGTAATATATGTATTAGCACTGTTTTATATACAATTATAATATACCCCATATATTATCAGTGTCTGAAGTACATAATGCAGTGCACAAATATGTTGCTTCTACTAAACAAATGCATTGCTTTAAAACAAGTGGCAAGAAAATAAAGATCTACAGTATACATCTATAGTACAGTCAAGGCTGTATCTCTCTGTCACTATGTGTATGTTTTGCCTGGGATCTTCGAAAGATCCTGAGTAAGTTAGACATCCAACTCCCATTGACTTGCAATAGGATTAGGGTGCCCAACTCCCATATATTCCTTTGAAAATCCCAGCCATAAACATATGAATGTGATGTCACTTCGAATCCACCTGTCTTGCAAGGGCAACACACAGTTAGAAATCTAAATGGCATCAGATGCAGCCAGACACAAAAAAGAGAATTCACGTTGTGGGCCAGTTAAATTTTAGGTGCAACTCGCTCTGTTTATGTATATATAGATGGGAATAGAGCTATGTAAATGCGTGTAGATGTATATTGTTTTATGTCTGTATCTTTAAAAACTCTAGTCTTAATTTTCAGAAAATGGAAACTCATATCCGAAACTGTTGTCGATGAAAGAAAAAAAGAAAAATTAAAATTCTTTATGCTGGTGCCTTGCCTTGCTTTTTCAGATAATAATGAGCCATGTGCATTGAATTTCAATTCACTTTGATACTGGGAAGCAACAATAAGGAAGACTTGCAGGTAGAAATATAATTTTAAGCAGCAGATCAGGTTCTTTAACAATCCCAGGCTCAGCTTCAGATAAAAAATGGAAGTGTCATTCATTGCTGCATTTTGCACACTGGCCTTAGGCTGCTCACTCCCGCTCATGCAAGCTGCCAGTGTCTTTCCCAGCCCACACCTAGGTTTGATGTCAGTTTTCCCATTAAAAGCTGATAGAATGGAAAGTACTGTAATGCAGACCCATACCTGACACAATGAGGCTCTGCGGCCTATTCCCACAATACACAGGGAGACTCTGCTTCGCTCCCATGTTGGCTGCAGGGGATGCTCTGCAATAGATCCAGTCAGACACATGGGAGACTGAGAGATCCCCATCTAACATAGGGAATTCCCTGATGCAGTCTTTGTCATCTGCAGGGGAAACTAATGTAGAGCCTCACTGGAGACAGAGGGAAGTTCCCCTGTAAATCCCTTGGAGTATGGAGGAAAGCACCAGGGGGAAGGGATGAAGATTGAGCTGCTCCAGATTACACATTAGATGCAGCAGAGTTAAAATGAGCTCTACTACACTCCATCAGAGCTATAAAAGCGGACATAGATATCCATCAGACACAGGGAAAGCTAATGTAGGACCCAAAAAGAGACTTCAACCTATTGTCAATTCAGTATCAGATTTAGAAGAATAAAGTTGGGGATTATAGAATACACACTCCTAACATAGAGAAAAGGCTCCAGTAGACAAGGTGTGTGTCAGTGTAAGGTGTGCTTATGATATCAGTTCCACAGTTAATGGAAACTAAGATGGGCTGTAATGCAGGTTTTCTAGAGTTGCAGAATCAGTTAATTGCCAGTACTTTAATAAGGGGTTCCCGCACACACAAAAAACCCACCACCATCACCTAGCCTGCGAACCACTCCTGGCCACCAGGAATGGACATACTCAAAGAGGGGAGAGCTGTCATTTTGTTTTCATTATTACAACTGTGGAGGGAAGGCAGCACTCTTTAGGGCAGCGTTTCCCAAACTTTTTTGGGAACACTTTTTAGCCTATTACAGAACGCTTATAATATTATTTTGTAGTCGCTTGGTTTTCAAATAAAAAATTGCGTTATTTATGCTCAAATATATTTTATAAAACAGCAAAAAAAACAAATTTAAAATAACTTGAACTAACAATTTCTAACTGGAAAGCACGTACAAAGTAGTACAAAAATAAAGTGCAAGAGTCAAAATTAAAAACAGTGTTCCACTTTAAAAAAAACCCTGTTTTTATATATACACAAACAGCAAATGAATTAGATTTTTACTAGGAAAATCTATTTTTATAAACAGAAATACAAACGTGGATTTAATGGGATTGGTGTTTCTGTGTTTTTCTGTCACAAATTCGCTTAATATTAGGAATAATGCCGGAAAAAGAGTTTTATGTTAAATTATACTCATTCAAAAAGAGTTGTAAACTATGCTTCAAATATGCCAAATTTAAAATTAAAAAAATTTAAAGACCTTTTTTTTCATTATGATTCTTTCACGGAACACCTGTTCACATTGTGTGGAACACCAGTGTTCCCCGGAACACAGTTTGGGAAACACTGATTTAGGGACTAAACCTGTAAAGTGAAATTCACTGGAAACTTTGTTTCTGAAAAATATTGCCACTCTTTGTCACCCTTATTGGCAGTTTCAGCAGAGATCCCTCCAGTTCAGATCTCGTGCACATTGGTGGGGAGCAGTGTGAGAAAGCTAATGCTGACTTTGCTTGTGCTGTACTTATTCTGTGGGTTAATCCAGTAGAGGACTTAATTTCTCAGGCTAAGAACACAATACCCCTCACAAACACTAAATTCATTAAAAAATGTGTAATGCTTCCCAGAGGTACCCAGGGCTTTGAGGCACCTCCCTACAGCCTGCTCTTAGAGTGAGAAAGTCTTGTCCATGCTGCTCTGGATCAGCTCCCTAACTCCACCAGCCTCTGGCAACACAAGCACTGCCCGCCTGGCCTCACTCTCTGTGTGCAGGTTAGCGATAGGCACACACCAACCCCTGACTTCTCTGAGGGTCCCTCTGGAGTACCCAGCTCTTGTGCCACTGAATACCCATGGCACTCTCAGATTTGCCACTTCCAAAGCAATCATACACACCAGCTTAAGAGTCAACTCAGGATTGCCCCTATACTTAACACACAGCACTTGGATATAGTGAAAACCAAAGTAAGTTTATTATCACAGAACAGAGATTCAAGTGATTAGAAAGTAAGTGTATTGGAAACAAATGGTTACATATAAAACAAAATCAGAACACAGTCTAGATCTTAACCTTAACTCAAAAGACATTCCTCTTCCTCATACAAGATTGCTTACCCCAAACCTTTTTCCAAGATTGAGGAATGCCAGAGTGGGGCTCTGCACCCTTAGCTACACCAGACCAGACCTTTGATGTTCACCTGAAAACATGGTCCCTCTCCGCTCCCTGCTGTTTACCTCTTCCTGTTGGTTTTTTTTTGTTTTGTTTTTTGAAGTCTCTGCAAGCTCTTCATTAGCATTTGACTCACTATGCTAATAACTTCTCCTGTAAGACAAAATGGTCCACCAGGGAGATAAGGGACTCCCATTTCCCCTCTGGAGAAATTTGTCTCAAAGGCAAGCTACCTTGAGTGATCTGCCGTTAACTACAAGGCCTAGAGAACCTCATTTTCAGCATATATACTTAAGTCCACACATTTTCTATAACATCTTGCAGTGGCTGTGATGATCAGTGTGACACACACTTTCTTTAGAGACCTTATATGACATGCTTTTGGTGAACCTAGGGGACACCTGTGTCCCTTGCACCCGTGACGTCTGCCACTTGGCATCCAGAGGTCCCTGGGTCACACAATGCAAAGTAAGAAAGAGAGAAAACACACTAACCCAAGCACACTAATACTAACAGGAGCCTCAGCTTCCAGAGAGATTAGGATATGAGAGTTACCTCCATGGAAAATCAGGTGCCCTACCTTTAACAGAGGATACTCCTAGAGTGGTAGTGAATGAGGACATAAAATGGCATTATTGACTCTCCCAGTTCTGCTACCCACTTAAGCATGTACATTTGTGAATCAGGGCCTATATTAGCATTGGCGGTCTTAGCTGTCCCTTTCCTAGTGTGTGCATTTGAAAGAATGTGCTGTTGGAATGCTGACCAGAGCCCAAATCTATCTGACATCATTCTTGCATTTTCATTAGACACTGGGGAAGATGTGGATCGATTTGAAGATTGTCTTGCTCTGTGCAGTTTTTCCTTGACCACATTGAGAAGCCCTTTATAACCTGTAATCCCCTGGAGTCATCTTTTGCTCCATCTTTCATAGCTTTCAGGAGAGTAGTTATGTAGTACGCTATTTAGGAGTTTGGCATCTTGTTTAATTTGCAGTGTCGTCCATTACCTACATAGCTAACTGCTGATCCTCACAGATGACTTGTGTGCAAATAAAATCTAAAAATAATCAAGTATTTTAATCAAGTCACTTTGTATTATTATCTTTGATGTTAATTTCCTATTTAACTTTATAATGAATTTACAGTACTGTAAAATTGTGCAGAAGTGGGTGATGTTAGAGCACCAGAAGACAAACCGTTCGCTCTCTCAGGATTAGTGCATGTATTTAAGCTTTCATGGGCACTTTTTTTGGCACCCTCCTTTCACTACATAGAGCTGCCACCTTTAAGAGTGTTGTCCTTTGGTACCAATTTGTGCATCACAATCTGGTATTGTGATGCAAGCCCTAACAATTATTTGCACAGATGGAGTCAAGCTGCACATTTCATCTCTGGATTTCTATCTAAGCTCTCCCAGAATTTGGTGGATATTCAAATCCAGAGTTTTGGTGTGGACCCACCTCTAGTTATTTTAGCAATCTAGCCAGACTTACAGAGCATAAAACCAGAGAAACTGAGATGAGTGGCAGGGGGAAGGGATCATGTTATGAGGTTACTGAAAGAAAAGGAGACTGATTTGTGCTCATTATAAGTCAAAGGTATTCAAACCCCAAGGGATCTCATGCATTTCTCAGGAATATTGTATTCCATGTTTAAATAGGATTGTAGTTTTGTCTTTCAAGTGGTACATGAGATGACTGAGACACTTACAAAATTCAGAGATTTCTTCCTTCAATATATATCCTGCAAAGGCGGAATATTAGCCACAGTCTCTGAAGAATAGCTGTTATAATCTGTGTTGCTGAATGTTTCAGTTAATTGGTCTTATTGTTTTTGAAAGGCTCTGGGATGTTTACACAAAGCTTGTTGAGAAAGTAGAAGAATTTGATTGTTAGCTCAGTAGTTTGTAGTCTGCATAATAATGAAGTCAGACCTTTTTAGAAACAGGCTGTAGGAATGAATTAACTAGGAAGTTGTACAGACAGTGGGAAGAGTCATTAAAAAGGAGGATTTTGGTCCATTCTTACATGAGATTGATAGTGCTTAGCCTTCAATTTCCTTTGAGGCTGTACATCAAAAAAAAAATAAAAATAAAAATTGGAGTTTCCTTTTCAATTGTCAGGCTGATATAAGAATTTGAGGATTTTTTGCTACTGCCTGTCCTGAAACCTTCAAATTACTCTACTGCATGCACATTTCAATAAACCTGACCTGTTTCTGATGTAAAGCAGCTCCTCTCTCTTTTTTTGCAGTAGGCCTTGTCATGTTCAACAAAGCATGCCAAGAAATGTGTGCTGCTGTTTTTCTTTTTTTAAATAGTTAAAAGAATAACTATTAAGAGGTGAAGAAAAAAGTATCCTAGGGGCTCTTTAGCAGAAGGTCATTATTTTACTATTTGGTTTACAGCCTTCTAGCTATATAGGTAGCTGCTGGTTAAAAGCAGGAAAGACTGCAAGACTGCACAAAGACAGCACTGTAAATGTAAATGTCAAATAATTGTACTGAAAGTTTCTGAGGTTGAATACAATAAATGCATGAGGCACTTCCAGATATTAGTCATACGTCTATTAACTGGTTCACACATATATTTACGCTCAGTGGGCCAAATGCCCATCTCTATTATACCAGCATAACTCTGTGGATTTTAATTTTTCTAAACAAATATATTAAGTAGTTGACTGATCAGAACTTTGTAACATGCATGTTTGAGTCTGTTAAGAATCAGGTTCTGCAGCACTCACTAGTTTTAATAAACTTGGTGATGGCCAAACTGCAAAGGTTTTGCTTTGCATCAAATAAGCGCACACCAGTTCAGACATTTAAACAAATGGTTTGCAATGTGGGTAGGGATTTTGTGGGATCAGGCATCTCTGTGAGACTTCCAATGGTTCCTGCTCTCAAATAGCCCAGAAATAATTTCTCAATCTGTTTAGGCACTTCTTGCAAAGCTGTATAGCAAATAACAGAAGCAAAAATTAACCAAACTCTTTGAACTCCAAAAGGGGTTGAAGCTAAAATGAGTAGAACAAACAAAACAATCGTAATGATATTTGTCCATTACTAGATGGAAATGGTAGAATTATCAGTGATAAGGCAGAACTATTCAATAAATATTTCTATTCTGTACTTCGGGGACAAAACACTATTTCCATTTAAAAAGTATCTCAGGAGGATGTTAAATAGCAGCTACTAAACGTAGATACTTCTAAATAAACATGGATAACTTGCATCCAAGAGTTTTAAATGAGCTGGCTGAGGAGGTTGTTTGGCCATTAATGCTGATTTTCAATAAGTCTTAGAACACCAGAAAAATTCCAAGAGACTGGAAAAAAGCTAACATTTTGCCAATCTTTAAAAATGGTAAATGGATGCTGGGTAACTATAGGCCTGTCAGTCATAGAATCATAAAATATCAGGGTTGGAAGGGACCTGAGGAGGTCATCAAGTCCAACCCCCTGCTCAAAGCAGGACCAATCCCCAACTAAATCATCCCAGCCAGGGCTTTGTCAAGCCTGACCTTAAAAACTTCTAAGGAAGGAGATTCCACCACCTCCCTAGGTAACGCATTCCAGTGTTTCACCACCCTCCTAGTGAAAAAGTTTTTCCTAATATCCAACCTAAACCTCCCCCACTGCCACTTGAGACCATTACGCCTTGTTCTGTCATCTGCTACCACTGAGAACAGTTTAGATCCATCCTCTTTGGAACCACCTTCCAGGTAGTTGAAAGCAGCTATCAAATTGCTCCTCATTCTTCTCTTCTCCAGACTAAACAATCCCAGTTCCCTCAGCATCTCCTCATAAGTCGTGTTCCAGTCCCCTAATCATTTGTGTTGCCCTCCGTTGGATGTTTTCCAATTTTTCCACATCCTTGTAGTGTGGGGCCCAAAACTGGACACAGTACTCCAGATGAGGCCTCACCAATGTCGAATAGAGGGGAATGATCACGTCCCTCGATCTGCTGGCAATGCCCCTACTTATACATCCCAAAATGCCATTTGGCCTTCTTGGCAACAAGGGCACACTGTTGACTCTCATCCAGCTTCTCATCCACTGTAATCCCTAGGTCCTTTTCTGCAGAACTGCTGCCGAGCCATTCGGTCCCTAGTCTGTAGCGGTGCATGGGATTCTTCTGTCCTAAGTGCAGTACTCTGCACTTGTCCTTGTTGAACCTCATCAGATTTCTTTTGGCCCAATCCTCTAATTTGTCTAGGGCCCTCTGTATCCTATCCCTACCCTCCAGCATATCTACCTCTCCTCCCAGTTTAGTGTCATCTGCAAACTTGCTGAGAGTGCAATCCACACCATCCTCCAGATCATTTATGAAGATATTGAACAAAACCAGCCCGAGGACCGACCCTTGGGGCACTCCACTTGATACTTGCCCAAGGGGTGGTGTAATTGTGAAACTTGTGGGTACACAAGACAAATCAGACTCCTGAAAAGGGTACAATGGTCTGAAAAGATTGAGAACCACTGGGCTAGATGATCACAATGGTCCCATCTATCCTTGAAATTTATGAATCTGTTGGTGAGGGTTAGGATCTGTTTTTTATCCGTCCCTTCCTAATCTGAGCAACATAAAGGAATATCTGAGAACCAAGCATATGTTCTATTTAGGTGCATTTTACAGAGCGTTTTATAAGAGACTTCAAAGTGAGGAGGTGAACTATAGTTGGTTTATAATGGACAGATTCATAAAGAGGGAGCATGGTATTATGAATCTGATCACCATGTAAAGCCATTACACAAGATAAGACTCCTGTTTTTTTTTTCTCCCCCCAAGTGTTCTGTTGTTTGAATCAGTTCTTTCTGGTTCTTTTCCATGTTAAACGTAGAGATGAGCCAGATCCAAGTCTCCTTCTTAGAGCCCCCAAATGCCCTGGAACTTTCAGGATGTTCAAAATTGGAATTGGCATCCAAATTTTCCAAAAGGTCTCGATTTTTCACAGTACTCCAAGCCAAAAAACTGGGGGTGGGACAGGGGTGGCCTTGAAATACAGATTCAGATGCTTTATTTTGAGCTCATATCTACTAGCAGGTATCTTCATCTCATAGGTGATAGAGATGACACCAAGATCATTGGCATTCTTGTTGTTTTCATTGATGGCCTTATTGCAATTATGTTCACTTTCTAATCCCAGATAGTGCTTTTGGGGATAATGCAGGGTACAGGAAATTGCAATGAGTTTTAACCCAACACAAATACTCAGTGTCTTATATGAGTATTATACCTGTGAATTTAATGAATGAACTAATATAATATGTAGGCACTTTCTATTTTACATACATCCCATTTAGGTTCCCTACAGAGTAACTTCTGTTTGTAAGTGTAACCCTTGGATTTATGTCCAAGTGTTCCCAGTAATGCAGAATCTAGCTTCATCATTGCCCTGTTCTTTTTAAGATATGATTTATATTTAAGCTGCAGTGACAGTTCTGCACAATTTCATCACTCCAAAAAGTGGTTTTGAAATATTTTCCCTTTTGTATGGTCATACAGGTTTGTAGTGCTACAAAGATGTAAAACAATCATTTTACATGGGAAGTACCTAAGAATGCTCCAGCAGATTATTGTGCTTTAAAAATCCCCCAAAATAGAACACCCCCCCCCCAAAAAAAAACCCCCCAACACTTTTAATGGATTGGTAAAGCTACAGCATAAATAACCTAAGACCTGCTGCTGCTTCTCAGCTTGTCTCAGTCCTTATTCACTTAGTTGTTTGGCACAAAGCCAAAGCTTTTGGAGTAGAGGATCTCTCATCCACCATAATTCTCATATGTTAGCTTGTGCTGGCTCATAGTTTTGAGCTGCCCATTCTTCTAAACTTCTTTCATTTCTCTTCACTGTCATGATTTCCTTCAGTAAAACAATATAGGTGGAGCTACCATAACATGCACCACAGTGCTGCTCTGTGGCTGATCTTATGCCTGTAGCCATGTCACCTTCTGCTCTAATCACATCAGATTTTATAAACTAAGTCATGATGGGCCTGGCCAGCACTTGGATGGGAGACTGCTGAGGAAAATCCAAGATGCTGCAGGAAATGGTGATGATGATTCAGTAGGTTCTATTATTGACTCCAAGTCCGTACACTATTGATAGTGTTGTCCTTTGGATATGCTCACACTTTGATTTTGGTTTTCTGAATTCCTCCTGCAGTTTTAGTGCTTGTCTACCTGGCACGGTAAAGGGATGTGATTTGTAGAGCATTCTAATATGCTGCCCTCTAAACTGCCCTGTGCAGACTTGCTGATGTGAACAAACAGTTCACCTTAGCGTCTACAAGTCACACCCCTCTAATGTGCTTTACAGCACCGTGTAGCCAAGCTCTTAACCAAATAACTTATTTTTCATCTCTTGTCCTTCACTGTCATACAATGTTACTATGTGTTGTTAAAGAACGTTTCTACCCAGCAAGCTGTACGCTTTAGTGATAGGCAAACTGATTTGAACATGGAGTTTGTAAAGCAACTTGGGATGCTTAAGATAATTCTGGTCATTGCAAAAGTAACCTACCTCCAGGGATGGCCGGCACTTGAAAATAAGAATTCTTAAATTTACCTCTTATTGTAAGCATTCTTTATGATCTGCATACCATTGTTTATTGCCTACTAAGCTATTGTTCCAGCTCATTCTCCTCTGTCTTGCTCTGAAAGCAAGTGACAGCATTAGTTATAGATTGTGAGTGCAATGAGATTGGCAGATGAGCACTTGCATTTATTGATCTTACAGAAGAGGCTCAAAGGAGGCATCATTGGAATAGTAAGCTTCCTTTGAGTAAACTGAAATTCACATTAGACATATAAATATATACTGATTGCAAAATGCATTTCAACTTTATTTTGACAGCAATCAGGGGAAACCAGTACATTTCTGAATAGCCTAAGCATTTCCTTTGCATTGTATAGAAATAAACTCATGTATAGAATTTATCAAGCCTCGTGTCTGAAGTACCTCTTCCATAAAATGGATGACATAATTAGCAATAATTATGCCTGAATTTGAAAAATTGTAGAGCCTGATTCACAGGCCCACTC
This sequence comes from Chelonia mydas, assembly GCF_015237465.2. Classification (NCBI taxonomy): domain Eukaryota; kingdom Metazoa; phylum Chordata; order Testudines; family Cheloniidae; genus Chelonia; species Chelonia mydas. The sequence goes on along the minus strand of NC_057853.1, from coordinate 63,332,147 downwards.
TTGCACTTGGTTACCACTTCAGTGGTGCATATAAATCGGTCATGTTGGGTCATAACAACCCAGTTTAAGAGGATTTTCCAAGTTGTGCAGAGCTTCCAGAATGGCTCTACTCTGCTCCTGGGCTACAACTGAGGGAGAATGGCCAGAGTGGTACTGTGCTATTCCACAGCTAATATCCAGCTATTCTTAGCTGCCAGATAGCTCAGTGAGGCCATTGCAGCTGACCATAGTTTAAAGCATCCCTGAAAGCATGATCTTGAGGCCAATGGGAACTGTTGAGTGGCAGCACTTCTGAAAATCCTGGTCACTTACACAGATGCCTGGCTTTGGGTACAAAATTTGAAAGTTTTGGAATCAGTTCTGAGAGTAGGTGTATATGTATGTTTGTGTATAATATAATATGAAGTGTGCGTGCACACGTGCATATTTTTAGCAAGGCATGGTGGGGCATGGTGACAATTGAGGATGGGTAGAAAGAAAACACCAATATTTTGTGTTATAAAAGCTGAGTGAATATTTTTTTCTCTGAAGTCAGACCCTAACTTTCTTAGGATGCATGCTCAAATTATCATCCCTATGGAAATTACATATATGCTGCTACAGCTTGAATACTAGGCAGGTTTTATACAGACTTTGACCGAGTATGCTTCTCAGAATGGTATTGTGCTGCTCACAATTTGAGAGCCATTGCATTATGGGGATTGTCTTCTATCATGTGCGCTCTCTCTCTCTCTGAGATATGTGCAGTCATATTTTAAATTTTAATCATACAAAATATTTAAATAACTGTTAGTCACCTGTGAAAAATGCCATGATGAATTTAATACCTGCACATCTACCAATGTGATATATGCCATCATGTGCCAGCAATGCCCCTCTGTCATGTACATTGGCCAAACTGGACAGTCTCTCCGTAAAAGAATAAATGGACACAAATCAGACGTCAAGAATGATAACATTCAAAAATCAGTCGGAGAACACTTCAATCTCTTTGGTCACTCGATTTCAGATCTAAAAGTGGCAATTCTTCAACAAAAAAAGTTCAAAAACAGACTCCAGTGAGAGACCGCTGAATTGGAATTAATTTGCAAACTGGATACAATTAACTTAGGCTTGAATAGAGACTGGGAGTGGATGGGTCATTACACAAAGTAAAACTATTTCCCTATGTTTATTTCTCCCTATTCCCCCCCCCCCCCCCCGTTCCTCAGATGTTCTTGTCAACTGCTGGAAATGGCCCACCTTGATTATCACTACAACAGGTTGCCCCCCACCCCCCCATTCTCCTGCTGGTAATAGCTCACCTTACCTGATCACTCTCGTTACAGTGTGTATGGTAACACCCATTGTTTCATGTTCTCTGTGTATATAAATCTCCCCACTGTATTTTTCACTGCATGCATCCGATGAAGTTAGCTGTAGCCCACGAAAGCTTATGCTCAAATAAATTTGTTAGTCTCTAAGGTGGCACAAGTACTCCTTTTCTTTTTACGGATACAGACTAACGCAGCTGCTACTCTGAAACCTGTTAATACCTTCAGTTCATTACACATCCTAGGACACCCAGGCAGCACTACCCGTGTGTAATGCTGACTTGAAGCACTATCTCTAGGGCTGAGATGATCGCTCTGTCTCCATGAACCCTTCAGTCTGACTTCTTTGCTGAGGCTGCCAACAAGAGGTATTTTTCTGATGTTTTGGGGGTCCTTTTAAAATGTGAGCAACACCAGCTAAGAACTAATGGAGATTCCACAATTAATTTCACATAGATCACCAAGCCCCCTTTATATAGTAACAATGTTTGGTTAAATACAGATCTGCGCTATATTCTGATCAATGCATATTCTTCCATTGTTTCTCTGTAGCTGCAGCTCTCCTCCACATCTGAGATATGGTGATATACTGGGATGCTATCATTCTCTTACCCTAGGGCCTTACACTTTGTACCATTAGAAGTTAATCACTACCTGGGAATCAGTGGAGCTATGCTGATTGACACATCTAAGGATCTGACCCAACATTTCCAATAAACTCTATTTTCTTGGTGCAATGCTTTTAGCAATGCTGGTGGTAAAATGAATCCTCTGAACCATATATTAATACCATGAATCATTGTTTAAGGTGGAAATCATTCCCATCTGTCCTATTATTTGTATGTAATGCTGTCCCATTATTTATGTTTAATATGCCATATACATGTATGGCATGATACAAACAATATTAATAGTATTATCAGCAATAATAAAAAATAGCATGGGTTAATCATGCCACAATTAGAACTTAGTTCTATGAGTATTTGGCAAAAAGCTTCTTTGTAGACTGAGTGGTCCATGTGAGCTTACTCATTTTACATTATTTCTGATGAATCAAAGCTAAACTATTTGGCAAACAGTTAATGAGAATGTATTTCAGCCTATTGGTTGTTCATGTTGGTTATTTCCTATAGTTTGTCATGATATGTGATTAGTGAGATGGTATTGTCTGCTCTGTAATTGGATGACTGAAACATTTTAAAGAGAATAACAAGTATACTTGTTCCTGCATCTTGAAGATGGGTATTGGTACAAAGAACAGCTATTCTCAGACTTATTCTGACCAGGTTTAGAAGAGATGCCCAGCTGAGCTGCCCAGGACTATGGGACACTAAGGATAGATGGCGAGGGAGCGGGGAGATTTCATTTAGTTTAAAGAACAAACAAATAAAATAAGCCAAAGTTGCAGTACCTTATATTTAAAAAATGAGAGTTGAACTTGTGTGAATTGCGAAAGCTGAATGCCCAAAGTACTAATCTGGGAAAGAAGGGTTTTCCCTATTTAAAATATGTCAATTAAGGTTCCAGGTGGAAGTCAGTTTTGACGGCATTTATTGGGGAAGACAGATTAAGAAAGCAATCTCAGATAGCACTTTTCAGTTTTTACTTACAAGTAAATGCAGTGATTTGTATTCCAGCAAATCCCAGAAGTACTGCTATAGCTGAGGTTTTGTTAATACTTCCATTATAAAAATTCCTGTTTGTGTAGGTTTGTATCTCAGCCATTAAACTTTGGCCCTGGGCTACATCTTAGCATAAAAGGTCATAGCCTGGAGGCAAATTTCTTTCTTTCTTTTCTTCCCAGAAATAATTTTAAAAGTAAATTTTTCCAATATCTTACAGTGGCAAAAAAGTACTTCTGAATTTTTGGGCAGTGTATACGCTCCAATAGTTGACCAAAACTTTGTTCCTAAAACACAATTTTGTAAGTATTCAGGGCCCAGTTCTTCTGTCAGTTATAGCCCATTGAGTTTGTTGGATTTACACCAGGGTTAATGAGTGGAGAATTTAACTCTTAGGCTATAATAATTTAGGCTTTTGGTATTCAAAAATGTATTTGAAATTGCCAGTGTTTTTAACTTACAGGGAGCCTGTCAAGATGAAAATCATATATTTAAAGAAGTGTACTTACTTGGGCTACTGTTACTATGGGTCTACATTTTCAAAAGTGATTAGTGATTTAGGTGCCTCAATCTTTCATGCCCGGTCTGATGGGGCTTGATTTTCAGAAAGCTTCCAGTACACTTTGAAAATCAGGCCCTTTCAAGGTGTCTCAAGTTGGGCACCCAATAAACTAAACGAGGCCAGCAGCTTAAATCAGTGGGAAATGGTGGGAGCTGAGCAAAACATTAGAAATTATATAGTATGGAACAATCCTGAACTGGCAACAGAGAGTGAACTGGATTCTCCACCTGTTTTTTATTATTAATAATAATATGATAATAATGGCTAGCTCTGATATAGCACATTTCATCCGTAGATCTCAAAGCACTTTACAGTGGAGGGCGGTATCCTTATTCCCATTTTACTGATGGAGAAACTGAAGCACAAAGTGGGCTATCCAGTAGGCCTCACTACCCCCTCCATTTTCCATCTGTAATTTTTTTTTATTCGATCATAACTTTGTTTAAGTTGTGTGTTTCATATACATAGTGAACTAGACTGATCAGTTTAATTTTGTATATAGTGAATTTCTGGTCCATGTAGTGTTAGCAGAGAGACCCAAGACTCTCAAATGCTATTGCAAAGAGCTAGAGAATGACCTCTTACTCAATAGTCCTGATATTTATGAAGTTCCTCCTACAACATATCCTAGTGCTCTCTGGTAATTGGAGGACCAAGAACTCTACTACTTCAACTCAGCTGCACAGTCCATTTCACTTCCAGGGATTCATGGAATAGCATAGTGCTCTTGTATTTGGCTATAACAAGTCTCAGGGAATATTTAAATGAAAATAATTACAGAGCTGTTTTCACTAGAACAACAAGCAGTTTTCTGTTAAGTTTTGCGTATTTCACCCCCCATCTTTGCCTTCCCAACCCCTCTTTTAAACAAGAATTTAAGGGTACATTTACACAGCAAAGAAAAACCCACAGCCAGCCTGTGCCAGCCGACTCAGGCTCGTGGGCTCCAGTGATCCTCGTGGGACCCTCCCACCTTGCAGGGTTCTAGAGCCTGAGCTCCAGCCCACACCTGGAAGTCTACACAACAATGGAACAACCCCGCAGCCTGAGTCGGCTGTCATGGGTCAGCCTCAGGAATCTAGTTGCTGTGTAGACATACCCTAAGTTTCAGGACAAGTGCAAAGCTACTTGACAGTGTCCTTGTAAAATATTGACTACTGGCCAGACACCCTAGATTTTATTTTTTGTCTCTCAAATATTCATAATTATTTTTACCACATTACACATCAAAATGGTATCATTATATGTCATAATGTAATTTTAGGCAATTATTGTCATGCTTTCTAACTGTTTAATAACTCGGACTTTTACCAATTATATAATTAGATTTAATGCAGTTACATTAATTGCACAAATAAATGGTAGTCTGCTACAAATGGCTTGAAAAACCAAGACTTTGCTTATACTATAAAAGCTGGAGTTTGCAAAGCAAACTCAGGAAATCACAGACCTATCCTGCTGGCCCCCGTGTTGTTACCACAACTTTTCCTATAGCGTCTGGAAGGTACTAAACAGTTTTGTTTGTGCGTGTATTACAGTAGCAACTCGAGGCCCATTATCCTAAGTGCTGTACAAACACACAGTAAAAAACCAGGCTCTGCCCTGAACAGGACAAGACAGACAAAGGGTAAGAGCAAGGAAGTTGTCATTTTGTATTTGGAGAACTGAGGCACAAAGAGAGTGATTTACCCAGGGTTATAAAGGAAGGCTTTCCCAACCTCAGTATTCTTTTAATATAGTTTAGTGCTGATAGTGAAATATGTTGTATTCTGCTTGTTTAACTTGGTTTATAATATAGTTACATTCTTGTTAAATATGTTAGTTGCTCAGATTGCTACTTCATGATTAAAAATGTGATTACAAATGGGAGTGTGCATGTCAGAGAGAGATTATTTAGTGTTGTGAAAGATCCTTGATTGTTAGCCCTGAAAACAGTCTTCTTTGTAAGGAGATGGTACTGCACAGCTACGAAAGTGCCAGGTCATTTGCCTCTCATCTGATCTGGGGGACCAGTGTCTATTGTAGATGGAAGCTCACTCTCGATGTCCGTCCAACCCTTGTTGCTGTGCTAGGGCTACCAACAACAACAAAGATGGGGGTGTCAGTTGTGATGGCAGATTCTGTGCTGTAATTATTATTTGTATTATGTAGCATCTATAAACCACAATTAAAGATCAGGACCGTACCATGTTAAGTGCTGTTCAGAAAAACAAAAACGAGGGCTGTCCCTGCCCCCACAGACCCCAGATGTCAAACAGAATGTGACAGGTGGGCAAAACAGACAAACGAGGATGGGTGAGGGTCTGAAGTAACAAGATGAAAATAAAACAAAGCAGAGAAATGAGCCTCTGCTCTCCCTTTACCTAAGTGAGGTGGGCACTTTGTCTCCTGAGAAATAGACTGCGACCTCCAAGACTATTTCATGTAGGAGAATGTGCCATGTCTTCTGAAAATGTGGGCTCTGGCTTAGTGTGTAATGATTTGTTGTGTTATCTCTGGGGTTGCCAGCTCTCAGAAAAATATTTGGGACTGTCACAACTTTCTGTCATTTTTGGCAGCTGTCTCTTGAACAGCTGCTGTCAGCTCAGGAGTTTCTGGCTGATTTCCTTGTGGGGCTGCTGTTGCCGCTACAGCTGGTGACTGTGGGCTGCAGTCCCACCTTCTGCCAACAGGAGCACCTGTTCCCAGACTCGCTGTTTGGTTGTTTTACAGCCTCACATTCAGCTTCCTTCACTGGGTTCAGAATGGGGAAGCAGAGGGGATTTGGCCACAGGGAGCCCTAGGAAGGGGCATCAGCAGAAGCAAGAGCCACCCATGAGGAACTCCAGGCAGCCCAACCTGGCACTGAAGTTAAGTTTGGTGTTTTACAGAGTAAGTGGGCAATGGGAGAAGGGGTGGCTCCCTGCTTACCTAGTTATCTTCTTCTCCTACAGCTGCTAGGCAGAGGGGGAGAGTGACAGGGGAACAGACCAGCAAGGTTGTGCGATGGCAGGGCAGGTAGACAGCAAAGAAACAGGTAAAGGAGCTGAAGATCATGGTAGTAGGAGAGTTCTGGAGTGTCCCCATGAGCCAAGAGTACGTGTAAATAGGTTTACAAACAAGGATGGGTGCGCTGGTTGAGTTTAGAAATCCGAAGGCAGACTAAAAAGATCAGTTGTCCTAGATGCATAGATCCCAAGGCCAGAAGGGACCCGTTGTAATCATCTAGTCTGACCTGTAAAGACAGGCCATGAAACTTCCCCAAAATAATTCTGAGAGCAGATCTTTTGAAAAACGTCCAATCTTGATTTAAAAATGGTCAGTGATGAAGAATATACCATGATCCTTAGTAGATTGTTCCAATGGCTAATTACCCTTGCTGTTAAAAAATTATGCCTCATCATCTGATGAGGTAGGGGATGGGTTATCTCCTAACCCATCAGGGTATCAGAACAACAGTGAATCAAAACCATCAGAACAACTTTTTAGCTGTCTAGTTCTAGTTTAGTTCTGCCCAGAACAACTTTTTAGCTGTCTGATTCTTGTCTCTTTAGCTTCTTGTTCTTAATCTCCTAGATAGCTTACAAGTAGAAGTCACAGGCAATTTGAATCTAAAGATATTGTGACAATTAAGCACAGCTATTGCCATGCAACAGATGCATTCCAGGAGATCCCATTTTGGCAACAGGCTTAGAATCCCGTAGATGCAAGTGTGATTGAGGGTGGGGAGGTCAGGGTACACACTTGCAGAGACAGCACAGTTATCCTATCAGTTAGCTGTGGTGTGCCTTTGTCTAACTAATTATTAGTACAGCACCAGCCTTCACTGAAAGTTTTAAGAGGTATGTCAATAGTGGCTATTGATGAATGAGAGGGAGAAAATATGATATGGGTTTAACAAATGGAGCACAGAAGTGTGAAAATTAGGTGTGATTAGAGTCAGCAGTACACACTCTGCTCTCATGGATTTTGATAGGGTTGTTCAAGTGTAACAAAGGGCAGAATTGAGCTCTATATATTTAAATTATTCACTAAATAGGACTGCTGTTGTAGAGGCATCAGGTAGGAATTGCAAGAGCCTGTTGTTGGAGAGATTTATTATCTGGTTTTGGGAAGCAAAGTCTGTTTACCTCAGTATTAAACCCATAATACACGGAGATCCAGCTCATAAATACACATATGCAATGAGAAACCCAGGAATTTCTTCCCAAATTGCTCATATATCATATGAGCAGGACAATTTACAGAGCTATGACTAATAAGCATGCCATTCTGGAACTTGGCACCGTAGGCTGGACTTTCTCCGACAAGAGCGAGCATTGTCACGGCTGCTTTAGTGCCTAATTAAAACAATCGTCTGGAAATATTTTGGGAGAGGAGTAGGGTAGTGGGGATGGAAACATGAATACATTTGGCAGCAGACTGGTCAGAAGTCTTCCCCTGCAAAATATATAATTATATTGTAAGTGTGCTTAAATGGCATCTATGGTACCATTTAAAGAAAATTGCAAACTGTACTTGGCTTGACACCTCCAAACTGCTAGACTGTAGACCTTCCTTGTAGCCATTGTGGAACCACTGAGGTTCCAAATGAAGATTGCTTAAAGTGTAAATATATTGGTTATGGTGTTTGGCACATTTGAGACCTAGGAAGAGTAAGGAATTCAGACGACACTGAAGCGTGCCAGACATACATGGACTTTTGGGACAAGAAGTGTTAAGTGGGTTTCCTGGGGAATCCCTGGGGAGTGGTTAATGCAAGTTACACAATCCCAGTTATGCAAAAACCTAGCCTTTTGGCTCCTCTTTTGCCATGAAGAGAGGATCACTGACTGGTGATTTACCTGTTAGCAGAGAGTGTAGATCAAAGGCCTCAGCTGCGTAAAGAAACAGCTGAACTGTCCACTGAGAGTCTGGTTCCTGCTCTAAAAACAGGCATGATCTTGTAACCAAGAAGCTAATCCAGTTGAGGGGTGTGAAGGATTGAAACCTACCAGAGTCCTATGTTGGAGGTGGGGGTGATCTCTGGAAAGCTTTTAGCATGCATTTAGGTTCTTTCATTGCTTTTGTGTATGTTATCTCTGTAATGCATTTACCCTAAGAATAAATGCAGTTTGCTTTGAGAAGGCAATTCAATAACTCTTGTACGTTATTGTAGCCCCTGGAAGAAGAGTTAACCATAGATGCTGGTCCCCTGTCAGACCTGCTGGAAAATCGTGGTGAACTGCAGAGGGTCTGCAACCTAAACCTCAGTCTGAAGGGAGGGAGATGCAGGCCTCTGCCCCAGGAGAAGTAATGGTTTGGGAATGAAAACCTTAAGTGGATGTCCGGAAGATCATATGGGGGAGAGAGGTCAAAGGTACAATTAACCCTGTAACTGTGGCAGTGTTTGGTTACAGTGTGTGTCAAAGGAAGATATTCTGGTTACATACACCAGAGGATTTTTTCAGTTTATTTGGCTGGGCTTTAAAGGTGCTTTAAGACTCTCAGTGAACCTCCAGATCTGTAATAGTACAGCAAGCCAAACAGATGTCTTTTCTTTAACAAGAGTGTTCGGAATCGATCTTCTTTTATTATTTATTTGTCTAGAAAAATTCTCCCAGAACCAGCCAAAATAGGCTGAGGTCTAAATTATTAAAGCAATCATTTCCATTTGTGTCTTGGTATCTTTCAGAGGTGGTTGTTCTTGACTGATGCACAGGAGGTTTATGCACATGATTCCTATTGATATTCACAAGAGTTACTTGCATAAATCTCTTACTAAGTGGAAGACTAATAGAACCCTAGGGCCTCCTTCTACCTCATTGAAGTCAATGGGAATTTTGCCATTTACCTCAGTGGGAACAGGATCAAGCCTTCAGTGAGGTTGAATGCTGACAGTTAGCATAGAAGGACAAATAAAATTCCTTATGAAAAACGTTGTATTGCTTAACATCACCTCATCAAATTGGCAGAAAGTCAATTTTCTTTAGCTTTTTGTCAAATGCACTTCTCTGATGTGCATGAGAAAATAGGGGGAGATTTTCAGAGGCACGTAGGCAGTCCCCTTTGTGCCTTTGGAAATCTCCCAAAGTCACTAAAGCCAACCATTGAAATGTGCAGGGTCCCACTGACATGCTCTGGTAGAATGCCTAGACACAAGTTGGGTTTAAGAGTAATTTAGCTGCTCGGGTTAATCCTGTGTTCTCTGTATTTGTTTTTACTAATCATTGTTAATTACTACGTTTTCTAATGAAACACACTTTCTCATTTTAGACAAACAGACTGGGTCCATTAACTCCCAAATCTATCCCCAAAAGCTGACAACAACAGAACGTTTGCATGGAATACTGCTACCTTGTGGTGCAGCAATGAATAAGATCCTGAAAATGTTTCTGCAAATTACAGTTTTTCACCACAGATAAGGGATGGTTAGTGTGTGAGGGAGTTGAATTTGAACTCCAGCAGAGGTTTGTCATGTCCCAGGTTGGGTACAAAGGTGGCATTGTGACAGGATCCCCAGGATTCAGCCTGGGACCGCTGTGCCCTCTGAACTCTCTCCAGCCTGGGCTGTTTGAAGTTGGAATGGAAATCTAGGAACCAGCTTCCTTTTAGCACTTCCTTTATTTCCCGCTCCAGGTCAGAGTGGTGGTATTTCAACATTCTTTGCTTCTAGTCTTGGTTGGAACCCAGAAGTGTATGAAAATGAAAATCAATGGCAGGGAAAAGATAAGCAAACTTTTTTGAGCCCCACAAAAGATTTGGTTTGTCTGAAGATTTAGATTTTTTTTTTTTTCATATAACCCAAGGGGCTTCACCTATGTCTGACAAGAACTGGGAAGATTATATTTTTGTTTTGTATAGGAAAACCACTAAGGCATGCTCATCTGTTTATTATAATGTTGTCCTCTTCAAAGCAACACACAGTCTCCAAACTAATCCTCACAGCGTCTCAGTGAGGCAGGCAAGCCTGATGTTATTTTCCCCCCATTTTACAGATGGGGAAACTAAAGTTAATAGCTTGATCAAAGTCACATATAGAGACAAGCTGGGTGAGGTAATATCTTTTATTGGACCAACTTCTGTTGATGAGAGAGGTAAGCGTTTGAGCTACACAAAATTCATCCTGGAACCAACATGCTTACAACACTTTGTACATCAAGATCGCACAGTGAGGCAGAGATTAAAATTCAGTTTTGTTTCTCATCCTCATGCTTTTTTCCCTAGACTAGGCCAAACTTCTATTCCACCATATCTTTTCCAGTATTTTTATACTTTTAATTAAATAACATATTTTGTCAGGACTCCAAAAATGTTGGGGAAACATAGAAGAAATAGATCTTTTTGATTGACTAGATTATTGCTGCAATAATTCAGCATAATTTATTATTTAAGTGGTATTTTACCTAAATAGCAAGAGAACAGATGTCAAACGTGCAAGGACAATTTTTATGTCCTTAATATGAATTTGAATAGATTCTTTCCCATCCATTAAGAACTGCTTTGTCAGCCTTCAGCAATTTGTCAAGCTAAAAGGTGAAGCAAGCTGAAAACCAGAAGTGGTTGTACAAGCAGTCAAGACAGGCTCTGATAATTCTGTAGCCATGCCATTTTGGGTTTTGATTTTCTTAGTTCCCACAAGCCAAGAAAACTTAGACCTGTTCAGAAATAAGAAACAAACCAACAGGTGCTGCAAGTAGTGGTGTGGAAGATCGAATAGATGGCACTCTTTACATATGAGACAGAATTGAAGAAGTGCATGTTGTCAGGCCCTCTGATGACAGTGTTCTATCTTTTAGATGAGATGTAAAATGAAGGTCCTGATTTCTTGGCTATTTAGAGATTCCATGACACTTTTTGGCAAGAACGTATATAGTGTTAACATGTGATGCCAGCCAGATTCCAGGTTGAGGAAAAAATAGTTCATTCACCTAAATTATCCTCTTGCTTTTCTTGTACAAGGTGTGCTTTACTACTTTAACATAAAATTGTTGTGCGTTGTTTCTGGTTGGTTATGAATTTTAGGTTATTTCCTTCTTAGATGAGAGAAAAAAGTAAATAAAAATCTTCCGCCACTCTGCAGAATGCACATGAAGTCCTCCAGTGGCCACCGGACCACTGGCTGACTTGAAAAGTAATGTCTTGAAAATGTTTCCCTCTCTCCCTACCTCATGGTTTCCCTCTTGCTGCATAGTGTCCCTCCCCCAACTCCATCTTGCTCTGGTGAACTCAGTGCTCCATGCACTGTACTGCCTCCTAGTAGGATACCAAGGAAGTTCAAGGTCTTACTGTTAATCTTCAAGGACCTCAGTAGAACTGACCCAAAATCTCTCCGAATATGCCTCTTTTTTAGTGTCAACAACCTTCCCTGGCAGTTCTGTTCCTCAAGGAATGACGTAGCTCTAAATTTCACGGATGTAAGATTCTCAGAGCTGGACTCTTTCAGCAACAGGGCCAAGCCATTGGAACATCTTACTGGAGAAGATGAGGATTACTACAGATCTGCAATGTGCAAAGCTCACTTCTTAAATTTAGTGTTCACTCAGAACAACTAAGCAAAGGGAAGGAAGACACAGAAGTGGGGGCAAGAAGGAATAAAGGGGAAAGAAATAAATTAAAAACAGAAACAAACTCCCTTAAGTAAAGAGGAAATTTAGACAATGAGACCATTGACCAATTGTAACTTGGGTTACTGTCTCTTTGGAGCCACTTACAGGCCATAGCGATGGGCTCCACTGTAAGAACTTACTTAGCCAGTTACATGAATCTGCCTTTCAGCTCTGCACTCTGCTGACATGGGCACAGATCTATAGGCAGTGATGTAACTCTGGTGAAGCTGGGAGCAGCTGAGAAACAGCAGGCAGAAAGCACTAAGATACTGCCTGCCACACAATCCTTGTATGTTGGCTAGGCCAGCAGTTTCACAAGATAACTTTTCAATACCCAGGACTGTTCTGGCTCAACCAGGGCTACTGGCAGTTATGCTGTTGGCTTCCCTTCCCTGCCATTACCCACCACTAACCAGAGTTATCCATGCAGGGGGAAAGGGAGGCAGGATCACATGGTGCTTCTGTGTTACCTTGGGACCAGGATACAGAGTGGGTGGAAGGTTGTTTGAGAGAACATGGAGAGAAGACAGGCTGCCTAAAAGGAGCCACCAGGGAAACAGCCTTGACTCCAGATAGCTCTAGAATCAGGGGTATTTCTGCTATGGAATCAGTTGCCCAAAGTGAAGCCCTGTTGCCCACGAATTATTCCTTTGTCAACAGAAAACCAACATAGGCCACAACATTAAAGATATAAATTATAATGGGGAGAAGGGGGAACTATTAGTCTTCCATGCTTTGCTATTATTGCTTCTAACACACACAGAAAACACAACATCAGGCTTTCAAATGTTTCTTGTTGCAGCACAGAGATGATTAACAACAATCTGCATATATATTTGAGAGTTCATATCATATGGGTATTATTTGCCTGTAAGCTTAGATTCAACTCCAAACTGAAAACACTGCAGCTAAGCCCATGGAATTGAGGACTAAAATAGAATGTGCTCTATTCTGCCATTAAAGTGCTAGTCAGACTCCCACAGAGAACTTTCTTACACTTCCAAAGGGAAAAGAAAATGCCAGCTGCATGTAGCAGCTGAAGTACTGTATGCAATTTTTCATTTATACTTTGGTGTAGAAAAGAATAGTTGATGAGAAATCTAGATAATGAGGAATGGAAAAAGATAAGGACCTTTGCTTGGGTCAAACAATATACTTACAGTTATATCATTTCTAACATGAAAGGAAGAACTGAAAGGAACAGTTTGAATCTAATTTGTGCCCCAGGGATTGGAGTGGGTCTGCCAGGCAAGCTGCTTGTCTGTACAAGGGTTTTATTGTATGCAGTTTTCTGTCAAACGTGAAGCTGTCGTGACATAGGGTACAATTATATTTGATAATTGAATGTCTGACTTTTCACTCTTTGTACCTTTTAAAAAAACAAAACAAAAACTGCAGTCCTACTCTTGCTTATATAGGTGTCTGGAAGTTTTTTGACTTGAAATGTATGTTTGAGAATCTTCAGCAACATTTTGTAAAATTTTCAGCCTCTAGAGTTGTATCAATAATCTGTACTCCATATCAAGAACATGCCATGATGCATTGCACTCATATAACACCTTTTAGATTAGAGTCTTAAAGTGATTTATAGACCTAAATGGCCTGAGCTTCACAGCACTTTCTGGGTATTATCCCCATTTTGTGGAAGGGTAAACTGGTGAACAGAGAGGGTAAAATCGTGCAGGGTAGCCAACGGATACATTGGCCCATTTAGTCCTGCCTGTTTTCTTTTAGTTTGGCTCAAAGATTGACCTCAGTTTGTGGTTCAGATTAATTCAGTATAAAATTTTTAAATGTATACATCAATTTTATCGTTTATTATTTCTTTAAATTTATGTATAGATTCTGTTTGTATCAGGCTGTAGGTGCTTTCAGAAGTATTTTTAAATATACATAAATCATTTGTTAAAATATACAAACTGCCTATACAAACAAACACAGACCAAGAAATATACTCATCAATAAAAACTGCAATCACCCATCGCATGTCCCTAATCCACCCCCTGTGTAAAACAAATTAGCTCTGCCTTGTAGCATGTCCTCAAGGCTGACATATCCAGGATCCCTCAAGTTGAGGGGAGGAGTAAATTTCAGATCCCCCACAGAAAAACATAAGCCAGCAGCCCCCTTTCAGCTTGCACAGTAATATATAGCAAGAGAGAGAGTCCCTGAGGTAACCAGCTCCCAAACCCATTTATGGCTTGTAGCTCCTCTGAAATGCCTTCAACTGCTCCTGAAAACCAATTGGAATCCAGTGCAGCTTACAGAGCACCTATGTTATGTTCCCTTTGGGTATATCTACACTACCCCCCAGATCGGCGGGCAGCAGTCGATCCAGTGGGGGTCGATTTATCACGTCTAGTCTAGACATGATAACTTGACCCCCGAATGCTCTCCCGTCGACTCCTGTACTCCACCATCGTGAGAGGTGCAGGAGGAGTCGACGGGAGCGGCAGCAGTCGACTCACCGCAGTGAAAACACCACGGTAAGTCGAGCTAAGTATGTCGACTTCAGCTATGTTAGTCACATAGCTGAAGTTGCGTAACTTAGATCGATTCTACCCCCCCCTACCCCCGCCCAGTGTAGACCAGGCCTTTGTGTGTAACACCATTTAAAGGAACATTGTCAACTTGAAACCTAGTCAATTTTAAAGACTTGACTAGAAAAATGAGTTAAAGGTAATTTTAAGGACTACCAACTTTTTAGTGGTTTTAAAATTTCATACTTGTATTTTTCAAATTGGTTTTCTCTCATTTGTTGCTGCATGAAAAGCCCATATCAGCTGTGGACTGACTACATGGAAACCATGTAACTGAAAATGCACAAAAGGACACATTTCTACAGGTATTTAGGTGCAATAAGATTCAGTTAAGCACCTAGTGGGATTTCCATAAGCAGCTAGGCATTTGTGTCTTTACAAATCTGGCCCAAAGTGCAAAAACTAACTAGACTGAAGAAATAGAGAGGGATATTGCTGCTCACCCTATAATTTCTTTCAGTTAGTCATTTTCAAGTGTCATTTGCAACAACAGTTGGTAAAATATTTTCAGGCAGAAGGGTGGTTTTTACATTGTCATTGGCCATTTAAGTGAATGTGCAGCTGTGTTCTGTGCCAACTTTGTGGTGTATATAGCTATGAAGTTATTTTCTGTGTACTGTGCCTTTAATGTAAGAAGTCTGCCTCTGTCACCTCGGGGGCAGTGATGAAAGGTTTAAATATGAAAGTCATTATATATTGAGAGACACTCTAGTTTTTTTTCCCCATGGAAATACTATATTTTTTTTCTTTTTACTTAATCTAGGATAAAAGTAATGGAGACCGAGAAATACATAACTATGGAAAACATAGTTTTGATTCTGAATTGTTATAAGATGTACCCACACCCCTTTTATAGCATAAGCCACTTGTCTAATCTTTAGGGGACAAAGGCATAGTTAATTATAGCAAAGTCTTTATCCTAAAGGTCCATCTTATCGCAGATGAAAAGAGTGCTGATACTTTACAGATGCAGTTATTGAAGAGATTGTATGAATTGTGCTCATATTTGAATATCTGTTATCCTATAACTATTCATTTCCATGGTAGTAAATACTTAGGATATTTTAGCTGTAACATTCCTTGGTATGCATATGTAGCCATAGATCTGTTATGAAAATCATCAAAATGCTTTTCAGCAATTGGAGGATGGTGATGGACATTTTCACTATGCTTTTCTTTCTTGACTAGCTCGATGTTAAAAGATTTTTGTGTGTCAATATGAAAGACAAAGGTGTGCCTACGTTAGAACCAGAACATCTTACATTTAGGAAATGTAGATGACCTCTAACTTAGATATGCTAATATGAAACTAGGAGTTGTTCAGTGTTGTATTTTATTGTCTGGTTGAAGTTCAGCAATGGCACAATTAATAGAGAGGATGTGTCTCAAGTCTTGTTTCTCAAGGCCACAATTCACTCCCACAATGAGTGTGTGTACAAAACAAATGCTGTGGGTGACGTTGCAATAATTTATAATCTTCAGTATGTTACTGCCATTGTGTGTGATAAATATAGTTAATCTTAAGGCCTCAGGGAGTATGCAGGCTTCCAGAAGAGGCTGAATGAATCACAGAATGTTGTTTCTAGTAGTATGCATTATATTTAAACAAGCAGCTAGCTGTAAGGAAGGTAACCTCTGAATTGACCTATGGGGGCAGGGGGTCAGCTTTATTATTCGTACTGGGACAGGACAAAGAACTACTATACTGATGGATTGATGAGTCAGTGGTTAATGAGGCTTGAGGTTGATTTGCTGTAGTGTTTGGATTTTTAATTCTTCCATTAGCTCTTTGAAATCACTCTCGTTTTGTGGGATGTGATGGGGAGATATCTGAGAAGCTACATAAGTAGTAATAGAATAACAATACCACAGATACTTAGCACTACATGAACCAGATGTGTGGAGTTAGCGGATAGACATATAAGAATGCACCTTCCTTCCTTTTGGTGTCAGTTGCCGCAAGATTAATTAAATGAACATGCAAAAAGTTTCCTACCGCTGTCCTGGTTCTTCATTTGCGGTGATACCCAAAGATGTTTTGCCTACTCTGAGGACCCTGATAAAATGAAGCAGAACATTGGATATAAACCCCTGAAGCCTTTACAGGAAGGTTTAAAGAAAAAATGCTAGGATAAGTTATAATGCATTAGACAGCTAAATGGATATTTCCTAGCAAGAAATTTCAAACTTGGGTGTCTAAAGTTAGTCACCTAAATTCATATTTAGTAGTAAGTGGCCTGATTTTCAGAGGTGCTGAACACTCACAACTCCCATTGAATTCAGTGGGAATTGTGAGTACTGAGCACTTCTGAAAACCAAGCCACTATCGATTTAGGTGCCTAATGTTTGATGCCCAAGATTGAAAATTTTAGCCTTAGTTGAACTAGTCAAAAGGTATCCTATTTAAATTGTGCTTTTCTTGTTTGGCTTTTTTTTTTTTGGTTTGGTTTCTTTTTAATGAAAACATGGGGAAAAATACATAAAGCTTTTCTTGATTTCCCCCATCCCTTCAGCTTTTCATCTAGCTCTAGATTCCAGGGCCAGCCATGTGGCTCCTTTGAGAATCATCGTGTGGCAGAGTTATCATGAAAATAGATCCACCCCCTCAATTTTTCGCAAAGCAGTTGTACACGTAGATCAGTGCAGATGCAGGATTTTGCCATGGGGAGGGGAAGGTGGGAGGGCTAGTATAAAATAATACTGTACAAATGAATGCTATGCACATCAGCTGTGTCTTAGTTAAAGACAGTGACTTGCATAATATCTAATGCTTTACACAAGAAGTAATCTTCAAGATCCCTGGTTGTTTTGTAAAGCAATCAGTTGTATTTACTATCCGTTTTAGATTCTTAGATGGACTCTTGATGAACATACATCGTAGATACTCCATTCTAATAGTCCTAAGTTGTTGTAATACACTGAGAGTTTCTCTGGTAAGCAAGAGAAGAAAAGGAGCGTTTTCCCAATAGCTAGAGTCACAGGAAAAATTGCAAATAGTTTGATCAATATATAAATATTGGGTCCCCAGCTGGAGCCTGTTTTCTGCTACTGCAGCCTGCTCCCCCTGGGATCCCTAAAGTCTGCTCCTTCCTCGTTCTGTAACCAACCCTGCCTTACTCACCACTACTTTTTGTGTTTAGACAACCCCCTGGAGGTTCAAGGTGTTGTCAACATTCAAGGAATGCGCTGTATGAAATTCCAAGACAAGTCTAAAAATCACAGGAAGTTTAGTAAATCAAGAGTTTAATATAAATTTTGTGTCATTGCAGGGGATAAGCTGTAGCTTACATTTCTCATCTGCTTGTTTTTTTGTTCTTCTTTCACCCTTTGGCAGGGCAATGTGTCAGAGACCCAGCCTCTGGGATCAGATGTCTCTCTTGTCTTCCTTTCCTCTCTGGTGTGTCCCTCGGTTATGCCTTTCATGCTGTTTTGATCTCTTTTCTGCCATCTCCCTGGCCAGGGTGTTTGAACAGATGTGCTTTCTGAGGAGGATATGAAATATATGTTACATGTTTCTCAAATCCATTCCAGGCTGTATTTGTTACTTTGGCTAAACAGTGGTGTGGTTCTGTCATGAAATAAATTGGTCCCAGTTCTAAAATGAAATATCTGTTGTTGTCTATCTCCAGAAATCTCTTGTGTGGAACCATTTTGTATTTTGTATCTCATAGAATCAAATATTGTTAGCTTTTGGCACAGTAAAAGTAGTTACTGTTACAAGCATGACTTGTTTTAACTTTCCCAGTAAATTTCTCAGTGGTAACCAGTTAAAGGATATGAAAGAGAAGAGATCAGAAATAGTATCCTAGGGTAGAAGTTTTGTTGGCTTTAGTAATGCAGATGCCTAGATTGTGTGATGATGGAGACCATATAAATACCTTTGTGTTTAGGTAGACTTGAATCCACTATTCATTGTGTTTTAAATGTAAAAAAATAAGAAATTAGTAAGGAAGCTTTGAGGCAACACAAAAAAAGAAACGGAGTTCTGAAGGATTGTATTATTAAGGTGGAAGTTGTTTCTCCATTAAACTTGTCTGATCTAATGGCACATTAATTTAAACTGCTGAACATTATTTTCTGAATAACTCATGAAAGAGACAGAGAGAGGAAAAGGCCCATATTTTGAACTGAATCTAAAGTTTTCTTATCTGATAAATTTGCAGTCAAGGCTTTCCCTGACTAGCCACTTATAGGAGAAACCAGTTTTAAAAAGTCCATGATTTCCAGGGTAAATAGTGCAGTGGCTGCTATAGAAAATCTATTTTGAGTTAATAGCAGGAAACCTTACCAGCATCTTGAGGTCCTTCTCTGAAGCTGACAAGGAGAAAAGCTAAGTACCTTAGCATGAATCTGGTCGGTTCATTACGGCGCAAAGCCTCAGTATTCTGTGCATTGCTGAGGTCTGTGAGGGTCAAAGAGAGAAGGAATTTTCATTCACCCCAGGGATGCAGAGTGGCAGCAGAACTATCTCACAACCATGACTGCAGTCTCAGCTCTGCAGTAGCCTCTTCAACTCTGGGGTAAGGCAAAAAGGCAGTGAATCCATGGAATGAAGGATCCACCAGCTCTGCCCATTCCCGGTCTCCCTTTGTACTGACACATTCTCTTTATGATGGCATAATAGGAGACCCTGCAGAGCTGTGCTGCAGTGTGGAGGCCCCTTCCATTGGTTCCTTCAACATCACCTCAGCCCAAGTTGTGCAATTGCAAAATTTTAGCGACACCTTGCCTGTCCTCCTTGCCTGTAGAGGGTAGGGTAGGGTAGGATTTGCCTCTAAATTTAGGTATGTAATCTTTTTAAGGTTAAATCTTGCCAACTTTATTCTCAGACGTATTTTATCATTGTTTTTGCACTAAATTTAGGGTTGCCAATCTTCCAAGATTGTCCAGGAGCCTCCATGAATTAAACATTAATCTTTAAATAAAGATTGTCACGTGATGAAACCTCCAGGAATATGTCCAACGAAAATTGGCAACCCTAGTTAAACTCCAGTGCTCACAGATCTCAAAGCAAATTCCATGCATGGAAAGGAGGGAGGATGTGATTTCAAGGGGAGTGTTGTCCGAGTGAACATTGAGTAAAGACTGCAGGGTTAAGGTAATAGTTTAGAAGAACTGGATTTTTTTGTGTGTGGCTAAGAATGAATTGTCTATCAAACCTCATATATAGTCCCAGTGTCATACCTACTTGACATAAATTCTTTCACATTTTTTGGCCCTAGATTTTCACCATATCCTTCCTTTGTCATCATTTAGATGGGTAAGCCTAAGTAGCTATTTTAACATTCCTCATAAATTGAATTTCCTCCTGCTTGTCAACATTGTTCTGTTACTGAGGTGCTCAGAATTGAATTGTGCTCAGTATTCTCACCCATGATTGATCTGTGACTTGATGTCCTTGCATATGCAGCCAGACGTGACATTGGCTTACTTTCTTTCCTTTATTTTTTTCTTCTGCTGCTGAACTGCACTGCAAGTTCATATCCAATTTACAGTTAACTATTTTTTAATAAATAGTCAGTTCTTTTAAGTTTTTTGGCCAGCTATATGAGCTAGGGGCAAATTCTGTCCTGAATTACATTCTTCGCAACCCACTAGCTTCCATGGGGTTAAATAGGGTATAAGTCAAGTAAAACTTAGATCTTAATGATTTGGAGTCACAACTCCTTTTTGTTTTAAACTGCATTCAATATTGTTTTCTAAAAGCTTTTCAGTTTACTATTAAACAATTAAAATCATGATGTATTTTGATGTGGTACATTCTAATTAAAAGGCAACATCAGTAGAATATAATAGTCATAAGATAATGGTCTTCTCCTGCTTACATAAATATCAAACTGAAGCCAAGATATTTACTTTTCAAAGCAAGAAATCCTGTGACAGCAATTTATTACAAAGACTTTATTTCTATTATACCAAATGGTATAATGGACATTTGATAATTTTGGCTGATGAATGTTTTTACATTAGAGTAAAGGTTGCTCAATGTACCATTAGTACAAATCTCCATTTTAATTGTCAGGCTTCTGTGCTTCAACCAATCAGCAAAGAGATTATTCATAACCTACAGTTTTCTGCAAGTATCATTTTTGAGTAAGCAGGTTTCTGCTTTCATGAGAATTATTGAACAATTGCAGTCTGTAAGAAAGGTTTCAGAGTAGCAGCCGTATTAGTCTGTATCCGTCTCTCTTGTCAACTGCTGGAAATGGCCCACCTTGATTAACACTACAAAAGGTTTTTTCCCCCCCGCTCTCCTGCTGGTAATAGCTCACCTTACCTGATCACTCTCCTTACAGTGTGTATGGTAACACCAATTGTTTCATGTTCTCTGTGTATATAAATCTCCGCACTGTATTTTCCACTGAATGCATCCGATGAAGTGAGCTGTAGCTCACAAAAGCTTATGCTCAAATAAATTTGTTAGTCTCTAAGGTGCCACAAGTCCTCCTTTTCTTTTTAGTCTGTAAGAAAGTTTCTCCATCTATTTTATCTAATGATCTATGCATTTTATTATTGGAGATGTGAATTTTATCAGAATTACTCATTGAAATTCTGTTGCTATGTGCAATACTTTATGTAAAAAGTATTTATCAACCTTACAGCTGTAAATTCTTAATTCTATTAAGCAAAATGAGCTGTGATAATCAGTCTCTGTTCCTTTTAAGATTAACAAAATGATTTACCTTGTTGTGTCCATAGCAGGACTGTGAACTTTAATGAATTCTTTTAGTCGATGATTTTGTTGTGGAAGGACAGTCTGTCTTAAACAGCATTTCTGACTAGGAACAAGGAGCTGCGTTTGTTGAATGTCAGTATATTGTGTATAGAAAAATGTATTGAATGGAAACATTAATACACATTTCCTAGCTGTGAGCCCTATTAAATTGTGAAATAGTCTTTAAAGGCTGTGGTGGGAGTCTTAACGCTTGAGATATTTAATTATAAGTGATAGGGTAAAAAAAATTTTAAAGCACTCAAGTCACATTTCAAAAGAGACTTAGGCTCCTATGTGCCTACATCACTTTTGAATATGGGACTTCGGCTCCTATATCAATTAGATACTTTCAAAAAATTTACCCTAAGTTTTAGCAATTTTACCTGCAGCATGAAAGAGACAGAGTCATGTTGGGTGCAATGTTCTTTTTAGGTTATAGAAGCAGAGACTGTTTGAAAGTTGTTTACATGCCAGAAAGTTAAGAGGATGTTTGTTTTTCTGCTTTGCCGATAAGCCAGAGAGCAACCTGCAATTGGTCACATATTAAAGGGGATAGTTTTTTAGGCTCTGTTCCCAAAAATACCTGGCACATTCTTAACTACACGTGAGTAATACCATTGAAATCAATGAGGCTGTGCATGTGCATAAGTGTTTGCATGATTGGGGCCAAAATTTGGACTATCTGTATGTTGGATGGTGTAATGGGGCAGGACTCACCATCGTGGCACATCCTGCTGGCCATCCTGGAATTAACTCTGGTTTCGCCAGAGCACCCTCGTCCAGTGGTGTCTTGCCCATCATCACTCTCGCCTCCACCTCTAGAACCCACATTGCTCCCCAGACTGTGATGTCCTCTTCTGGACACAGCCCCCCAGCTGTGCCCCACTCAGTTCTCTCCCCCCATTCCAGGGGACCCAACAGTCCTCAGTGCAGCCAGTTGCCTCAGTGGCAAACTGCAGCCTCTGGTCTAGCCACTCAACTCAGTGGCAAACTGCAGTCCATGCACTGGCCATGCCCGTTGGTGGCAAATGGGGGGACACAGGAGGGAGGGGGGAACTGGGCCTGCCCACTACTGTGGGACCTGGCCCAGGGACCCTATATCCAGCAGCCACTTACTGCCCCTCCTCCTACTCCATCATCTGTTTCCCTGGGCCACTTCCCTTGAGCCCTAGCATCTTCTCCGCCCTTGTTTCAGGGCCTCAGTCTGGCAGCCATCAGGATGGAGCTCCCTCTTGCTTCCCTGACCCTGCCCAACACTGCTCTTTCTGTGGTACTGTCTCTCTCAACCCTCCTACAGGGCAGCCAGTCCTCCTCCTCCCATGGCCTCCAGGGAGAGACTGCCTCTGTTCTGCTCAGCAGCCCTTCTTATATGGGCCAGGCTGGCCCTGATTGGCTGCCCTACTAAGCCTTCTCCCTATTGGCTGGCTCAATAAACCGTCTTCTAATTGGCTGGGTTCTGCACAGCCTCCCCCAAGGCCACTTTAATCATTCCTCTGCCTGTGTGGGGCAGCCACCTCACCACAGATGGGTTACACAGAACTGTATGGCATTTAGAGAAAACTTAGATACTTGCATACACTTGAAGCTGATGTTATAGTTCTGTCAGTGTCATTCACTTTGGTGCTAGTAGTAGTTCTTGGAGTGATTGCACACCTCCATTCCACTGGAGATGAGCGTGCACCGCGCGCACGGTTGTTGGAGATTTTTTCCCTCATTGTGGCTTTATTGTCCTTTGTGACTGCATGCAGGTGTAAAGGATGGAGCCTCCCCCGTCCTCTCCTCAGTTCCTTCTTACCACCCATGGTGGTGGTTGGCACAATTGCAGCCTTGCTACTGTAAGTTCTTCCCACATGGCTTATAAAATATACTCATTTTTACTTAGCGTAGACTCATAGTTAGAGTTTTAGATCGTCTGTATTTAAGGTAGCGGCTAGTTAGTTATCTGTTTCAATTTTAAGGTCTTAGACCGACTGGTCCAGGTTTTGGTACTGGTACTAGTGTTGGAACTGTGCCTCGATCTCTGGGGTTTAAATAATGTCACTCTTTCACCAAACCAATGCCGGTGACTGACCCTCACCCGAGCTGCCTTAGGTGCTTGGGGGAGTCCTATATGAGTGATAAATAGCACACTTGTAAAGGATTTAAGCCTTGTTCAGAAAAGAACAGGCTTAACTTTACTCTTATGACAGGTTTCAGAGTATTTCCCCTTGTTTTTTCCTCCCCCCCCCCCCCCCCCCCCCCGACGTTCTTGTTAAACCCTGGATTTGTGCTGGAAATGGCCCACCTTGATTATCATACACATTGTAAGGAGAGTGATCACTTTAGATAAGCTATTACCAGCAGGAGAGTGGGGTGGGGGGAGAGAAAACGTTTTGAAGTGATAAACACCCATTTTTTCATGGTCTGTGTGTATAAAACATCCTCACTGCATTTTCCACTTTATGCATCCGATGAAGTGAGCTGTAACTCACGAAAGCTTATACTCAAATAAATTGGTTAGTCTCTAAGGTGCCACAAGTACTCCTTTTTTTTTTACTCTTATGGAGGCAGTGCTCTGTCCTTCCTCTGAGCTGTCCAGTTCAGAGCAGGCACTGGGTATGTCAGCTCCCTCATTATTGGAAGACTCAGATTCTTAGTCCTCTTCAGAGTTGGAGGTTGTGTCCTATGTGTCCCAGCCTAGGCAGGATGTGAATACTCTGTCAGGGACTTAAACCACATGGTTACTATGTCAGCAGTGACCAGAAGACTAGGGGCAGTGGTTTGGTCAGGGGTGAGTCCCAGGACCCTGTCAATGGTCTTTCTGAACCTTATGGGGTTTTCCCCCCAGCTTCCAGGTTATCCCCTCATCTACCCCATTCTGTCTTCTTGGGTGCATGTTGGGAGCATCGGCACCGAAGACAACATCTTCTTGTGATCAGTGCCGAGCAGGTGGAAGCCATCCCAGCTGTTCCTCCAGCAGAGGAGATAGAGCAAACTCCACTTCAGCTTCCCTGTACTGTTGCTTCCTCATCACCAGATGAGGTGGGTAGAGGCAATGAGCTACTCTTCTCCACCAGATGTTTATATAGCTCACCAGGGATTTGTGTAGCCACAGTCTTGGATATCCAAGCGGAGGAGGCCTGAGAGAAATCCCACAAGCTGGTGGATATGTTGGCTTCTGGGAGACCCACCCAGGTGGCTCCCCTGATCAGTGAGGCTGTTGTGGAGCTGTTCAAGGCATTGTGGCAGACCTAGTCTTCCCTACCCCCACAGCAGAAAGGGCAGAGAGCAGATACCATGTTCCCTCTAAGGAATTTGAACACCTATCCACACATCCCCCACTAGGCTTCTTAATAGTTGCTGCAGCTAACGAATGGGAGAGGCAGGGACATCATTTTGACACCAAAAGGAAAGATTTCAAAGAATCCGGACCTTTTTGGCTGTAAACTTTATTCTACAGGAGGCTGCAGTTTAGGATTGCAAATCAACAGGCGCTCCTCAATCGATATAACTTCACCTTGTGTGGTAACATTTTGAAGTTCAGGTACAGGTTACCTAATAACTGCGGAAAGGAATTCATTTTGATGGTGGAAGAGGGTAATCTGGTGGCCAGAACAGCTCTTTAGGCCTGCTTGGATGCAGCTGACTAGCAGCTCAGACCATGGTGTCTGCCATAACCATGAGAAGGTGTTCATGGCTGCAGTTATCCCACCTCTCTCCAGAGGTACAGCAGACCATCTAAGACCTACCATTTGAAGGTCCTTCACTTTTTTAGACAAGACAGAAGATAGGCTTCATAGCTTAAAGGGATTCTAGAGCGATGCTGAAGTCGCTTGGAATTTATATGCTGGTGACAAAAAGGAAGCAGTTCCCGCTGGAGCTGACCTACAGATATCTGGGATTTATGCCTTAGTTCCAACACCTGTTGAGAAAAAAGGGACAGAAATTATAGGACGTGACCACCACCACCACCACAGAGTGCTATCTGCTCCTACCCCTCTTTTTGCCAATCATTTATCTCACTTCCTATGTATTTGGAACTGCCTGACCTTAGATCTGTGGGTCTTAAGCATGGTGGGTTTGGGATACACCTTCCAGTTTCTTTCTGTTCCCCTTTCTGCCCCCCTTCCCCATCCCCTTTTCAAGGACACACTCACAAGACTGTCCTTCTGCAGGAGGTCCAGTTGCTGTTCAAGCAGTGGCCGTAGAGGAAGTTTTTCTGTTTCTCAGTGGGAAGGGGTTTTATTCCTGCTGCTACTTTATTCCGAAAGTGAAATGTGGTCTCAGGCCTATCCTAGATCTAAAAGAGTTAAACAAATTCCAGAAGAAAATTAAATTCTGCTTTGAAAATAAATTAAAATAAAATAAATTTGAAAATAAAATTCTTCCATTATTCTTTCCCTGGAGCAAGAGGACTGGTATACTGCCCTTTACTTAAAAGGTGCTTATTTCCATGTGGCAATCCACCAGAACCACAGGAAGTTTCTCAGGTTCATGGTAAATGGGATTCACAATCAATTTACAGTGCTTCCATTTGGACTTAGTCGCTCCTCACATTTTCATGAAGCAGCAGTGTTCCTTCGAAAGTCAGAGGTCCAAATGTTCCTTTAGCTGGATGACTGGCTGGTGAGAGGCAGGTCTCAGGTACTGTCCAGTGTAGCCATTATCCAGTCTACTTTTGCCATGCTGGAGCTCCTGATCAATGTGGATAATCAATTCTGAAACCAGTACAGGAGAATAGAATTTATTGGAATGGTCCTGGGCTCTACAAAAAACAAAGCTTTTCTACCACAATCAAGTTTCGAAACTGCGGGGTTTAGTTCTGGAACTAAAAGCACATCTGGTCACCACAGTATGCAGCTGCCTCAAACTCCTAGAACACATGGTGGTGTGTACCTATGTAGTGCAGCACACCAGACTGCACCTCAGAGAGCTTCAAGGATGGCTAGCTTCTTGTGTATTCCCTGAGCCATCATTGTCTAGATACAGCAGTTCGACTACCAATGCTAATCCCTGTCCTCTCTGGACTGGTTGACAGACCCTCTGAAAGTTCGTAGGGGGGGCCTCTTTTCCCCACAACTAGCTCTCACTTTAGTCACAGATATGTTGGCCTTTGGTTAGGGAAAGAACTTAGGGGAACTGCAGACTTGGGGTCTTTGGCCTTCTCAAGATTTGAAAGCTCATATAAACATCAGGGAATTGTGAGCTGTTTGTCTAATTTGTTCACCCTTCCTTCCATGTATCAAGGGGGAAAAAAATCTGCTAGTGTTAACAGACAACACAGCAACTATGTTTTGTATGAATAGACAGGGAGGGACTTGAGTCACTTGATTGTGCTGGGGAGTGATTCTCCTTTGGGAGTTCAACATAGCCAGCTCTGTTCACCTCAGATCTGTTTACCTTCCAGGGGTGCAGAATATATTGGCAGATCAGCTGAGCAGCTCCTTTACTGATCACTACCAGTGGCTGTGACCTGGGTGCCTAGGGCAGCCCTCACTGGAAATGCCACGGTCAGGGTAGGCTGCAAAAGGGAGGGCAGACACTCCCAAAACTGGTGGTTTACACTGAAGTTAAACTCTTCAACTAGTCACAAACTGTGCTCCTGATCCCACACATTGGTTATCAAGAGCAAAAAAAGAAATCACACAGCCCCCTTTATTGCATCCCAGTTCTCTGGCTCCCAATCAGCACCTAGGTGCAGGTAGGTGAGGAGTTATTTTAAAACTCTGCTCACTAGACAAAATGTTCTTCTGACCCCAAAAGGCCAGCCACATTGCCAGGTCAGTATTAGGTTGGATCTTACCCAAAATACCACACTGCTAGCCAATTCTTTAGCATCTAAAACTAAAGATTTATTACAAAGAAAAAAGAAAACAGAAGAGACTTGTTAAATGGTAAAGCAATCACATACATACAAAGACTTCAAAGTCCATATATTACGTTCTTAGTAGTATTAGTGAGTTTGCTGGCTCAAAAGTCTCCCTGGAACACATCCACAGCTTGGATGGGTCATTCCGTTCTTTGTTCAGAGCTTCAGTTTGTAGCAAAGTTCCTCCAGACTGGTAAGAAGCGGGATTGAAGACAAAATGGAGAAGATGCACATTCCCTTTATAGTCCTTTTGCCATGTGTCTGGTACTTCCTTTGTTCCAAACACAAGATTTACAGCATGGAAATGCTTTAGAGTTCTGTGTCCATAGGCATACCACATGCCTTGCTGATTTGACTCATCAGGTGTAGTTCCTGGTCTTCCACTGGGGTTCATTGTACAGCTGATGTCCCTTGATGGGCCATCCAGCAGGCTCAGTGCTGATGCCGCTCTGTCTGTGGGTGTCACCCAGAAATACAGCACAAGTTTGAAAATATAGATATACCCTACATATCTATAACTCATAATACAAAGGTGATACAAACATATAAATAAGATTATCATACTTTGCAAATCATAACATTTTCACTGGTACCTTTCATGGCATATCTGGTCAGATTCCTTGCAATTTTACAATATTGGTATCACTAATATTATAATGGGCTCCCATATTCCATACAGGATCACCATACACCCTTTATACTTGTACACAGTGGCATGCAGCAGCAGAGGTCACTCCAGCCTCCCTGACGGGCACCACTGAGGGGAAAACATCTCTGACAATCATGCAGTGGGCGTGCACTGAGCTACAGCAGAATGGACATGTGCAACATATCTCAGAGAGCAACAGTTATGTTCTTATATTGTGCATTAAGGAGATTACCTTCTCAACAGTGTGAAGAAGCTGCACCCCAAATATAGGGCAACCCCCCCCCCCAATGAATTAAGGAAAACTGTATAGTGTAAATTTAATTTAAATGTACAATATCCAAAATTATGATAATTTTCATTTAGTGGGGTCTTGTTTGGACTATATTAAATCTAAATGGCTCCTGGCTGCACCAGAACAAAAAAGCATTTGATCCCAATGCTTTTTCTGTCATTTGAGTTTGGGAGGGGATTAATGAGTCTTTCATTTTCCTCCCAAGGAATGTAGTACAGCTCACCTAGAGTGAGACTGGCAAACAGCAACCAGCTGAAAGCTGCACAGCCATCTGTTACTAGGAATAAGATTTACTGCTCCCTTTCACTGTGGGACCTGGGTTCAAGACATCCAGTGATCCTACCTTAAATCTGCGTTTGTCTTGTTTCGACCAATTAAATAGGCCATGTATATTTGTATAGAGTATAGGAAAAATCATAGTGAACTGTTTTTAAGGTACTTTGTAGGTATCAGACGATACTTTGGGTCCTTTCTTTGTCAAGTAAAAGAAGCATAGAAAATAAGAGAGCATTTTGGCTAGATTAAGACAGAAAAACTTCAAGTGAGAATAGCTTAGTTAAGGGCAAAATCCACAAGATGCAGAAGAAGATGCCCCAATCCCTCCCCCCAACTCTCTGCAGGAAACCCACAATAATTACTCCTTTAGGGAGAGGGTTTAGTAGTTACATGGAGGTGTAGGGGCATGAGTTCTCAGCTACAGGAAACCCTGATGATCTGTGGATATTGACATCAAACCCTGTGGATTCAGTGGCATCCATGCTGTGTATCTTCCCCTCCAGATTTCTCCCAGCCGCCAACCCATTTTATCAATTTGAGGTGTATAGTACAACCCCTGGCCCCACTGGTGTGCTCCTACTCTGAGGGAAGAAGGAGGCATGGAGAGGCATTCAAACTAGAGTGTTCTCCCAAATATGTGAGTTCCTTCATGGAGCATATTATGGAGAGCTGCACCCATGCTTCCACTTGAAAATGTTCCCCAGTATCCAACAAATCTTCAGTCATTCTTTGATCATGTGGAAGGCTTCCACAAGTTTGGGGAAATATAGTACCCTAGATACTACTCCCCTCTATTTATATTCTTGCTCCTTTGCTCTCTCCTGCCCTTCAGAAGAGATGGGAACATGCGGCCCAAAAAGTTACACAAGCCATAGTACTTCAGGGTATAGCTGACATTAAGATGTAGAATCCATGTTGTCCTCTTGGACCCTGTTTGATTTCCTGGTAGTAGTCATTAATAGCCAATGATGTTATTGTGCTCGTGCTGATAGACTATTATTGGGGACCGTGCTGAAGTTATAAACTGTAATATCAGAGCATTCAGAGGTGCTGGCACTTGAAGCTCCTGCTGACATCAGATGGCTTTTGTAACTACTCAGCACCTCTGGAAATCTGGCCCTGACATTTTCTTACTCAGACTGACAGGATAGGAAATCCAGGCAAGTTGCCTGGGTTACAAAACTCTTGCAACATTTCTATAATGTCTAGATGAAAACAGTAATTGTTAACTGTGCCTGATTTTTACCATGGATGTAATTTTTGTGAATAAAATCCATTTTCTTAGCTGGATCAACCTTTGTCAAGTAGAAAAGGAAAGAGATATGAGAGATCTATTTTCAGACCTGTAAGACAGTATCACCTGGAATGCAAAATGTTACATATATAATATGTATATATAGTTTACATCATTTGTATAGTGTATATTATGTATGTTGTAATTTATATTATGGATATATAGAATGAACCTCAACTATATGGCTGACATTCCTTATAAGTTCACAAGTTTTATGGCCCCTCAGCTATTTGCCTTGCACAACTTAAAAGGGCTGCTAGTTTTGGTAGCAGAGCTTATAAATTTATTTAATCAACAAGTGCCCACCTAATTAGCTGTGTGTGCATGTGCAGTGCCTATATGTGTAAGTGTGCATCTGTATGCCTAAGAAAATGTTCTTCTCGCTCCCAGTCCATAATTTTGAACAGCTATATCTTTGTTAAATTAAAACCAATATTTTGCAAACAAAAAAAAAGATACTAGTGATAGTTACAGACTCTGTGTCAAGTTTCAGGTTTGAACTTTTAAGATGGAAACTTCATTCACATTTTCCTTGTCTAAATGTAATATGGTTAGAGTATTTAATCACCCTTTGCCAACCTCAGAAGCTGCTGACCGGGAGTTTGTTCAAACCTTTTGAAAGAATTCAGCAGTTTGTAGAAGCCAGAGGTTCAATTCTGCTCTCAGTTAAACTAATTTCAGTTGTCTTTAGAATTTGGCCACAAGTATGGAAAAGAGAAGTCCAAACCAAATACTCTAGAAAGTTCTGAGGATGTGAAATTAGAGACTTTAAAGACAATTGTTTTTGCAACATTAACTAGAATGAGTTCTACCAGGTACTGTAAATGTATGAGATGTTAGGTTTGTGTATCAGTGAAACTGTTTTTGATGTTCTCTCAAATGCTCATTTATACTATTAGGTAATATGTTTGGGAATTACAGTGATCACACCTACTGTGATCACCTAAATTTTAAGGAAGTAAAGGACAGTTGCTTGAAAACTAATTGACAACTAATAAAAATTATGGGACAAAGCTTATTTGTAATAAAGCAGCATCACACAATATTTCATTCTTGGTACAAAATCGTACATTTTTGTAACACAGTATGATCCTTTGCATGAGTATTACTTGAAACAAACTGTATCTGATCAAATGAATTGTAATGGCAGCTAGTTGCATTTGGGCTGTGAGATACTGGGTGCCAAATATTGGCTGTCCCTTAAAACATAGGATAGGTGCCACCCTATTTTCCAGGATATAGTTTTATATTCATAACAGCCATGAAGGTGAATAAAACTAAAGGCTATTCAGAGTTAGTGCTGTTTATGCAATGTAGTATCTTGTTCAGAGAAAATGATGTGGCTTACCATTTAAGGAGCAGAATGATTGCTGAGTAAACCCTTCACACCTAACAGTTTCCTTACATTATCAATATTCATGCAATGCAATACATTATGCATTCAGATCAGTGGAAGTTGTGTGATTTAAATCCTGTGTGCCTCTTTGAAAATTCACTGCTGCTATATGTTTGTGTATTTACTAGCTCCAATTATTCCCCAATTACTGAATCTTGTAGGCATTTTGAAATTACAGTGTATATCATTATTAATCTGTGCCTTGTTTTTTCTGAATTTTCAAAACATCTT
This sequence comes from Chelonia mydas, assembly GCF_015237465.2. Taxonomy (NCBI): domain Eukaryota; kingdom Metazoa; phylum Chordata; order Testudines; family Cheloniidae; genus Chelonia; species Chelonia mydas. The sequence continues at coordinate 63,300,842 of NC_057853.1, read as the reverse complement.
GAAATTAAGTTTTGGTTTGAAAGCTCTAATAACGTTACTTTTTTAAACGACATACCAAAATGCATAGAAAAACATAGATTGGATTTCAAGCTCATTAATCTTTCTCCTTCAGAGAGCTTCCTTTTCTAGTGTGTAAAGCTGGTGCTGTGTACAGTATTTTTGTTTATAGTAGTATAAACATTTTCAGCCTGTGTCTTCATTGCTGAAATAACCCACCTCTTTCATATCAACTCTTACCTAGGAGCCGCACTGCAGACTCATTGATGTAGGTTTTCTCTGCATGGCAGCCAAGGCTAAACTGTGATTTCATTGCATGATGCAACTTCACCTTTTTGGTTGTCTATGGGATTAATTATATTTTATTCTTGTACTGCCTGTGCATGTCAACGTGCTTATCCTAATGGCCTATACACTGAATGCAGTCTAAGCGTTAAATGCATGAACCAGAATTTTAAAAAAAGGAACTTTGAACAAATATAAAGTATGGTGATCAGTATCTGGAGTTACACTCTTTTTTATAGAACTAAATTAGTCACAATATATATCAGGTCTGTCAATTTAAAATGTCTGGCATCGTATGGTAGCTAACCGAATGGATATGTGCTAACAGAGGGGTTGGGACGGCAGGAGAGAGTGAGAAAGAACATACTACCTACTTGCTATTATTCTTAGATGAGGGCTGAGTGAATGCTAAAAGCATTCAAAAGTCAGTTAAGCCTCCCATTGATCACAAAGCCTCTTCACAGAAGGCTATGCTGGCAATAGTTAGGATTAAAATACCAATTCTTATCACATTTAAAGCTTTGGGAAGAAACTGAAAGTACTATCATCTACTGTGTTTAACCTGCAAAATAATTTAAAATTAATTCTGTTAACAAATACCACCAAAAGTATTAACTGAGATTTGACATGAAGAATCACAGTCCTGTTCTAAACTCCTTTTGCAAACTGTTTGGACCGTCTAAAATAGCACTTCATTAATATTTGTTCTTAGATGTGTTGACAGAAAGCTTTAATATAAAGTGGCAAGAGATGTGTGATTAGTACTAATTCTAAAGGTTGGGTCTCGATGGAATAATGACATATCACCACTGGGAAACTTACTACCAAAATATACGGTATTTTGAGCATCTTCTCTAAACTCAGTTTGGTGGTATTATTGATTAGCAGATGTAATCACGCGAATCTTGTGTTCAGTATGTGTCCAAATGTTATGCACTATATGTTTTCCTTTCAGGATTGATTAAATATTCTCTAGCAATCTGTGATGCATGGAGCCTATGCATTGCCCACTCCCCCACCTATACACCCACACTTGGCATTAGTATTCATTTTAATGGTATTTTAAGCATGAAAAATTGTATATAAATGGAATTGTAAACGTGAAAAAATACTTTAAAAATTGCTTTTAAAGAATCCAGTGAATACAGACAAATATATTCAGAATGGAACAGAAATAATGGACATTGCTTAAAGAACATCATTTTACAACAGCTGTAGTATGACGTCCAGTGATGTCTTGCAGCTCCGAGGATTCTCTACTATTTTTCGCCTTTATTTTTTTACATACTCAGGATCCCATATAATACCGGTTACCCTTCTGCTGAAGAGAGACAGAGGATCTTGCCAGTGCTGTTTCTGAATTGACCAGAAGTGTCTTTGTAGAGTAAAGGAGGTACTTCCTTCCAGTGTGGAAGCGGTGTGAGCAGGGTTCCATTTCTGACTCTGACACTGTGTGTGTGGTATTGAGCAAGGCACTTAACCTTGCTATTCATCAGTTTTCCCCATCAACTTGGATAAAAATACTTTCCTCCCTCAGTTATAAGGCTTAACAAATGTTTGTAAAGCATTTTGATATATTGTCAGATAAAAGCTGTAACTATTTTATTCTATCAATATAATTCCTCATATTGTCTCCCACCTTTGGCATGAAGTGCTTCTGCATCCTCCCAATTCTGCAAATGATGGAGCTCAAGTCTCACCCTTGGAGCCCTTTTGTGATAGCTTGTTACATTACTGCAGGCTGCCAGCCCTTAACCCCATTTTGAGAAGGGAGATAAAGTGACTGGTTAAAAGCAAATGTGGTAGGGTTAATCTACTTCAGGGTTCTCAAACTGGGGATTTTGACCCCTCAGGGGGTTACGAGATTATTATTATATGGGGGGTCATGAGCTGTCAGCCTCCACCCCCAAACCCAGTGTTGCCTCCAGCATTTATAATAGTGTTAAATACAAAAAAACGTGTTTTTAATTTATAAGGGGGGGTTGCACTCATAGGTTTGCTGTGTGAAAGGGGTCACCAATACAAAAGTTTGAGAAACATTGATCTACTTTTGCAAACCAGGCTTTGGCCTTAACAGATCACCAGGCATTAGTATTTGTCATTCGGATTTCAAACAACTTTCTTGTCAGAAAAGTTGAAGTAGGACTAGTAAGTTATATGCTTCTAAAATTACTTCTCTATTTTATTTCTGTTTGCCATGTTGTATTTTCAGGAGCTCATAGTATTCAATAGCTATAGACAACAAAAATGTAACTTCCCTTACATTGTTATTCATTACATTTAAACAAATAGGACAGTCTCTCAGGCAAGGTAAATGTGACTTCTGTGAATGTTTGACAGGACTGGCATTTTGTTACTGTATCTTGCCATAACAGACGAGTGTCACATTCTAATAGGATGTAATCTGGTCCTCCAGTTGGAGCAGTTCTGATGTCAAGACTTCCAGGAAGAAAGGTTTACTACTGTGCTTGTAATATGCATAGGGAAAGAGGGTCACATAAGATGAGTACAGGGATTTAGTGTGGGGGAAATGGGGGATGCTAAAAGTGACAAAGACTAACTGGACTCAAAGGGAAGAGCCAGGGAAACAGGAGTCAGTAAAGATGAGACAGTCACAAATGTTTATATGATCTGGGGGTAAATGCTGCCTGGATTTCCTAGCCCAGATTCAGTGTAGAAATTTTATGCTATGCTGCGATGCCCAGGAGATTGCCAGAGTGCCCGATGACGACCCTTGAGAGTAGGGAGGATGTTGCATCAGGATAAGTAGTCAGGGAACTTATCTCTGCACGTGTGTCAGTGAAGCAGATGAGAATAAACCAGCAGGGCTCCCCAGGGCGATTTATAAAAAACACTAGCCTGGTAATAGCTAGGGCTTGTAGTAGCTGAATCACACAGACAGTGTTCCCAAAAATTTCTAGGAAGAGCTAGGAACTAGTTTAAAGAAGGGACCACCAGATCATCTAGTCTGACCTCCAGCATAGCACAGGCTACCAACACCACCCAGCACACACACAAAGTCCAATCACCAAAATTAGACCAAAGTTTTACAGCCCATTGGAGCCTAAAAAATTATGTGTCACAGGAAGAAAATAGGAGGAACTGGGCTGTACCAACGGCCAAAGCTCCGGCAGTGGCAGGGAATTAATTAAATGGGATACACCCGGATAATACCAGCAAGTGACGCACATGCTGCAGAGGTGAAAACCTCCAAGGTCATTGCCAATCTTACCAGCAGGAATTCCTTCCCAACCCCGCATATGCTGCTCAGTTAGACACTGGGCATGCTGACCAAGAACCAGCCACCCAAGCACCTGAGAGAGAGAATGTTTGATGCCACCTGAGAACACTGGCCTACCCTGTCCAATGTCCCATCTCTGATGCTTTAGAGGAAGAAGACAAAAAATCCCAGAATACATTGGGAGGGGAGAGGAAGCCATTCTTTATCCCTGCAGGTGACCAGCTGAAGCCCTGAAGCATGAGCTTTTTGGAATCGTAAGATCAGTAGGGGCCTCCAGGGCTGCTGAGCCCTCCTGCCCACCATCAAAGCAACCCCATCATACAATCTCACTCCTAAATTTGTCCAGCTCTCTCATAAGATTAAGTTGTTTGTCCCCACAACTCGTATTTGGAAACTATTCCAGAATCTCACTCCTCAGATGATTAAGAATTAAACAACACTGGGTGCTGGAAGACCCCTGACATTGGTGAGCACAGAGCAATATGGTTTCCTACAAGGAATGAGAGTGATAGGATCATGATTGTTGAAGATTGTTTGTGTGTAGTGTGCTTTATAGTTTCATACAGAGTCATTTCCTAGTTTAAAGTATGAGACTGCATCATCTCAGGAGTGGCTACTTATTCACTATTGGAGTTGTTTTCAGAAGATATAATTAATGCAATATGAATAGTTTGGGTTTCTGTAGATAGTAAAAAGCCTGGAGCTATGACACCAGGACACCACAGCTGGGGTTAATGCAAGGCTGTCATTATTTTCTGCTTACACAGACTCTTACCACCTTACAATATTTCCCCAGTTGACATCCTGAATAGTGGCTGTAAATGTTAACCATACAGCAAAAGAAAATGGCAGGATGTCTGGTCTGGTGGTGTAACTACCCATTCCTACCACTCAGTTAGTGCATTTAGCTTTCATAGCTCACTTGCATTTTCTTCTGCACTCGACAGAACTACTTTACTTTAGGCTCTGATTTATTACTACTTTGTACAAATTAGTTACATTAAGCAGATGTCTCCCTTAGACCTGTGACACAATATTACCTAATAGGATAATTCAGAAAAGACATACAACAGAATGAGGTGGAAATCTTTAACTTTCCCACTCTGTCATTTTCCTGTGTGATAGATCTAAGTTAGGTTGTAAGCTCCATAGGGCAGAAACCTGGATTTTTATTTGTTATATAAACAATTATATGTTGATTGGCAACAATTTGATCATTGGCAAACTTCTTTCAAAGAAAACCATATGGTAAGAGACACCAAGATGGACGGCTTGTAGATGTTATGGAAGTGTTCCCATTCCAGAAATGGTATTTTGAGGAAAGGTATTTTGAGGAAAATTGACAATACAGTGGATTGTCTACTTAGGGTGAGGCAGGGCAGTTACTTATCCATATGTCAACAGGCAAGGCAAAGAGGGAAAGAGGTCTTGAAGCAGCTTAGGGAAGTGGAAACAGAATCCATGATGGAAAAAAGTCAAAGACAGAGCAGTGGATGACCAAAAGGAAAAGGCAATATTCAATAATAAGGGTATAAAAGAGAATATTCTTTTGGTAAATCTATGAATAATTGTCAGTTCATTAGATGGTACTGAACATTCACCACTGCCTGTTAACTATGGTTTGTTTTTACATGTGCAAATTAATGATTTTCACAATGAAAAACTAAAGTTAGATTTCTGCAGATAAGCTAAAATTTCCACATTTTGGATGTTCTGACTTTTCTACGCTGTGGTAAAAAGTCCAGTGCCAGGCTAGGGTGGGAGGGATAGCTCAGTGGTTTGAGCATTGGCCTGCTAAACCCAGGGTTGTGAGTTCAATCCTTAAGGGGGCCATTTAGGGATGTGGGGCAAAAATTGGGGATTGGTCCTGCTTTGAGCAGGGGGTTGGACTAGATGACCTCCTGAGGTCCCTTCCAACCCTGATATTCTATGATACAGAACATTTATAGGATGAAAGACAAATCATTGTAAGACAGAGAGAGAATGTACTTATCCTTGCAGAGCAAGCCATTGAGATCTATATCCTTTCTAAGGTAATTCTGTTTGAAGGGCTTTGTTGAGAATCTGACTGCCTCATTTCTGAGCGTGAGAAATATACTGTTTAACCTTGCCAAGGATTTTCTGCTTGCTGTCATAATGCAGTTTCATGCCTTTTCGTAGTGGCCTGTAGGCTGCGGACAATAGCAATCACAAGTGGCATTAAATTATTATTTTAAAATAATCTGAGTGATGGCAATACAATTTTAGAAGAATGGTGCTACGATAACCCTCAGAGATATGGCATTTTTATGGCATAATTCTCTCCTGTAAAATCATTGCCATGTGAAATTACTCTTTAATTTCATATTACTGCAATTAGCACTATATAGTCTCTTCTTTCTGTGTGACAAACACTGAATATTAATCCACACTAGTTATAATTATTTTGGCACCTTACATGAAATTTGCTATTCTTCAAAGTGATGTCCCTATTTATTAATTTAAGCAATTGTTATTTTGCATTTTTTTAAGTTGCCAGGTATTTGCAAATGTAGTACTGAGTCCAGAAGAGATGTTGCATGTTTATCAGAATTGTATACATTGAATAATTCTGTGTGCTTGGAGGGAGACACATAATTTGGTGGTTTGGGATTTTGTTTGCAGCAGCATTGTAGCTTTTGTTTGGATTTTCAGAAGGATGGTGTTACGGGAAGTTTATCCCCTCCTAAGAATACTTACAACTCAAGGAAAACTTGTATTAGGGGAGGACAAAGGCTTGACTCCCTCATATTGGGGAAAAGTTTCCAATAAAGAAAAATGTATCAAGTGGGGTCACAGAGTATCATGGACATAGTAAGCCAAATGCATGCATGAGTTTTACACTGGTGTAATTCATCCGACTTCAATTGTTGTTCCTGACTTACACCGTTTTTAGTGACAGAACAATCAGTGTGTAGCTGTGTAATTTACACCATCACATCACTGCTGAGTTTAGCCAAATTGCACTGGTTTAGCTACGCAAAGTTAGCAGCTAGCACCTGACTGTTAGGTCACTAAAAATGGTATAAATCAGGAATAACCCAGTTAAAGTCCTAGTAGTTACACCCAGTGGGGCTGGAACAGTTTTTGGTATGGGGGTGCTGAAAGCCATTGAACTGAACTATAAACCCTGTATGTGATGGAAACCACTTCAAGCCAGTGGGTGCTACTCTTCTTATCCTTGTCCGCACCCCTCACTGCCCCTAGAGGCTAGAGCTGGGGCCAGGAGCAGGACCATGTTTCCGGGAGGTGGGGACATGTGCAGGGGTAAGTTGGCAGAGGCTGGGGCCACAGGTAGAGGCAGGTGTGGAGCCCCCGGCGTGGGGACAGCTGCTGGGACGCCAGGCCAGCAGCCAGGAGCCCGCATGTGGGACCGGTGGCCAGGACCCTGGGATTGGCGGCTGGGACCCTGGGCTTGCAGCGGAGCCGCCGGGTGTGGGGCCAGCAGTCGGGCAGGCCCTCGGGCAGCAGTGAGGCCAGCGACTGGGACCCGGGACCAGAGGCCGGAACGCCAGGCGCAAAACCTGGGGGTGCTGTACCCCTACTTCCCATGTCTATGGTTACACCAATGTAAAACTTGTGCATGTGAGAGGAGAATCAGGCACCTAGTATAAGATAGTTAGAAAATAGGTGTAAGTGACTATGTACTGTATTGTATGTTACACGGAAAACACACCAACTTAATTTGGCTGTATGGATTTTGGTGCAACTTAAAGTTTGGGAGCCTGTTTTTTCACACTGGAGCCACTTCATCCCCCTTGATGTGTAATCTGTATTAATGTCACACACTTCCAGAATGATGAATTGGTCTGAGTTACACCACTTTGCCACTTGTATCTGTTTTCGGACACCCAACATGCAGCTTGCATGACATTGTCACCACGGAATTTGGCCAAGAGAATCCCATGGCTTGGAACTAGTGGAGTGCAATGGGGTTCTTCCTGTTTTACATGTGGGAGAGGGCTACAGTAACAGGAATAACCTTTCAAAGACCATGAGCACAGGAATGACTATTAACCATACCCACCCTGCAGGATAAGAGTAACTCTTATCAAAATACTAACCATGGTGAATATATATATAATGTAGAGGACCTGAATAATGCCCCCACACTCACAAGCCCTGTAATAGATCTGCACTTTTGTGGGAGAGAGAGAATTGTGGGGAGGGCAACTGGACAGGTGCAGGGAGTCTCTACATCCCTTGCCCCACCATGCCCTTTGCCAGCCTCATAAATGTCAGCTTTGGTTTGGGTGGGGTGTGCTTCTGAATCTATGCTTGTGTAGATTTAGTAGCTCAAAACAGGATGTGCAGCGCAGCTGTCTTTTGAATAGGTTCCCAATTTCCATCCTCCCCAGTACAATTGAATTCTCTACTCAGTTCCCCGGGCTGTGTGCATTTCACCGTTGAGTGTGAACACTTGGGAATCGTTCATCTAAAATGTGTCCCATCACCATTAATGTATTTGGAGATTGTGGTAGGATATTAGTCACAGGGTGCTGCTAGTATGCATTCATGTTTATCCACAGTGTTACCTAAAGGATCCCATCATTATTTCGTTACAGCATTTGATATTCATTAGTATTCCTGGGTGTTCCACGTTGCGCACACACACAGAACAAGATGTGGCCCCTGCCTCAGCAAGATGACAATTGAATAGATAGTGGCCCCTGGTAGGGAACGCTGGCTGCTGCATTGTATCTGCCCTCTCTAGAAAAGGGAGAAAGGACAAGAGTCTGTCTGCAGCCTCTTCTCCTCTACTGCACCCACATTGGAGTCATAATTTTCCCATTCATGTTTTGATTTATTTTCCAATTCGACTCTCATTTACTCAACTCAGCTGAAGTAAATTTATAATGGGCAGAATTTAACCACTAAAACCTAAAAACTGATGGTTTTGTTAGTCTGTTTGCTGATAAAAACGCAGCTTTGTCATAGACACTCAAGTCCACCAGATAAACGAATTCTATACATACTGGTTTAGCATAAAAGTGGCCTCTTTGAGTGATATGGGTGAAAGAACATGAAACAAAGATGTGTGGTTTTGGCCTTGATTTCATGAAGACTAGTTCATTTATGCCATAGGAGATACACTCAGTAATATGGATTTATTTATTAACAATCATATTTTGTTTTTTTCCTGATGGCATTATTGTTTTCTGTACCTTTATTTGTTATAGTAAGGTGAAAACACAATGTTTGTTTTACCTAGAAGAAATTGCCACAAGTCAATCAAGCTTTCCCAGTTCTCTGAGAACTTGGTAACATATTGTAATAGTTCTTCATGGGGAATAGCATCTGCAGAGGAGATGAGTCGAGATGCATTTTTTTAATCAGGTTAGACCTAGAAGGTTATTTTTCTAGTGCCAGTTTGTACTGTGCCAGACCGTAAATGGTAGAAGGGGATGTTATGTTAGGAAAGGGAAATAAAGACAAGATCTTGCTTTGTTTTCTTGGGGAGCGGGGGAGAGAGGAGCTGTCTCAAGAGGCTTGCAATTTACATGAAGTCAATTGTACATGTATCAAAAACACACTGGAGACCCAGAAGATATTTGTTGTTGGTTTTGTTTTGTTTTTTAATTGGGTGAGTAAAGGCATCACATGATGGTGTAATGCTGAAGTGTGGATTAGTGTCCTGGCATTAATGGATTTTCAAGAGGAATTTGAATCACGCGAGGGAGGAATGAGATAAGGTAGGCTATTCCAGCTGTGGGGAAGTAGGCTGGGGAAGATGTTGGTACGGGGCAGTACTGTGTAGTCTTTAAGGTGGGGAGCAGAAACTTAAACTTTATTTCATTAGGCAATGAGGAGCCAGTGGAGAGTTTCGAAGAGGAGAGTGAGAAGGTCCAAGTGGTGGGCATGAAATTTGATTTCAGCTGAAACACTCTGAAAGAACTGGAGTGGAGAGAGATGGGAAATCTCTTCCTCCAAAGAGGAGGAAGCTGCATAACCCAGGTGGGAGAGAGACACTGAGGGCATGGCCAGTGTCTTAGCTGTGGGGACAAAAATATGTTGTGTAAAAAAAGAAACAGCAGGGTTTGGCAATAGCAAGAAACAGAATGGGGAGGATTCAAACATGTAGTCTAGAGATTTGAGCCTGGGCGAAATGAGAATGTTAGTGTCAGCATCAGTAGCAAGGGACGAAGGAAGGATAAGGAGCGTGGGTGTCAAAGCACCCATAGAATTCAGCAGGACCATAATTGGGGCCTCTTCTACTAACTGGGTTAAACTATAGCTCCCTGCATTGAATCGTATTTTAGAAAATACTGTAACCATAGAAATAAACACATCCCAGAGTCCTAAATGTGCTTCTGTTCAACCCAGGGCCAGATTCTGCTGTCTTCTAGAACAGCATGGAGAATGGAGTTCTCCCATTATCTTTAGTGGACTTACTCCAGATTTACACCAGAATGAATGAGATCAGAATCTGACCCTGATTTTGTAAATTAAAAACAGCAATAATTGGGTCTTAGGATAAAAGATTGTGTCACAGCAAGAGCGTGTGTCATTTATGCTTAATCTCAGAGGATGAACAAGAGGAAGATAATACTTGTAAATGTAGAGCCCTGAGCTTTTTATCATGTGAACATTTTGTTCAATGGATCCCAGTCCTAGGGGCTGCTACGATACGAGTATGTATCATTTGTGCTATGGTGGGTCCTCTCTTTCCTCTGTTTAAAATATTGTTCTGATCCAAATGGCAAGTGTTCCTTTTGACAGAAAACAACCCCTTCCTACATATCCTTTGTAGTGGTACCTAAAAGCACCATCAATGAGGAGACTTCCCAGTTATTTGGCCGTATCATGTTGGTCCATCAGAGAAATAATTAAAAGCCTTTGGGCGCTGGAGAAATTATTGAGTCAGGCTTTAAAGTGAGGCCTTCCAAACTTAGCCACTTAACTAACTGGCTTGCATTTAGAACAGATCAATTAATATATGTGTTGCAGGAAAGCAATGTTTGCTTTTCAATTAAGGAAATTTGCTTGGTCCAGAAAACATGGTTAATAAATGAAAGGCACTTGAATTAAAGAAAAAAGAAAAAGAAAAAGAAAATCTGTCATGTCCCTTATGGCTGTCCAACACTTTAGATTCTTACTGAGAGTCTCACTCTGATTTATTTTAATTATGATATTTACTTCACCAGGATGTAAATTTGCTTGCTAAGAGTCCATTTTTATAACTGCACAGCGGGTTCTTGTCTTTCATTATTTGCTTGTCTTTGCTAAGTAGTTATTCTTGGTATACCTGACCAGGGTATGTGACGCTATCCAGGGTAAGAGTAAGCGAAGACACACTTCTTCAGATGAACTTCTGCCCTCATAAATGATAATTCTCGTCTTTGGCATAGTTTCATGTTAATATTGTGTCCCTGAAACACAGTAAAAACAAACAAACAAACAAAAAAAAACCGAACCCAAACCTTTAAACCAATCACCTTAACCTTAACTCTGTCTCCCTCAAAATGTATAAATGGATTTAAGGGGACATTGCCAGGTCAGACTTCCTCCAAATGTATGTGGTGCTAAAAGTCTTGCAGAATCATGCCTATGTTTTGTAATGGGAATTGGGGGAGTTCAGCACCTCTGAGAAATGGTCCTCATAATACCAATATAATCTTTTTTAATGTAAATTTCATAAGCAAATAAATATTTCTTGCAGCCCAAACTTTGCCGCCCTGTGCTAGTGTTTTCCTTCCAAGCCAAACCTGTCATGTGGATTCTAGGTAGGTGTTAGTTACAATATGCAATGCCTTTCCTCCATCTTTCCCCCTATTGCGGCAAGCTCCAGTAGCTATATTTAACATCCAAAGACACAGAATTTGAAATACTGTACTAATTACAATAATGATCAATGGTCACATTACAATAACTGGGATCAGTTTGTATCCTATACTTAGAATAGTAAATAACTATATCAGTGGGCAGAGGTAATAGAATCATAGAACTGGAAGGGACCTCGAGAGGCCGTCTAGTCCAGTCCCCTGCACTCATGCCAGGGCTAAGCATTATCTAGACCAACCCTGACCAGTGTTTGTGGAGTCACCATCACTGGAGATTTTTAAGACAGTCTCCTTAGCAATTTATTCCAGTGCTTAACCACCCTGGCAGTTAGAAGTTTTTCCAAATGTCCAACCTAAATCGCCCTGCAATTTAAGCCCATTGCTTCTTGTTCTATCTTCAGAGGTTAAGGAGAACAATTTTTCTCTTTCCTCCTTCTAGCAACCTTTTATGTACTTGAAAATTGTTATGTCCCCTCTCAGTTTTCTCCAGAGTAAATAACCCTATTTTTTTTCAATCTTCCCTCATAGATCATGTTTTCTAGACCTTTAATCATTTTTGTGATTTTCTCTCTAGATTTTCTCCAATTTCTTCACATCTTTCCTGGAATGTGGCGCCCAGAACTAGACACAATACTCCCGTTGAGGCCTAATCAGCATGGAGTAGAGCGGAAGAATTACTTCTTGTTTCTAGCTTACAACACTCCTGCTGATACATCCCAGAATGATGTTTCCTTTTTTTGCAACAGTGTTACACTGTTCACTCAGTTATATTTATTAGTTAAATATGCCTTGAAAGCTAAAAAACTTTAGTACTTTTATTTTATTTGTATTTTTTGTAAAGTTCACTATTTCTTTCTGTATTCTTTGAACTTATACAAAAATAAGAATGGGCACCTATCTAGGTGCCTATGCCACAAATTACAACAATAAAAAATAAAATGTAACTAGCAGTTTCACCTGACAGCTGGCAGAATTAATCCCTCTAAAAAGACCCAAAAAACTCCCCTGGCCCCAGACACAGATATAACAGAGATTTAGTAATGAGATATAGAACACCAATTTCAATTTGGCCTGGGTTGAGGTGATCAACTGCTACTGTCATTCGGTAGGTATCTACCTCACAAAAACACTCCTAAAAAAGTCAGCATGATTGGCTGGCTCCGCAAAGAGATAAGGATTGAATGGGCCAATTGAGACTGAATTTTCCTCTTCCCACTATATATGATCTTCCTAGGTCATGGCTAAGCAACAGTGCTGTAGCATCATGATGGAGCATGCTCTGATCATGCCCATATTTTACCCGTCCTGTGGATAAACACATGGGCTCCACGGCTTTCAATCAAGCACTGAAATACTGTGAAAATGGATATTCTTGTGGTATTTTCAACCTGGCTTGAACCAGACAATACTATACATTTCACATGAAAACCTGTTCTCATGAGGCTTCTTCTTTATACACAGCTTGGAGGCGCCCTTCCTGCCCAAAAAGCCTTTAACATTAGAATGTTTTACCCCTTCCCCTCCATCCCAAAAGGGAAATGAGTGATCTAAGAACAGGCACAGAGTAATAGTCTCTTGTCAGGGCTCCCCAAATCAGAGGAAAGTGAATATGAGAAGTAAAATTAAGGAAATCCCTGATTCTTGTTGTGGAAGTAAGTAAAGGAAAACCCAGATTTAGTCTCTTATTCTTCCATTTAACCAAGATATGCCACATTCCACCCCGAACTTTGTGATAAGCATTGCATTGCAAGGGATTTGGGGGGCTCCTGGGAACCCCTTGTTAAAATTCTGCCATCAGTTGAAGTTAGGTTCAGGGTAGTGGTTTGGTCTCTGGTGTAGATGCCTTATTTGTGGGGCTTGTAGACATATATCTGCAGACATAACATAAATACCTCTGTAGAACAAAAAATTTTGGTCAGATTGAACCAAATAGGAAGGGGTGTGTGTGTGTATGTGTGTGTGTGTGTGTGTGAGAGAGAGAGACTCCAAGCCTGTCAAACCAGATATTTACCACTTCAAGTTATTCAAGGTGGACACTGCTACTTCTCCACATACTCAGCCTAGCACTTATTTCTGGTAACACAGTTCAAACAATTCCAGCAATGTGCAATTTAATATGAACATTCACTTTTGGATAGATCCACCAGTCTTACAACTCTCTTGTCTGTAGCATGTGCATTTTTTGTACACTAATTTTTACAGGCAAATGGGATGGGAAGCAATTGAGGCCTATCAGAGGCTGCCTGGCCCTTTCAGAGGAGTTGTGTCCTGCCTTGCTATGTAGCAATCATCTCCCAGCTGATGCAGATCAGGGGATTTAAATACAACCAGTGGTCCCGGTTGTGAATGGGTCAGGGAGGACTACATAGAATGGGAAAAGAGCTCAGTGGAAGAGGAGACCCAGGGAAGAACAAGGTAAGTGTTGTCTTGAGAAGGGCCTGCTGAAGGCAGGATATGGAGAACCACAGGGAACAGGTCAGGCTCCTGTGGGAGGCTGTGGGATAGGGTCTGTTAGGAACAGGGAGGTTCCTGAGAGAAGCTGCCAGAGCCCCTGGGGAGGAGAGGGGAAGCAATGGGAAAACCTGCTAGGAGGAAAGGCCTTCAGGGAGTAAGCCCTGGGAGGCAGTGCTTTGCCAAAGGAGCAAAATACAACTCTCCAATGCCTGGGAGTCAGGAACTGCAAAGCAGGGATTTTCAGTGTAGCACAAGAGGAGCAGAAGGATATTCTGTTTGGATGTTGGTGTGGATTCTTCTGTTACTGCAGAAAGGGATGGAGCTGGAATGAGGTGGCCTGGCCACAGGGCTGGCCTATGGAAGATGTAGTCAAAGACAGGCCATTATAGGGCCAAAGGAGTTGTTAATGGGAGTCACTAGAGAAGAAGATCCTGCAATGCCATGCTCTGACACCAGTGGGTGCTACGGCAGTGAGTGCAACTGCTTACAGAGCCCCTTGGTAAATTGTCAGCAGCATGTCCCTGTGTAATGTCAAACAGGTGCTGTGTGTGTCTGTTCTGAAGAGGCAATGAGCCATAGCTGCTTCTGCTGTTGCTGGCTTCTTGGAACCATCTTCAGATCAGCATAATAGAGCCAGGCTTTTGGGAAGCAGATAAATGTTGCAATTAGAATGACAAAATTAGTTCAGATTTGATGGGGTTAGACGTTCTGCCATTGAGCCTGAATCTCAAGTCTGAATCTCAGTATTAGAGTTATATAACTCCATCCACTGCAGTGGAGTTTCTCTTGATTTACACCTGTGTCAGTGAGTAGAAAATTAAGTATACCATCGTTCAATTCCACTAAATTAAAATATCCTGTATGTTTTTTATATTCCTAAAAATAACTCCAGTGTAAAAGAAATAATTCTAACATGATCTCATGCCTCCTGGAAATATGAATCCTGCCCAGGTACAGAGGGGAGAATGGAGCCTTTAGTATGAGCTGACCAAATTGTTTTGTTTCTAAACAAAATGCAGCAGTAACTCTGGGATTACATTTTCCACTTAGAGTACAGGGAGATAAGCACAGCTCCCATATTGTTATTGGGAGTTTCAAGTCTGATGCTTTCTGCATATTACACTGAAAAGATGCCCCTTAATGTTTTATTGGCTGAAGAGAAACGGAAAGAGTGCTTATCCCTGGTTCCTTTAAGATCTCCATGCATAGCTGTTGGACATGTTCTCCTAGGCTGACCCTTTGCAGGATGTCATGGTGAATTCTTTTGTACAGTTTTTTCTTTTTCATGGAATATATACTGTTTGTAGACTTGAGGGAGAAAAAAGGAACCTGTGGTAACATTGTATTTTCTATAGCACGGGGGAGGAAAATGGTTACAGTTAGGAATGGTATCATCAGCAACATAGCAAAGTGTCATGGCCCAAAGGTAAGGCACCATGGATGACAAAGACCGAACCCTACATCATTCATTCAGGAAAGTCAAATTACTGTGGAATTCATATTTTTGGAGTAAATAGCTTTCCTTCCTTTCCATGATCCTGCATTTCTGATACAAATGATTTTCAACAATAAAAGTGAAAGGACACCACATTTGTGTACAATGGAAGTAATTTTGGGACTAAAAATGAAGGACTTGAAATAAGGGACACTGGAGAGGTACGAGTAATAGTGGTGGTATTTATATTTTGATAGCACCCAGAGTCCTGAATTTTGCTAAGTACTGTAGAAACACGAGAAGCCATGGTTAGCATTAGCTAACCTGTACAAATCTTATGGATTTCTGGAAAGGACAGTGGTACAGAGATGCAGGCATTAACTGCAACCCTGGCTGACTTCTTCCAACAGCAAGCACTCTGAACACTACGTGGCAGGGGAAGGGAAGACAATAGGCCTGATTATTTTTGTCTGGTGTTACACCTGTGTAATTCCATTGACTTCGGTGGAGTTACTGCTGATTTTGCAATGGTGTAACTGAGAGCTAGAGGTCCTCAGACCCTGTGTTGGTGCAGCATAATTTGTCCTGTTTCTATTGTACTTCCTTTGGTTTTTGTTGCGATGGTACATAGTGACTCAAATGTGTATCCTGCCTTGTTATAACAAGATCCTTTACTCTCAAAAATGCCCTCACACAAGGTGCACTTACTGGTTCTTTGCTTACATCCTCCCCTTCTTTGTAGCTAAATCTGTATGAGTAGAGTGTCAGATGCAAATTTCAATACAGTAAATTAATTTTTGGCTGTTTTTTCTTTCTCCCTGCTTTTGTAAATCAGTTTTTTCAGCTATAATATAGGTAGTATGTTTCATAATGTTCACATCTTAGCAAAACAGTATTTCTTTATAAACATTTTGAATACAGTTTCCTACAGCACTGAGGTTTCTTAAAACACTTGGCTACTGTATGTCAGGGAGACTTTTGCCATATTTTTATGCATCTAAAGTCAAGAGAGGGCATGCCATACTTAACTTGTTTGACCTGTAGTGTATACAAGAAATGGAGAGAACTTGACTGCATGCTAAAATGACCTGGTAGCCTAGCTAATTTCTTTTATGCCTTAAATTAGGTTACTGACATTCATAATGCATAGAACCTTGCTTGTTGAGCAATTCAGCATCATATTTGCAGAGGTACAACTATACTAACTGGTATTACACTCAGTGATTTATTTGCACTGGGGAAGCCAAGGAAATTCTGCATCTCTATCTTAAAAGTGTGTTTTCCATGGGTCTAAATGATCAAGAACTTTCCAGCTAGGAAGTATATTTTCCCCTTCCTCTTTATATAACTATGATGATTAAATGATCATTTGCTATACATATTGGGACATGCTGTTTACCTTGGTCTGCAACTTGAAGACCTTTCTGTGGCTTCCCTAATCTGATCTAGGAATTTCAAAAATAAATCACTAATTATATACATAGAAAAGGTCTCCTTCCTTACCTCTCTGAGCCTGTAGATCTAAGTATGTCATAAAGTACCAGTTTGTATAGAGTATGCTTTGGAGTTGGACCTACCTTACTCTTAATATAATATGCTAGAATGTGCAATGTCTGCTTGCACACACAAAGGTAATTAATTAACCTGCATGCAAAAATTAACCCTTAGAGTACTGCTTCCAATTCCACAATTTTGTTGTTGTTTAATTTTACTAGTGGGCTATACTGCTTTCCTACTCAGGTCATAGTACTGTACATAAAGTATGTAACTAGCCATGTTAAAAAAAATCTTTATGAAAACAAGGAATCCTATCAACACAAACTCCCCCAGGTTGCTAATGGGTGATGTATTCATAAGCAACTAGAGTTTTTAAGGTTTTGACATTAATTTGAAATGTTTAATGTTTCAGTGTAATTGTGTGCCTGTTAGATTTAGTTCCTAAACTACTGTACTTGTGTATCCAATAAAAAGAAGTCAGTTCTTTAAGGGTTAATGTGGAGTTAGGGGATCCCAAGGTATTCTCCTGCTTGTCTTTCCTTAAGATGTCTGCATGTTTCTTTTCAGGTAGTTACCTGAACATGTGAGCACTGGGAATGAATGAGTGACTAACTGAATGAATTAAATGTTCTTTTTGGAAATGCCTGCTTGTACTTTACAGGGGGATGGGAAAACAAAATGGTAGCTCCTACATTCAGGTCTTTCTCAAAACAAAGCAGGGGGGAAAAGAAAAAAAAATAGTTTTTGACATTTTCCACGCACTCTGATGCCACTAGTTTATTCAATTTCTTTTTCTTTCAAATAGCCCAATAGAATCCTGCCAGAATTTCTACAAAGATTTCACGTTACAGATAGACATGGCTTTCAACGTGTTCTTCCTACTCTACTTCGGCTTGCGTGTAAGTACCTTGAATTATGTTGTGTGGTTCAGGGTAGGGAATGCAATGATTGTACTCGGAGATTATTTGACAGCTGCCTAACTCTTCATTGACAATTGATGCAAGAAATTAACGTGGTTTCTGAGACCTGTAAGTAAAGATTTTGGCTGAGGGCTGAGAGCCTTAAGTAACAGTGGTGAGGAGACTGGGTAATGGGATTGCAATTGACAATGTAGACTACTGCCAATCCACTATCATCTGATACTGCACAGTGGCCTGTGTGGAATTTGATCTCAGTCCAGTTCCCAATGGACTGATGTCTACATCACCAAAACTGCCCAACAACTGGCATTAAACACCCATCCTTCTTGGCAATCTCAGGCTGAGTGATTGAACTACCCTTGTGGTCCTCGGTGTGTTTGCCCCAGTTTAAGTTTCAGGTTGGTGAGGTAGCATGGGGAAGTTCACTGCTGCATCCTGTTTCTGCAAGGCTGTCAAGCTAGCACCTGTCCGAAGTGCTAGGTTCTTAGAGAACATTTGATTTTGAAAATGTATCATTGGTCGCTTTCTTAAAACCCGGTCTCTTTAATGGGAATCAAGTTGGGCATCCAAAAATCAAAGTACCTAAAATCACTAGTCATTTACAAAAAATATTTGGGCCAATTGTACCCATAATGCATGCTGGGGTTTTTGGCTAAATTAAGGGGAATGGACTTTGCACTAGAAATTAACATTACTTGTTGCTAGCTGTGAGAGCAGAAGCAGTGGAAGTTTTCCAGGACTGCATGGCCACTAATGCTGATGGGAGAACCTGAAAAGATTTGAAGGTCTGCAAAATTGGGCTGGAAATCTTTTAAACATGCTGTGATGAGCTTTCCTCTGTATCCTGTTTGTGGTTCACACAGTGTTTTTGTATTTTGGCATGTCTGCTTTTGTTTCTTCTCAGAACCCGGAAATGCAGCAGTGTTTGAGAATAAAAAGTTAAGAAAAAGTTTACCAACGTTTTAGGAACCAGTAAAAAATTTGGTTTGCGATTTGAACAAAAGGTCTGGGTTGGTTGTTATTTTATCTGTTCAGTTTGACCTGGGCTAGATACAGTCATTAGCCCTTTGATAAATAGATTAGAAAATATTGCAAATACTGAAATGATCTATACTTCCCATATTCTGCATCACAAATACATAATGGAATGTATGCCAAATACTAAGATATGATTATTTAAGGTTTTTAAAGGTGACCACTATACCATCAAGATATTCTAACTCCTTGACAGAATAGATTCAATACACAGTACCTGTAAATTGCCAGCAACTACAAATTCAGAGGCGTCCTAATCTCTTCTTAGGTCTGTGACACATTTTGCACACAGAGAATCATTTATGCATGTATTACCCATGCTGATTTACGCTGAGTATGGAATAAGTTTTTACTCAACTTGAGTAAGGTGGCAGAACTGGCTTACTAGTGAATTTGCTAGATATATAACAATTATTTCCTACCTGAAATTCTTTCAGTATAGTCTGACAGACTAAAGTGCTTTTGTGAAGACTTACTGGCAAGTTAAGTTATTTGAAGAAACATTATTTAACGGTACCCTTCTCCATCTCTTCCCCCTGAAATAATGAAATGCAACTCACACTCGTATAAATATTCCTATATCTACAGCTCTAGAAGATGTGTCCAAATACATGCATGCATCCTATGTAAATTCTTAGTCAGCTGGCATCCAAGTTTGCTGCAACGGAGAAATAATGAAGACAAAACACAAATTTAAATGAATTACCAGATAGGCAATAAGGCATGATAGAGCTATGGTTTTCAAGAGCTAATCGTGGCTTTGGGAGGCACAAAATATTGCCAAGTACCTCACTGACGGCATTTACAGTTTGACTTAACCCCCCCGCCCCACCGCCCCTGTGACTTTTTATAAAAAAAAGATTACCTGAAATAGTCTTGCTAAATGCTAAAAGAATGATTTGTTGAATCTGTCTCTTCGCAACAAGTCTGAGAACTCAATGCATAAATGTTCTTCATTTCTCTACTTGATATGTGGCCTCCCTTTGTTAATTTAGTTTTGCCAGGTAATGTTGTCAGGTAATAGTTTTATCCTCCAGATAAAACCACTGTCTAGTTGTGATTGAACTGAGGACACTAAATGTTGCTCCACTAACTCCTAAAGTAAAACTGGAACTTAATCTTTAGAAAGGAGAATATTGCACACAGATCTATCAACATGCTTATAAATTGATTCTTTCCCCCTTTTCTTTTTCTAGTTCATTGCAGCCAATGACAAGCTGTGGTTCTGGCTGGAAGTTAACTCGGTAGTAGATTTCTTCACAGTCCCTCCAGTGTTTGTGTCAGTGTATTTAAACAGAAGTTGGCTTGGTAAGTAAATTGCTTTTTCATTTTAACCGCTGATATCAAAACACACACACCAGGCCCAGTTTGACAGAGCAATTCTTCGTCCTGCACCCCACGTAAGTGAAGGAATGTAACAGATGTTGTCTTTGCAAGCTGTCCATTTCAGCAGACAGGTGGGTTATATTGCATGGGACATTTACCAGGCCCATTTTGCTCTTGATACATAAGTTCAGTTCCCTAAGAGAGGTTGTGAGAGGTACTGTGTGACATTTGCATGGCAGTGAACACCAGCTTGAAAGGAGAAGCGTCTGAGATTAGGCTGCTTTTTTAAAAGGTAAGTTTGATTTAATTGTCACTGCTCACAACCTGGGCAGACAATCCAAAGCATTCATTTATAGACCTTCATTGCCATAAATAATCATTGACCTATACAATAATGAAATCAAAAACAGTTAAAACTTGAACTGATCTGGCCCAACTCACTTGAACAATGGGAAAGATTCTGATGTTGTTGGTCTCATCTTTTGCTTAGGAAAGACGGTTAAGGCTGTGGAGAGAACAATAAGGTGTTGAGTGAAAATAGAGGGCACAAAATGAAGCTGAGCAGTCAGGGTTAAAAAGAAATACAGAGAAAGAATGGGGGAAAAAGCAGAGATGGCAAGAGAAATATTAATGGAATTAATCTGTGCCAGTCTACTATTTGGAAGCTCTTCCATCCTTAATACAAAACACAGGCTTCCCCTTTAGTTCAAATCCTAAAGTACTTTTTCAGGCAAAGCTCCCAGTGAAATTAATGCAGTGATGGTTACCATTACTTTTAACAAAGGGACCCCCCCACACAAATAATTCCCACTTTGCTCTGTGATAAACCACATGCATCAGGAGTGCATGTGTTTATAGAGAAGCTGAGTGACATGTACCCCATTGTTTTGGGTCATGGACGAGAACAAGATGGTTGTTTGAGGTCCACTCCACCAGTTGTTCGCTGTCTGCATCTGGCTCTGAGTAACCCCAGTGAGTGTGGTGGCTGTTGAATTCATCCACATACACAGCTGCGTGAGTGAGAGTGGGTAAGACTGGCTCTTCCCAGTTCGCACTTGGTGGTTATTTGCAACCTGGAAGTCAGCAACCTGAATGACGTCACAGTAGTTGGTCAATGACAGTGGGGCAGCATCAGAGATGTCTGAGAGAATATATGTTGCTCGAATGTATTTAGCATGTGCAGTGTGACAGAGCCGATCAAATTAATTGATGGCCTCTTTTTATATATATATATGTGGGGTCTCTTGTAAATAGACAATGTCAACGCTGTGACGATGAGTGATTTAGCTGATTATATTGTGCTAGGATGCCAATGTTTAGTTGGAGAACTCTTAAGGCTGGATCAATGACTAGAAAGCCTGGGGATGGCACCACATTCAGGGTGATGGCTGGAAAATGATCAGAATTGAGTGAATCCATTGAATTTGGTCTGCTAGGTTGTATCATTAGCTTCCCAGGGGTTAGCCAGGTACTGACGGGGAATGCAACATGAATGATGAGCCAATGCCCCCCACTACAAAGGGATGATTGTTTTCACTATATGTTCTTGGGGGCAAGGAGAGCTTGATTTACTTGGGGTGGTACCACAATCTAAATAATAAATAGTAATATTAGAGAACTCATGCACTTTCTACAGTTTTTAGAAACTAGTTTTGCTAAAGCAGACATCATTTTATAGGAAAAGAAAGTTAAATACTGTATGTGACTCCTTCCCATTAGGTAGGGAGAATCGTCCCTGATCCAGGCAAAAGCATTCGCCCCCTGATTGTTGTTTGCAGTCTCTCTTTTGCCTGTTGCCTGGCTACATCTTTTTGAAGGCTCTCCTTCCCTGTTGAGTGACCGAACTTGTCTGTGAAGTCAGCCTAGGGTTTGTGTATAATGTTCAATACTCTAATCCTTCACTAGGTGGTCTTGTGTCTTTTTTTTTTATTTTAGAGCAGAAGGGTCCTTAATGAAAGAATTCACTCTGATTCATCAAAGTTTCCTGCCAGATCTATCATTTACAGCCATAACCTCAGCTCCTTAAACGTTGTTCCTAGATGCTGTGATAAACAAATAATGTGCAAATCCAGCAATATGTATTAATGATGAATTTTTGTTACCTTCCATCCTTTAGATCGGGGTGGGCAAACTTTTTGGCCAGAGGGCCACACTGGGGTTGCAAAACTCTATGGAGGGCCAGGTAGGGAAGGCTGTGCCTCCCCAAACAGCCTGGCCCCCGCCCCCTATCCGCCCCCTCACACTTCCTGCCCCCTAACTGCCCCCCTCAGAACCTTGACCCATCCAACCCCCCCGCTCCTTGTCCCCTAACCGACCTCTCCCGGGACACCCCCCCCCACCAACCCCTGGGATCCCATCCCCTATCCAACCCCCCTGCTCCCAGTCCCCTGACTACCCTGACCCCATCCACCCCTCCGCCCCCGACAGGCCCCCCAGGACCCTATGCCTATCCAACCACCCTTGTTCCCCATCCCCTGACCGCCCCTTTTCCCCCTCCCCCCCGCAGAACCTTTACCCCATCCAACCGCCCCCTGTCCCCTGAGACCCCACACCCCTTATCCAACCCCCCGGCGCCGGCCCCCTTACCATTCCACTCATAGCAGCATGTCTGGCAGCCGTGCCGCCCGGCTGGAGCTAGACACGCTGCCACTCCACTTGGCAGGAGCACGCAACCCTGCCGCCCAGAGCACTGCCCGCGCGGAGGCATGGCTGCAGGGGAGGGGCCGGGGGCTAGCCTCCCCAGCTGGGAGCTCAAGGGCCGGGCAGGACAGTCCCACTGGCCGAATGTGGCCCGCAGGCCGTAGTTTTCCCACTTTTGCTTTAGATAGTTGGTTCTGCCTAAGGAACCCAATTATGGTACAAACATTTTTTTTCCTTTTGCCACAACAAAGCACTATTCCAATAGCCCTTTGCAACTCCCTGGCAGTGTAAAGGGACTATGATGCTGACATAAGCAGGCAGTGGAAGGATTCCCCCAGCACAGGAGAATTCCCAAGCCCTAGGTATAAAGGGTAGGATGTGATAGAAGGGGAAGTATCCAGAATGCACTGTACACCAGTGTTTCCTGAACTGAGCCCTGGCTTCCTTCAGGTTTGAATGCATAAAGGAAGGCTTCAGGCCACCTTTGCCCTTCTTCATTCTACTCCAGCTGTACTGAGTGGACCTCTGGCACAGCAGAAGATCTTAGTTACCAGGTTAACAGATAAACTCAGTGACCCACTAGGGAATATCTCTATTATTTAAAAGTTAATCCAGGTTATACAAATGGAATGACATTCAGCATTTTATCACACCCTGACGTTCATCCCAACAATCCAAACGTGTTTTTTCCTCAGAGTGATGTTTCCATGAGCTGTAGGATTTTCAGATACAAATTAACAGGATTCCCTTATGTATAGGAGGTATACAGAAGGGCACATTAATGTGGTCTGTTTCATTATTAATACATCAGGTATTTCCAGTTGATTTCACTGCACTTTTGTGTCATTCAGCTGAGGTGAGTTCACCTAAGGTAAAGATACTGTTGGGATCAGATATGACTTCCTGCAAATTTATGGTGCCATGTCCTTAATATCACTAGAACTGGCCCAACTGGTTAAATAAGTTAATTGATGTCTCAGCCCTGGTCTACACTGGGGGGGGGGGGGGGCGGGGAAGGAATCAATCTAAGTTACACAACTTCAGCTACATGAATAATGTAGCTGAAGTTGATGTACTTAGATCGATTTACCGTGGTGTCTTCACCGTGGTGAGTTGACTGCTGCCACTCCCCCATCGACTCTGCCTGTGCCTCTCGCAGCACTGGGGTATAGGAGTCAACAGGAGAGCGCTTGGAGGTCGATTTATCGCATCTAGACTAGATGCAATAAATCGATCCCCGCTGGATCAGTCGCTGCCCGCCAGTCTGGTGGGTAGTGAAGATATACCCTAAGTCTCTGTGAATGAGGCAAAGGGAAGTAGACAGATGGACAGTATAATCCAATTAAAACAAAACAATAGAAACGAAACCCCTCTTAACTCAGGATTAAACTCGGTCTCCAGAGAAGTGAACGTTCATAGCAAGAACTGAAATATAGCCCCTTACATCATGCATTGCCACAGTCATCAAGATAAAAAAAGGACTCACATGATCTTAATGATCCGTAGCTTATTGTTCAGTTATAGTGGGAAGCCAGTTAGTTTCTTTCCTCCCCTCCAGTGGTCTAGAAATGCCACGTTAATGGAGAAGCAGCATCAATAAATGCTTTACTTTTTTAAAAACAATCTCTGGAAAACATTTCTAAAATACTTTTACTATGGATGTGGCATCATCTATGGAAAATACTTGCTGGTGTGGGGTAGTGCACAAAATATTTATCAACACTCATTTGGGATGAACTGCATGACTCATGCATTTGTCATTTGTGAGCACTGGTAACCCAAACGTATATCGATAAAACCTTTATCCTCACCACATCATCATGGATTCCTTCTCACTCTCTTCACCTCTAGTTCTCTTTCTGTCTGTCTTTCGTGCTAGTTTATTTGCATTTCATTTCCTGATTGTTATTTTTGAAAGGAAAGTTGGAGTAAGGTGAAACACAGTGAAGAAAAAAGTGTTATCATATCTGGAGCCAATCAGTTTGAACAATGTATAGGTTGGGTTTACTTTGTCAGTCAGTGGAGTTGTACCAGTTTTTAGTAGGGTTGATTTAACGATAATAAGATCACAAATATTCCTGTGTTTTCTTTAGGGAGGTTCACTTCTAGTTTTCATCTTAGAAAAGGAGACTCCCTTGCCATATCTTCCATCCACAGTTTTAGAAGCAGTCATACCTGTGCTAGCACCTTCATGTGAACTGAGGTCATGCTTCATAAAATCCTCGATATTTCTAGCATAAAACTATACAAAAAAAAATGATGATGGTAATAAAAGGGAAATTCTCCAGTCTAAGCAAACACTTCTGTGGAGAGGAGAGTCTTCCCAAGGAAACAATGCCAACAAAAAGAACAGTTTGGGGTTTAAAAAAATCATTTTACAGATTATTTCAACCAAATGACTACAGTGCATTGTAGTGTGTGTAGACTGTATTTCCAGTTGTAGTGAAGCTAGGTTGAGAATGAAATTGTTCTGTGAAAACAGTGACATCAGTCTTAGAGGGCTGATTCTTCTTTAATAATTTACTCTCATTTTGTAGCACACAAGAGTTGTGCTTTATCCAACATAGCTAAATTTTCAACCCTGAAATCCTCATTGCTTTGGGTGGGCTTACAATATGCTGAATTAAATAGCATTGTAAAAAAATGAATATATTCCAGTAATATGTTCAGCAGTGGTTTACAAAAATACCACACAGTATTTAATACTTCTGCTTCATCCTCTGTGATAGGGAAACCACGTTAAATGTCTGAAATTGCCTTTCAATCATAAAGCTATAGATGTTAGGAAAAAAGGAAGGTATTGATTCTAGTTGCAGCTTTGTGTCAGAATTAATTGCCCAGACAGGATAGTATTGATAGAGGTGGACTAAGCAGATAAAAAGGAATCTAGCACCAGCTGTGGCAGTATCCGTGTCTGAAGAACAGCTACAGTGAGACACCATTAGGACTGCCATCATTTTAAATAAAGCCTACGCATTTTATTGCTTTGATTTCTTCTCTGGTATTCTAGAATCATAGAAGTTAGAGAAGGGAAGAGCCATTAAATCATCCACTCCTTTTGCCTCCCAGTGTGGGAGTGTTTTCTACAATGTCCCTTCTGGTAGTAAAAGTTCCAAGTGCTGAAGACTATTTCATAACTTTAATATATTCTACTATTTTTCTTCATAGTCAACCTAAATTTCCCTTTCCCTAACTTTTAATTAAATTATTCCAAGCTATGTACAGTACCCCTTTGGCCAGCCATTGAATTGTCTTTCCTCCTTTGGTGTTTAGACACCCTTCAGTCATTCACAGATTGTTGTTATTGTCCCCCTTAGCAGTAGTTTGTCTTAAGTTTTTAAATCTTTTTTAATAAATCTAATCAATCACTTGCTGCTGTTGACTGAATTTACCCAGAATTCAATACAGCCAATTTTTCTGCTGTTGTAAATTAAAACTCCACTGAAGAAAATGTCTCAAGTGGAGCATTGTCAGTTGTTTGCAGGTATACCAGAGCTGTATGGAGGGACTGTAACTTCCTTACTTCAAGAAGGGATACATTTGCCTGTGTAGCCCAAAATTGCATTTTTTGCTGCCATATTGAATGGGAAAATTTGTATCTGGAACTTGACAAACAATTTTCAATGAACAATTGAAGTAGCAGATTTACCCCTTTTCTGTTCATGAATTATCCACAAACAGACTTCAGTTGTTACTAATTTGTCCATTAGTTGCAGTTATGGAATATGTTTCATGCAAACAAATTTCAGCCTGTGGCTTGCTCAAGGATTATTGGCTGTGAACTATTCCTTTGAGTATTTGCAATTTGTGCCACTTAAGTGGTCACAAAAGCCATGTGGTTTTGCCTTTGATCCTTGACTGCATCACTAAACCAAATATAAACAGTAGGAGGCTTTGGATAAATCACTTCTGACTGTTTGTGTGATCACAAAAGTGAGATGATTTGTAAAACTTCTTTCTGTCAAAAAAAAATCGCTTCTGTGACTGGCAGAAAGAGATCAAGAGTGCGTGCAAAGCAAGCATTAACAGGAAGATGTAAAATAAAGGGCAAAATTGTGAGCAGACTTTGCACAGGGATTCAGTGGAGGCATGCAAGAAGCCTCTTTTTCACCTGTGCCAGGGCTGACCACAATAATAGTTCCTGCAAGCAGTTCCTCCAGTGAACAAGTTGCCATATCCCTGGACCAGCTCACAGAGCATCCGGGGTAGTAGCTTGCATTAGAAAACTCCAGGGGAGATTATGCTGACGGGAGAGGACTACATACTTCCTACATAAGAGTGTATGTAATTTGCACCATTTATCCTAAAATGACTATGTATCAGGTGATCTGCAACAGGTGTGAGCAGAATATGGTATGGATAGCGACTTGGTGACTTGTAAATAAAATAACTTCTTGAAGAATGGCTTTTCAGACCATTGATGCAGTAGGTTTGAAGGACAGGTTACATTGTATGTACACAGCCACCTTTGAAAAATGAAGTAACTGTTGTTTTGCTTTCCCCGAATACCAAAAGTTATTTTACATTAGGGACTTGTTTGCCTGCAAGATTTCAGTTAAAATAAATAAAACAAACATGAACTTGTTTTTGAGTTAGCAGCTGAGAGAAAAAAAAAACAGTAAGAATAATTGTTCTGGGTGGGTTTTTGTGTGTGTGCGCGTTTTTGTTTTTTTTTTTGGAGAGGGGAGTGGTTTAGTTTTTGTGTATACCATAGTACTATCATCTGTGGTGTTGTTTTTTTTTAATTAACTAAATTTCTAAATGAAATGCTGTTTTGAAACAAGAGTTTTGAAAATATCAAAACAAAATTTTTAGACTTTTTCTAAAAAAAAAAAATAATAATAATAATATTCTTTTCCACAAAACATTCACTGAATTCAACCCAAATTCACAAATTGTTTCAGTTGTCATGAAACTGCATTTTTGACAAACTATTAGTCAAAAAAAAATTTCACTCAGCTCGATGCATGTTTGTTTCTGTGTAAATTTTGCAAAGCAACAAGAGCCCATCCATGTTTTATATTTCCTTCCTGAGCACATTTCTATAAATCTCAGAAAATATTGTTTTAGATGGGATTGTGACAGCACCTAAAATATTAGTGGCCAAATAAAATTGCAGTGATAATACGGGAAGAACTGTGAGCTCCAAAATGTTTATTTTTGATCTGATGGCCTAATAATCAGTTTCCTCTAGCTCCTGTTTCTGTAGCCTTACAAAAACTCACTTTCTTTTCATCATAAATTTGCTCTCATTTTTTAGTGCTTTTGTTGGTTAAGTATTGTGCATTTCTGCCATCTAGTGACCAAGAGGAGGATTGAAAACACTTCTGAAAACCATTGGTTTATGTTTTCCAAATAGATTCTACAACATTTGTAACAAGTAACTCTAGAGAGCAGTTGTAATGTATCCAGTTTATTTGTTTATATTTTTAAAAGCATACTGCCAAGATATTTGGAGTCTCAAATTTAATTTCCTTAAGGGAAGTCCCATGTATTAGCCTTGGAGTACCATAAATCATATCTATGTACTATACCTTTCTCTCTTATATAGGCACAGCTGTTGGTGTACCTCAGACAGTTTCAAATAGCTACTGAAACTTTTATTGAAAGTCTTTCTGAATACCCTCCATATGCTGCAACTTGGAAATAATATGGCATTGAAAGGAGTCTAATATTTCCATATTATAACGCAGACCATACTTTTCAGCTTTCGTCATATTTTTTTAATAGAAAAAAATAATTATGTTCCTTTAGGAAATATGTGACTGTGACTAGACAAACATAGCTCCAAACTAGAAATACAGATGCTTTCAGTTCTCTACCACTTTAGCTTGTCTTAAAAGAACAAATGCTCTACTTAAAAATATGCTAGTGCCCAAATTCTTACATGTGCAATAAGAAAAAAAATCTAACAAGGCCCTAACTGAATTTCTAAAATTAAAATTGCAATTATAGATCTAAATATGCAAATCATATTAAAATAATATATTGTGATTGTCAGAAAGTGATTGGAAAGAGGAGACTTGAGGAAATGAAGCGGGCAGTATGTATTGCAAAGTAGTTCAACAGCATCTTTCATGTTTGTTTCTTTTTATGTCTTGTATATCTTTATATACTGTGTGGTTTTAAGATGGAAGATATTTGGACATAATTAAAGTTTGAACTGATTTTTGGCATCTAACATAAAATTAAGTGAAATAGGTGTTTGAATACAATAATTGTCCAGATTTGAGCTGGAAGTGAAGCATCAATAATTAACTCTACTTTTGTGCCAAAATCTGTTATGCAATAAAGGAGCAGGCATATGAAATGCAACCGAAGGATTTAAATCATGAAGTTGCTCTTTATTAGCCTTGTAAGTATTGTTGTTTTCCCCATGTCTCCAGGGAAATAAGTTAGCATATTATTATGAATCTGTAAGCCCAAAAGACAAGTGTTACTATTTGTCATAATGCTTTTAAGGAACACTTTAAAATTCTTCACAAAAGCAGAATAATAAGACCAAAACATTTTCTGCCTGTAAATACTGGTGCATATTATCGTTGTCTTGTAATGTCTTTCTCGTCCTCATTCTCAAGTCTCTGTCTCTTGGGTGCATATTCTAATGGTTACAGAAGGAGACTGGAAGAAGGGACTCCTAGGTTCTGTTTTCCTAGAACTAAAATTGAATCCCTGTGGGAATTTTTGCAAGTAATTTAATTGCTTATGCTTCGGTTTCTGCATTTGTAGAATAATGCTATACGATTGGCAGGACCAGATTCTGTTCCTTCACTCACATTGAATAGTACCTTACTCAGGAGTATTTCCAATGAAATCAAAAGGACTTCTCTAGTACCGCTTGAAATAAGTAACAGTAAAAGCAGATATTAAAAGCCAGATTCTTAATCAGCTGGGGCCTGATCCTCAGATGAAAAGTGTTTTGTGCCTTCTGTCTCTTCTCAAGTGTCTGTCTGTCTCTCATTGCAGTCTCACATCTACAAAGCACTTAGCCAGCTGCATTGTGCTGTGTAATACAGATGCACAGGTTGATAAAGACCTTGGGTCAAACCCTGGAAAACAGAGCAAAGCCAAAGTAAATTGGCTTTGACCAAGAAAAATGCACTTGAATATCACAGGACTAGGAAGCTGAATCTACAAGTAGTATGTCCACTTATCGGGAGTCTGCTACTGTCTCTATACAGGATTTTGGTTCTTATTAGCCCTTCTGTGTGCAAAAACACAGGTGTCACACTACTGCTACACAACCTGACCAATATTTAGTCATACACAGTCTTGTATGAAGAGCTGCCACATATTGCTGAACTGTAGATACAAGGGAATGTAGAGTCTATTTATGCAATTGCTCTGCTACTTTGTCTGCCAGTGCAGTAGCAATGTAAGTCTCTTGCAGCATTTTGCCTTTATGTACTTACTCCAGTGTGTTCCAGGTAGAGCTGTATTTGCAGGCTTTAAAACTCATTGCAGAGAAGTTTTTAATTATTATTACAATATTAATGGCAAAACATTAATATTAGCGTGAAAGCTAGTTTGCTTTAGCTCTTAAGAGCATCAAACTTTTTGTACACACAAAATGTACTTGCTTAGATTTTTCCATCTGGCTTGGGAGTGTTTTGGATGCAAAATTTTGCCACAGTAATCTTTACTCAAACTTGTAAAATGAGTGTATTTAGCTACAAGAATGATGGCTTTATCCTGGCTCTTGCCATAACATCTGAGCATGGGAATGATTTATTTCAGAATAGTTACAAGGAAAGAAGTCTAGAGAATTCAAAATTCATTAAAATACCTGCAAATATTTATGACTCACATCATATTTAATCCCAATTTGCCAAAACATGGAATTCCTCCCAAACCTTCAGGATACAGCGTAATTGTTTGCCAAAAAGAAAAAAAATGGAAGCATTGATTTTTGCCAGTAACAGCAAATTCAAAAAGCCTAGCTTGCTATATATTTATATTGCTTCACTTCTGCACCATGGACATCTGGGCTTTTTTCAGTTTAGAGTGAGGGAAACAACAAATATGTGTGCTGCAGACACTATTATGAGTGGTTTGGGGGGCTAGAATCCTGGTTCTAGAACTCCTACAGCTACTAGGATAGCAGGTGTAGTAGCTTAAGTGACCCACTACTGATGCTAGCAGGTCCATTCTCCACCCTGTGGATCAGCTACACAAGTGCATAATCATTCATTCATACACCCAAAGCCAGTACACTACATGGGACAAAGACACTAAGGAAGCATTTATAAAAGGGGAACTATGGATGGAACAATCTAAGGGTGGAATGGGGTGAAGACAATAACTACGTGGTTCTGCTGCCTGAGTTTGTAGCATCCAGCTCCTTGTGAGTGTGAGAAGGACTAGGAACAGTGCCAAGCTGATGTTGAGGCTGAGGAAGTTGTCATTGTTTTAATTATAAGCTGATGTTTACAATGATGCAGCACTGTCTGTTTTTTAACCTTGAAGGCACAACAATAATGACCAGTTTTAACCAAAAAACATATGTCTTTAGGCCTTAAAAATCTGACAGCTTATGCTTCAATAATTTTTACACGTGGAAATGACTTTCAGCTGCCATTTGAACTCATCAGCCTTAGCTCTTTACATATTTTGCAGTGTGTAACTTCACAGCATAGAGATCCTCCTCCTCACTTCTAAGCCCTGGAACAAATGCTTGCTGACGTAAGTGGATCTCTCATTAATTCAGCAGCAGTTACCTATGGAATTCTCAAGAGTGCGTTGTGTTGTAGGGTTTGGTTTATGTGGCATTAAGAAGGGATGCAGAATGCAGCTGAGTCATTTAAAAATATTTTTTGTAATTTTCTGAGAATGAATTAATCATAAAGCAATCCCTGGTGAGACTTAAAAGGCTATAAAAACATGCACAGAGAGCACTTGGCATTGCCTAGAGAGGAGCTTTAGTAGATCCCCGTATTCCTGAGAGGAGGCTTAGTAAGATTGCACCTAGAGGAGATTGCTGAGTAAACCTCAGAGGGTTCTGAGCTTGTATTTAACTAAGCTCTGATGCTTATAACAACCCAGTTACTCCTTTCTCTCAGTGTGGCCTTTTGGCACTTCCTCATTTCAGCCCTTTCTAGACACAAGCTTCCAAATGCAACAGGCTCTTGCTGCCCTATGCCCAGAACAAATTCCTGTACTCCTTCTCTCCCTTCTCACATGCGCACACCTGGCAATCTCCCAGCACTCATATGACACTCTCTTCCTAGTGAGTAGGTTCCACAATCACTCCTTTTCTTCATCCTGGCTCTGTGACCCCACTTGACAGGCTCCTTCCAGCTCTCCCTATCTCTGCAATAAAGAGATTATTTCCTAGCATCCCAGAGCCCTCCTTCCCATACCCCTAAACAGGATCTCTGCAATCCTCTCTGCCTTATTTCGGTCACCACTCCCCCTTGAAACCCAACATCAGGCTTTCAGGTTTACATGAAACTCTTGCTCACTGCCCTATACATACACACCCATAAGCATTGATTCTTCCTCTTAAAAGGTTAATAAAGTTTCTTTGGCCATGAGTTGTGGTAGCCTTTCTACTGGAGATTGACAAGTACATTCAAATTTTGCATACTCTAGAGTTTGCTCAGTAAGTATTAGAGTCTCAAAAGGCATGTTGTGATAATTGGACCTTCAAATTTACCCAAATTCTGAGCTCAACTGTAAAAAGTACATGAAGGTTCATAACCTATAATAACAAATGTTGATGGCAAAAGGCAGTGATGAGCTGCCAAAATCTTAACAACGGGTTCCCTCCTCACCCCACGAGGGGGTCATTGCCCACCCCTGCCCCCCAGGGACTCCTCCCCATCCAACCCCCCTGCATTGCTTGATGCCCCCCCCCCAGGACCCCTGCCCCATCCACCCCCCTCCCCTGTCCCCTAACTGCCCCCAGAACAGGGCAGAAGGGTCTCGTGGGCCATCGTAGTGGGTGCCCACCCCACCCCTAAGAGCCAGAGGCACCTGCCGGGGGGCGAGGTGGGGAGTCCCGGCGGTGCTTACCTGGAGCAGCTCCCAGGAAGCATTCAGTAGGTTCCTCTGGGTCCTAGGGGCGGGGGAGCATAGCTGGGGGGGCAACAGGGAGAGCGGTCGCTCCCCCACTGATCACATCAAAAGTGGCGCCTTAGGCGCTGACTCCCTCGGTGCTCCGGGGCTGGAGCACCAATGGGGAAAATTTGGTGGGTGCAGAGCACCCACCAGCAGCTCCGTGCCCAGCCCCAGCTCACCTCCGTTCCGCCTCCGCCTCCTCCCCTGAACGCACCGCCCAGCTCTGCTTCTCCGCACCCCCGCCACTGCTTCCCGCGAATCAGCTGTTTGGCGGGAAGCCGGGGAGGACTGAGAAGCAGGCCGCTGCTTCCCGCTCAGGCCGAGGGTGGCGGAGCTGAGCTGGGGCGGGAAGCGGTTCCCCTTTGCGTGCTCCCCCCCACCCCTGGGTTACCTGCTGCGGCATGGGCGGCCCACCTCGCGCCCCCCTCGCCCCCCGCCCAAGCTCACCTCCACCCTGCCTCCCTGGGCCTGAGCGGGAAGCTGCTCGCTTCTCAGCCTGCCCCAGCTTCCCGCTGAACAGCTGATTCGCAGAAAGCCTGGGGGGGGGGGGTGGAGAAGCAGAGCAGGGCAGCGCGTTCAGGGGAGGAGGCGGAGCGGAGGTGAGGTGAGCTGGGGCCAGGGGTGGGGCAGAGAGCTGCCGGTGGGTGCTCTGCACCCACCAAATTTTCCCCTTGGGTGCTCCATGGTTGGAGCACCCATGGAGTCGGCACCTAAGGCGCCACTTTTGGCCGGTTAAATTTAGAAGCCCTTTTAGAACCGGTTGTTGCTGTCCCGGAACAACCGGTTCTAAAAGGGCTTCTAAATTTAACAACCGGTTCTAGTGAACCGGCTCCAGCTCACCACTAGCAAAAGGTGTAAAAGGGAGACACTGAATTAGACCAAACTAAAAGGTCTACTGATGTGACTCAAGGACTATGTTAAAATCATTCTCAGTCAGCAAGAAAAGTGTGGAACCAGAAAGTAGGAGGAAAGATAGGAAGTATGGCAAGAGACCACCCTGGCTTGATAAGGAGATCTTCAATCATCTGAAACTCAGAAAAGAGTCTTAGAAAAAGTGGAAACTAGGTCAAATTAGAGAGGATGAATATAAACAAATAACACAAGTATGTAGGGACATAAGACCAAGGACAGGGTAGGCCCCTTGCTCCATGAGGGGGGAAAAACTAACAGAAAATGTGGAAATGGCAGAGGTGCTTAATGACTTCTTTGTTTCAGTTTTCACCAAGAAGGTTGGTAGTGATTGGACATCTAACATAGTGAATGCCAGTGCAAATGGGTAGGATAAGAGGCTAAAATAGGGAAAGAACAAATTAAAAATGACTTAGACAAGTTACAGAGGGGTACCCGTGTTAGTCTGTATCAGTAAAAACAATGAGGAATCCTTGTGGCACCCTAGAGACTAACAAATGTATTTGGGCATAAGCTTTTGTGGGATATAACCCACTTCATCAGATGCATGGAGTGGAAAATACAGTAAGCAGGTATAAATATACAGCACGTGAAAAAAAGAAACAGATTGACAGAGCCAGAAGGGTACCCAGAAGTCACCTATTACAGGACAGGCCCAACAAAGAAAGTAACAGAACGCCACTAGCCATCACCTACAGCCTCCAACTAAAACCTCTCTAGCACATCATCAAGGTTATACAACCTATCCTGAAAGACGATCCCTCACTCTCACAGACCTTGGGAGACAGGCCAGTCCTTGCTTAAAGATAGCCCCCCAAACTGAAGCAAATACTCACCAGCAACTACACACCACACAACAGAAACACTAACCCAGGAACCAACCCCTGCAACAAACCCTGTTGCCAACTCTGTCCACATATCTATTCAAGGGACACCATCACAGGACTCAACCACATCAGCCACGCCATCAAGGGCTCGTTCACTGCACATCTACCAAAGATATATATTTTATCGTGTGCCAGCAGTGCCCATTTGCCATGTACATTGGACAAACCAGACAGTCCCTACGCAAAAGAATAAATGGACACAAATCAGACATCGAGAATTGTAACATTCAAAGACCAGTAGGAGAGCACTTGAATCTCCCTGGACGCTCAATAACAGACTTAAAAGTGGCCATTCTTCAGCAAAAAAAACCTTCAACAACAGACTTCAACAAGAAACTGCAGAACTGGAATTAATTTGCAAACTCGACACCATCAAATTAGGCCTGAATTAAGATTGGGAGTGGCTGGGTCATTACAAAAAATAATTTTTCCTTTGTTGATATTCACCCCTTCTTATCAACTGTTGGGAATGGGCCACTTCCACCCTAATTGAATTGGCCTCATTAGCACTGACCCCCCACTTGATAAGGCAACTCCCATCTTTTCATGTGCTGTATATTTACACAAGGACTCCTCCTTGTTTAGACAAGTTAGATGTCTTCAAGTTACCAGGGCCTGATGGCCTGCATCCTAGAATACTCGAGGAGCTGACTGAGTAGATATCTGAGCCATTAGTGATTATCTCTGAAAAGTCATGGAAGGCGGGAGAGATTCTAGAAGACTGGAAAAGGGAAAATATAGTGCCAATCTATAAAAAGGGAAATAAGGACAACCCAGGGAATTATAGATCAGTCAGCTTAACTTCTGTACTCGGAAAGATAATGGAGCAAATAATTAAGCAATCAGTTTGCAAACATCTAGAAGATAATAAGGTGATAAGTAACAGTCAGCATAGATTTGTCAAGAGCAAATCATGTCAAACCAACCTCTTCTACTGGAAAATTGTTTTAACGGGCATGTGTCTAAATCTGGAATGGCTTAGCAGTTTGACCACATCCATGTGCCTTTTTATTTGCTATCCATGACCAGCTGTGAAGTTTGTATTGTTTAGTTTTTGGTTTTTTATGTGACTGTGGAGAGTGGATGTACTTCATGACAACCCCCATTTTCACATGGGCACATATGTGTGAACAAGAATATTTGCTATTCTTTATTCTACTTCTTTGTGCATCATTCATCACTTTCTTGCTTAAACATTTTCTGTCAGTCATTGAGCGTAAACAAAGCAATGTGACTTTGGTGACTAAACATGCACCACAAATAGCTCACAACAACCCAGAGGTTGAAAATTGTTTGCCTAATGTATTCAGTGCATACTTAGGAATTACATTCATAGAAATCATATTTGATTCACGAAGAGAAAAGGGGCTACATTTACATAATACATTCAAAATGAATAATTCAACCAGCTCTCCTCCTGATGAAGGCATTACTAGACTTTCAGTCCTTATATGAGGGTGTTCCTTGCACACTGTTCTAAGTGTACTATTCTTGAGGGGTTTGGGAAGTGGTATATGGGAATGGCACAACTCTCTGTGTCTGCTGGAACCGTTGGAGTTAGTAGTTTCAGTTGAGTTAAGTCTTTAAACTGTCTTAGAGAAGGGCCCAGTATACAGTTCTGTTCTACCCTCATTGGATCTTGAAGATTTCACCGAATTGTTTGGTGCTCTGTGTACAGAGAGGGTTTTTTCACATAGAAGAGGGGATTCATTATTATTTCTGTGAACCATTTATATCACTGGCCTTGGGAAATTATTAATAGAAATAAATATGAGACAAGATTAGAGAGTATTAAGTGAATTTTATTTTTTTAAATGTTATGTAATGATATAAGCCATTAAAGTGAAGGCAATAGATACTTGTTATGAAACAGATGAACAACCCATATGAATCCTTTTGGTAAGTCTTTAATAAAAAGCTTCTTTTTCAATTTTTTCTTAAAATATAGCTCAAACATATGGCTTTGGCAGAAGTCCAAAAGCAAAACACAACTACAGGTCCACAGCTTCGGTGTCTCAGGATATTTTGGGGTGCCATCAAGAGCATGAATTGCCTGGTAATAGGAGTGGGGCAGAATATATATTTCTGTAGAAGTTCTGACCATATTTTATTTGAAAATAAATAAGAAATAAAATAGACAAGTCAGCATTTAACAGCAAGTGTAAAATGTTACATAGGGGCTTCTGGCAACATCAGAATTCACTGGTGCTTTGCTCAAATGGTTTATGATGGCACCAGAAATCTTTTGATGGAATTATAGCCCTGTAATTCAGTTGTGTTACATTTATTCTGCAGAACCGTATAATTTTATGTATCAAGCCAATCAGTTTAAAAAAGCAATTTTTTTAAAGCAGAAGGGCTGTAAAAGTGTATGGCTTTTTGAAAATCTCATCCCTGGTAATATATTCAGAAAGAGGCCCAGCTGAGTGAAGGCCTGGCCAAAAGAAGATGAATGTGGGGAGAGATTCTAGTTTGGATTACTCGATAGAGTTGTTGCCTGTGACTCAAGGGGAATATCGGTTTGAGATTCTCACTCACATGACAAGTCCGAACTGAAAACAGGATAATTTACTAATGCATTTAGTTAGCTTTAGTGTTTAGCTATCCACTTGCAGGCCAACAATCCCATCAGAGTTGGGTGAGCAAGGACGATTTCTCTTATTTCTGTCAACTCAGATATCAGTCTGAGCAAAAACTTGTCCCTTCCTATGCAGCTGTGGAGCATGCCAGAAGCAGCAAGAATGGTATGATTTACAATGCTTGAGTGGGGATGAGATACAGGATTTCTGGAGCCTATCAGGCTGTAACCCCTTGCCTGTAGGTTTGGAGGTGGTGCAGCGGTGGGATTGGAAAGGAATTGTGGTGCTGGTTAGTACTA
Source organism: Chelonia mydas (assembly GCF_015237465.2). NCBI lineage: Eukaryota > Metazoa > Chordata > Testudines > Cheloniidae > Chelonia > Chelonia mydas. Next base: position 63,263,480 of record NC_057853.1, on the reverse strand, counting down.
TGTAGATCTGCTGGTCATTGCCTTCTATGAAAGAAGGGCACAGCTGTCGTGAGGCTTATTGCAATAGTGATTGTACAGCAACTCTGATGCTGCTCCATTTCTGGGGAATGCCTTCCCGCTCTTTCCTGTGAATCAAGCCTGGCTTGGGGTAGGACTTGGGCCTTCTGCACTAATGAATTCTTTAAAATGTCTGGGCCCAATAAAATACCTTTGTTTCTAGCTTGTGTTTTCCAGCACTTCCCCCACCATTTTTGTTCATGATCTATGATAACTGTTTGAAATAATGGTGTCTCCTTCACCCTCTCAGTCTTGCAGCGAGGACATATTGCTGAGTTTGTAACATCTCAGGTCTTGCTGTCAAGAACAGCCTATGACGCCACAGACTTGGAATGATGATCTGCCCTCTAGAGAAGCAAAGTGCCTAGTGGAGAGGTCTCATTCCAACTAAAGTCTCTCAAAACTGAACAGGGAATCCAGGCAGTTACCAACAAAGTCACTCTTGAATAAACATGATTTATTCACTTTTGCCCCAGTATGGCAATTGCTTCTAAAAAGTGATGATCACATAACAGCAAATACCAATGTATCACCTTCTGGGATGCAATCCAGACTAGTGAGGGGCTGAGTCACCACTAGCCCTGCAACCTTGGGTGTCTCACGATGCCTAGCTGATGTAGGTTCCAACCTGGACTGCTCACAAACAGTCAAAGAGGATGCAGATCACTCCCTGAGTGTCTGTGTATAGCTGCAGCCTGTCAGCAATACACCAGTCAACACTCTGGCTTCCACCAGCTTTGGTGACCACTTGCAGGGTGACCCCAACATACTCCCAGACCTGGACTTTCCCCACCAAGTGTAGTCTGCACTGTCCAGCCCTCTCCTGGACAGTTCAGATATTATAGGTCCATTGCCCCTGTACTGGGTCAATATGCAACAGTTCGCTACGTTAATGAGAGTTACCAAACAATTCAGTTTAACCACAGCACTGGATTAGTTTTGATTAAAGAATAAAACAAGTTTATTTAACTACAAAGAGATTTTAAGTGAGTACAAGTGCAAAGTATTAAAGTCAGAAATGGTTACAAGAGAAATAAATATCTCGTGTTCAATATTGGTGACCAAATTCTCAAGTCAGGATCTGCCCCAAAATCCAAAGCGCGGTTTCCTTTGTTTTTTTAGGTGAAAGAGATGAAGATTGACTGAGATTTTTGCCCCTCACTTTTAGAGTCCAGTCCACCTTTGAAGTGGATTCTTCTGAGGATTACCCCTCAAAGCAAAGTTTATTCAATCAGTAAAGATGGCAATGTGGAGTCTAGGGGTGAAGGTGTTGCCATATGCTTTCTTCTATGCTGTGTATGCTGAAATGCAGATTTGCCTTGTCTCCCTCTGGCTGTCTCAAGGACCTTGTTTACTACTTATATGCAAATTGAGGTAAATGCACATTCCTTTGTTTAAGATACACCTGCTTAACCTCTCCTGCCTAATAAGGGCTACATTTCATCATGATGATATTGACCAGTGAGTTACTAGTTTTCAAATGATAAGTCACAAGACATATTTTGTACAAAAATTATTACAGTAATGTATAGGGAGTGAATACAGGAGTACATTCAGTCACACAACTTTACTGTGACTTACAGATGCAAAGCACCTCTCAGGATCAGACCCTGAGACTGTGTGTTCTCCTTCTGGGAAACCCTCTTTCTCCACCAAATAGTGATTTATACATAGCTCTTTGAGCTGACTCAAGAAATAGAGTTTTTGTTTTCTCCTTACATGATCTGCCACTTGTTTCACCATGAGTTCTCTGAGTTGCCTAGGACTTAAAGTACTTCTCTTTTAAAATATCCAGATTCACTCTCATTATGCAAGGTTGGTACTCCTGACTGAAAGCTGGCCATTCTGATTTAATACTGTCTGAAGTTTTAAATAATAAAACAAAAACACATTGGAGAAACTATGTATGTCAAATCCACAAATGAGAGGACAGTTCTCTGCTTCACCGAGGCTTTCTTGAAGTTATTGGCTTTTTGGAAACAGTTTGTACTGCACCTAACCGGTTGCCAGGAAGCCACTACCATTAAAGCTAATGATGCTTAGAGGGCAGTGTTTGCTTTCTCTTTACATCTCCATGCTCTTGGATCTTCCCACTGCCTTCCTGTCTTTGCAAGCCTCTTCTGTGAAGGGAGCTTTTCAATATGGAGCTCTGTTAAATCAGCTGCAGTGAAGTTTCAGAACTCATTCTTTTCAGTCATGTGTTTGATGCTTTCTTTTGATCGAGTCAGTGCAGTTTCTTAGCAGATTCTAAGTAAAAATACATTAATTAAGTGAATGCTTTCCATTCTGTAAGTCTCTTTGACCTGCTGGTTATGCAGGGGTGAAAATAAAAAGTTTTGGCATTCATGGTGAGTTCAGATTCAAACTCTCCAAACCCGTCTTGTCTGCACAATTGGACAGGAAATTGCCCACAAATAGGCTTCCTTACGAAATCTCTCTAGCTTCCACTACAGGTCAGGCTAGAAATATTGCAAGGGCAGCCTCCTTAACTATCTCAGCTACTCCATCTATTGCCAGCCAGAATGTAGAAGTCACTAGGGGCTGGTCAGAATGGATTGACACTGCTAATAATAAGTTAACTAAATATTTCAAGAATGCTTGTTTCTAAATGAGCAAAAATTTCAGTGGGCTTGGTTTTTATTTTTCTAATCCACTTTGTCTTCTCTGGCAGCTGGTCTTTCATATTGTGTTGCTCTCAGCTGTCTTAGAGTGTCTTTGTAAACCAATTAAGAGAAGCAAATTGCAAATGGAAATATTTGCGTACAGGTTTGACATTCCAAACAGTAGAGGGCAGTTTGTGCAACGTTTGCCTCCAAAAGGCAACGGTACTGTTGGTAGTAATATTTCAGCACTACTCTATCAGTCTGTCTTACGCCATGTCCTGGGTTTCTGTATTCATGAAGGTGGTACTTCCAAAAATTATGATCTGCATACTCAAGAATATAGGGATGCCCCTCACAAACAAATAGTGTGGGGAGCAATTCATTTGCTGTGCTATAGTTTGAATCCAGCAGATACTGAAATCTTCCAGCAGTTACATCTGACATCTGGATTGACCTCCCAATTATGTTGTTGCTTGGCATACTTAGCATCATGGAGGCAGATTATCTCATTGTCTTCCCAATTGCTGGTGGTGTTTTTCTGATCTGCTCCTGGAGACTGCCTAGAACGTTTCCCATCAAAGCCTTGTGTGCGTACGTGCACGTATGTGTATGTGTGCTCCAATTCAGATATGTTCCAGTTCCTCTTCTTTTGATGTGCTGCTGATAGCCCCTGTCATGTCTCCCACCTATCATCACTGCAGGCCAACACAAAATCATGGTGGTGTGACATTGTGTCATGTGCTTGAAGATGCAACGGCATCTTGTGCTGCTGAGCTACACATACGCTTTTGCCACAACGCAGTGGGAAAGGCCTTTTTATCACTACAAGTTAGTCATAATTCCAGGTGACTGAACCAGGCATTTACACTGAGTACTGCTGTCAGAGTGAATATTATTTTCATTTTAGATCAGTTTTACCTAATTCTGAGGCTGGGATGCTTTTATATAATATCTTCTCTGGGATAAGTCAGGTTTTTCAGTGACATTCAGGGATTTAATGTTTCTGCTGCATTATTATGAGAAATAATCACAATATATTTGAATGGATTTTCATGCTTCCTCCTTATACAACCTTCATGTTAATTCTTCCTCTTTCTGAATCTAGTCTTTGTAACCCTTTCATGGTGAGGTTCCAGCTCCCATAGCAGCTGTTTCAATTCTGAATTCTCTTGGTATGTTTGGAAATGAAATGGAGTTGCTGTAGGTAAATAATGTTAGCAAGAAGTTTTATGCTAATGATAACCCTTAAAAAGCTTTGGATTGGAAAGGTTACATTCGCTTGGAATGGTATATTGACAGTCACATTTCAGTGATGAAGAGTAACAGATGAGGATCATTTAGTTGAGTCACCATGCATAAGAAAATAAAAAGTCAAAAGTGGATAATTTGTGAATGGACTGACACTGTTCCAGTTCTTATTTCTTCTTTGCTGTTATCACTGAGTTCAAACTCTGCTGCATGGTCTCTCCTTCCTTCCTACCCTATGGAAGCCCCACTCCAAGTATGCTGCAGGGCATGGGCTCCTCAAAAGTGAAGAGAGTTAAGAGGATGAAAGGGAGTCAGCCAGGCTCCTCTGGATTCTCTCCCACTTATCTCGGCTTTTGGAAACCCCTTTACTTGGAATGGTAGTGAGAGGACATGGAAAATGCTTCTGAAGGAGTTGTGCTGCCAGGGGCTGGCAGGCAAGACAATAGGAAAGGGCATCTTCCCTTTTGCAGATACACACAAATTAGGGGTGGAGCATCTGTGGATAGACATATACCGTCTTAAGGACCTAGCTAGTGATCCATCTGGGTGGCAGTTGATATGTAAAGAGGCTATGTCCCTTGGGATTTGTGGTGATGATGATGATGTGAGTTAAAGGCAACTAATAATGGGAAACACCTTTTCTCTTAAGACACTGGTTCAAATCCGGCCAAGTAATGAGTGGAGGTCGTTGCCATCAATTAACTGTTGTGGTTTAACTGAAATAAACTGATAGTCTAGTCTAGTATCTAATAGCTATATATGTCCACATCACAAAACCCACAACATCTTTGTGGAAGTCTCAGCAAGAGGTGGATGGTTCCTCCAAAACAGGGCAGAGACATGGAACCTTGCACTGATGCTCCCTATGCTGGAATTATTCTACATTGGGGGGGGGGGGGGGTTAAGTGCTGGATTGGCTCCCTCCAAATCATAAATCCTTTAATGATAAGTTTAAGTATGTAACAAAATCCAGGCAAAGGGGGAGATTTGTGTGTGTTTGCTGGCTTGTAGAAGACTAGGAAGAGCTTATGATTACATGGTGCCCAGGTTCACTTTTTACAGACATTTGTGTCACAGTATGCAGTGAAAACAGTATGTTTTATTGCCTTCTTTGGAAAGTATGGCCTGGATCTGTCCTTGATCTGACACTTGGCATGAGATATTCTGTCTCATGTGACACTAAGATTTTATACCATGAAACATGGATCATTCCGTGTGGTGAATGAATGTGCATCCCTTCTTGGTGACAAATCATTTCTAAAGTGTTTGGCACATATTTGTTCAGAATACTATAAATTCTTATTGCTCTTGCTAGATATCTCATGTGCCATCTTACAGCAGATCAGTTTTTATCACCCACGCTATACAAATCTATATCAACCATCTTGAATATCTCTTTGAAACAGCTACTTATAGGCATTTCAGAACTGAACTGAAGTTCTTGGCCAGCATATATGACCTTTTACAAATTGAAAACAATGGAATTATTTTGACTCCTTTTCGCTTCTTATTTTATAGCATATCCGTCTCTCTCTTGGCACTTGTGACCCATGCCCTGTGAGTCACAAGAGCAAAGAAAACGCCACTGTGGATCTTCTTTAAAACAGCACCCTGCAGCATGAGTCAGGCTTTGAGTCTGGTCTTTGTCCTTCTTTTGCCTTTGTCCTTGTCATTCTGTCCTGCCCCATGGTTACAACCTTTCTGAATAGTATAGTCCTGTATTAGGGTAATTTGTTCCTGGTGAATGCCAAGGAAAATTACAAAACATGCTGACTTGTGACTTCTCTGTGAAGTTAAATTACATCATAATGCGTTGTAATGAGTACATTTAAAAAAAAAAACCTCCTCACCCCCACCTCTCTACAAGGTTAGCTTACTGAAATGTAACGTCTACTTTCAAGTGCCAGCTTGATCATAGTAGGATCATTAAGAAACTGTGCATCTTAAGTTTATTGCTCTGGAAGAAAAGCATTTAATGGGATTTTGTTTAGTCAGGACTACAGCATCAAAAGAGGACCACAAAACTGTAAAATAAACCAAATTACAAGGAATCATCCATTCAATCAATACATCCCCTTTTCCTCCACTATGTTCCTCTTTCAATGGGGTGCATATCTCAACTTTTTTTCTTTGTCAAGCTTTCTCTCTCCTCATCTGAAAGATGGCACTTGCTTCTACCTAATGGGGTTAGAGTGCTTTAATTCTGACTCCAGGGAAGTGGGCTACTTACAAAACTTCCATCCAAACGGTGCCCTGCTCTAAGTCTGCCTCTAAGATAGGGCACAATCGTAGCTTGTAGCACAGCTGTAACCAGCTGTCTGTTTAGGGATACTTCACAAAGTAGCAGAAGTCTCTGTTTACATGTTAAGTACTTAATCTGCATGGTGAGGTTTCCTGGGTGTGATCTAACATAAGACTTTTTGCCTGAGGTTGTGAGATAATAAATAAATACACAACTCTGTTCATTTCTTAAGGAGCTCAGTTTGTAATGTCCATGTTAGCTTCGCCTTTTTCACTGTGTAATGGGATGGTTGTCTTTTTGTAAAGACTTGACAAGATTCTCACTATAGAGAGAGGTTTGCAACATAAGCCTCACAAAGAAAGGGCCCAAGAAAAAATACACATGGGGCTGGAGAATATATTTTTTGAATATTCAGTACTTTTTTTTCTGTGCGTAATATTTTATGGTGTTTGAATGAGGACCAATAACAATTAGAGGGATAAATACGAGTTATGCTGCATATTCAGTAACACCACCCTGAGATGGTATAAGTAATACTGCAATCTGTTAAAAATGTTCAAGGGGAAAGAGCACCATATATAGTACTTCGTGCTGCCTTAGTACAAAATCAGTCAATAAAATCTATTCTGTCAAACAGTAAAGAAATCGGGCCAATGTGATTCTCCCTGCATAGCAATGTTCTTGCTGGATTTTGTTGTTTTCCACGTGTGGGCTAGATCATGCATTTAAGCACTGCCCTGAGCCAGAAATCGGGCCATAAGCTGCCTGCCCCAGGGGGAGCGGAATCAGTCACTTCACCAAGGCACAATTCCCTCCCTGCTTCCCTCTTGTTCCAGGAGGGATAATTTTATTGTTGGTTTATACGAGATTCTGGCCAGCGTGTTGGATGGCAGTGCCAAATTTCCACCCATGCCTTGCCCCTCCTCCTGTCTTTTCCCCAAGAGGGGATAGGAAGTGCACCACAGTCACTTATTCCTGCAGACCCAGAGCCAAGCTTAGGCCTTTCTGCTGAGAAAGCTCTCTCTTTCTCTTCCACAAACTTGGCCGTATATGGCTCCACACTTCCAGAGGAACATAGCTTTGAAGGGAAGTCATCCTTGCAAAAAGAGAGGCGCTCTCTGAGGCATCTTGACCTATTTCCATGTAGGGCCTTGAAGGTTAGGGTTTGACCTTGATTTTGACAAGATATTCTATTTGAAGCTATTGCAGTGAGTGGGACACTTGGGTGATATGCTGTCAGTAGATGCTGTTGTTGAGGAGAGAGGCTGATGCATTCTGGGCTAACTGAAGAGTTTTTAAAGTTGGTATGTTCATGCATAGACACAGTGAGTTGCAATAATTCAACCTGGAGATCACAAAAGCCTGGATTGATGTCGTCAGGTGTATGTTAGGTAGGACGGGAGGCAGTCTTCTGAATAGTCATAGGTTGGAGGAAAGCGTTCTTTGTGGTCATCTCTATCTGTGTATCCAGCAGCATCAAGAATGGCAGGAGCCCAAGGCTCTGCACCAGTTCAGCAGTCTGTGAGTGCTTTCTCCTTCAGTGGTGCTTGGGATAACAGTGACTTCTAGAGTTTCAATGTCTTTCTTTTCATCTTCCTAAGAGCATTGCTGCTATGTGTTGAGTTTAGCTTCAGACAGCTGCCTTTTGGTCAAGTGCTGATCTCAGCCAAATAATGAGAGAGTTTAAAAATGATGCTGTTTGTATTAGAGGTAAAGAAGCTGTTTAGATTCTGGAGCACAAACAGTCAGGACCTCTATTTTACATCTAATTTGAAAGGCAGGGCACCCAGCAACACAGTGGCCGCTAAAACCATCCTGGAGAGTTGGTCAGTACTCAGTAGAGGCTCAGAGGGAAGAGCGACACCAACAGAATCACTGGCACCACTTCCAGCAGCACTTTGGGTAGCCTTTGGTGATCTCCCACCCAAGGACGGACTAGGTGTTATGCTGCTTAATTTTGAGAATTTGGGAAGATCGGCACCTAGGTCTGTGTGCATGTCCAGATACTGATCAATATACCATGTTTCACCACCAGGCCACCCCTTCGCTCTTTTGGGCTCTGGCTTGTGACATATTTGATTTTTTTTTCTTTCCAAACATGACGATATACTGTTATGTATAGGTCAGACTATCTGAACAGAGGACAATGATAACCAGCAGCTACAGGGGTTAAAACAAACAGTGTCTACTTTACTGCAGTACAAGTAGAAATAATGCAAGCCCTATAAAATTTGTTAGATGGCGTGCTCCCACTTCTGAGAGCGGAGTCCGCTGCAGCAAGGCCAGGCATGTAGATACCATGGTGATGAGCAAAATAATGGATCCTGAATGCCCTAGAGTAGAATAGAAGGAAAGTCCAATTAGACTTAACTCTGCCCCTTCCAGCAGCCGAGATAAACCGCATTATAAAATATGCTTCTATGACAGAGGGATACCCACACAGTGACAGATAGAAATTGTTAGAAATAAACATTATCGAAGCTGATGACCTTGTTGAAGCTTTTTGTTGTTGTTTTTACTCTAACATATTGTTCATGCTGTTCACAAATTCATATCCCTGAGATCAAGGATTATTGCTTAAGTGTTATCTACCTTCCTCTGATGAGATAATATACTGTAAGGCTTTTCAAGACTGTATACAGTGCAGAATGTATAAATCAAAGCTAGTAATTTGATTTACCATCTATAGTGCTGGGTGTTGCCATGTGTTGGTTCATTGCTTTGTTGTTTGAAAGTTATTTTGTTTTATATATTTAAATACATTTTTCTCCGATGTCTTTCATGTTTCAGAATAGTGGCAGTCTGTAGGATTTAGGAAGATTTGGCATGATTAGTGAGACTTTCACTTTTATGCTTTTTCTCTGCCTGGAGGATATTTTATAAATATCTTTGTAGTACTAAGACAAAAATTGTATGATCATGTCTTAACTTACATATTCTTTTCTCCATACCTGTAACAGTATTTAGCACTTAGATGGTACTTTACATCTTCAAAGTATTGTACAAACATTAAATAATCCTCATCACAAAGCTGTCACTTGGAGAAATAAGTATTAGCTCCATCTTACGGATGGGAAACCGAGAGAGAGAGTATGGTCTTGTCTTCACTTCATAACTGTCTCACAATAGAACTGTAATAGGTCACTGTAAAGAAGGACAAGTCAATGTTCAATGATGTGTCAGCTACTCGTGATTAAACCGTGCTAGTGTTCAGGTTCACTATGACTATCTGACAGGATGCTGCACACATCTTGTCCTTGTTCTAACACTGAAACATTCTGTTATGAAGACAAGGCCTAAGTGATTTGCTCATGATCACACAGCAAGTCGGTTTAAGAGTGGAGATTGGAATTCAGGAACCTCTTGACTCTGAGCCTAGTATGCCATCTCCTAGACCAACCTACCTCTCTGCATTGACAAAATTCATGCTGACAGTCAATTCAATGCTAAGGCATTTTTCTTCCCAGTAACCTGTTACATCATATTGTGGGATTGGCCCATTGCTGAATCAGAGGGAACGGGGTCCTCTGCTGAATCCCCAGCATACACACACTGCTTTTAAAGTGTTGATCCCAAAGGGAAGTTATAAGATTTGTTCCATGACATCTTCTTAAGCCAACCGTCATTTACTTCACTGGTTTCAAATAGATGATCATCCTGTGAGGTAAACAGTATTGTTCCTCAGTGCACTTTTTAGTATTGCTTTAACTAAAGCAGTTTTAAATGAGTTGTTCAATTTAACCTGGGGATATCTGCTTCAGTGCCCAGTATTCGGAAGAGTCTTTGAAGGCAGTGAAGAAGATAACAGCAGTTTTCTACCTTCACACTAAACAGTAATCTGCCTTACATAAGACTGAAAAGCAAAGCACTACTAATTGTCCCTATGGAAAATAGGGACCCCATCGCAAAGAGACTGAAAGTAGTACAGATAACTTCTCCTGACACGTTCAACTGGCACTGAATGTTGGAATCCAACACCATATGTCACCATCCTGCCAACACAGTAGTTCAAATTCAAGATATTACCATGTGGAGCAGGCCTTTTGGGGCGGGGCGGGGATTATTTCCTATTTTCATCACTTAATTCATGTTTTCGGCTTTTGCTCTACAAGTAAGATTTAGCAGACGGGGGAAGGAGGGGGGAAGAGATCAGTACAGATCTGAGTATAATCAGTCCCTCCAGCTTGTACCATAAAGCCGAGGAAATTAAAGGGACACTGTCAAATTATGAAGGGCCAAATGGTAGATTCTGTAATTTAAATAAGAGACTTGTTTGTTGCTATTACTTAAGTACAGACTGTGCTCAGACCTTTGTATGGCTCGGAAGACACATGGGCTCTACCTCCAAAATATTATGATCTAAACGCAATATAAAGTCCAATAATAATAGGTTTATGTTTCATACCAGACTAATTTTGTTCCCCAAGGTGATTGAAATGCAAGCAGAAAACAAAAAATGATATAAATGGTATAAAGTTGTTGCATTTTGACTTATGCTAGGTGCAATCAGTAACACTGTTAAAGATTGCCTTTTGTAAAATCCTTCCAGTTCTGAATGGGATTGTTCCAATTGCCCACATATCTGAATATACTTAAAGGGCCCAGTCTGTTCCATTGGTGTCAATGGAGCTTTGCCATTGTCTCCAGTGGGAACATGACTTAGCCACGTACAGTAGCATTGTGTAGAGGTTAGACCATCTGGGAATCAGAACTATTGGTTTTCTCACTGGCTCACTGTGTAACCTTGTGCAGGTATCTTAATATCTCGGTGCTCCATTTTCCCTGTTTATAAAATTGGGATAGTGGTTCTTTACCAACATGTTTCTGATGTGCTTCAAGATCTTCAGATTGGAAATGCTATATACTGCATTGTAAATGCATAGTATTGGGTATTATTATGAATATATCAGTCCTTATGGCATACAAGCATATAGTTATTTATGGCATCTTTTGCATGCAAAGAATTTGAAATACAACTATGCACATTCTTCTGGACAAAGACAAAGTGTTTCTGTATGTCACATTCACCATGAAAAGGGAGTTTAAGAAAGCGCACTTTCTGATATCTGTGGTTTGTGAAAGTCACATCAGCTTGAAGGAATTTATGGAAAATTGTTGGATTCCACAAGGAAGTAAGATCACAAATTAGTAATATTGTAAAGAACATTTTTTTAAGCTAAGCACATTAGGTGGGAGCCAAGTTGAACAAAAACCCCTTTTGTGACTATCCACAACAACAAGTCTGCCTGAGAGAGCTAATGCTGCCAGTTTCCAGTACTCTTGCTTCACAGCTAAAGACAATTTTTTTATTCAGTACTATAGTTGTCATTAACTCAGGATTAGTTGAAGGTCGGGTTTTTTTTCCATTTCATTGGAGCAAAATCCTGTAAGAGTTGGCTGATTTATGTGACCCTTGGCTTCAGTATACAAGCTTTAACCAGAAGACGAGACATGTACTTCAGTCAGAGGAACAATTGGAATAACAATCGATGCATCTCAGGCTGTAGTACAAATGTCTCCGTTCTTCTACCAGGGCAAACTGTTCTTTCCCACTGGGAAGCAGCAGCTTTGTGGATTTCAGTGTGAGGGGTTTCTCCATTTATTCTTCCTTGGTATGTCTGAAAGAAGCTTATGTGGTAATATCCAGATAGAAGATGGCTTTTAAGCTCTGATACATCACAAATCGGATGAGCTTCTGCACTGCCTGCCTGCCTGCCTGCCACTCTGATTTGGCTTTGCACTTGGTGATGTTTCCTGTTTATTTTTAGGGGGGGGGGTGAATTTGAGTGGGGTAGGGATTCATTCTGTTTGTTTCATGTGAGCAAAGATGGCAGTGACATGTTGAGTTGCTTTTTGATGACAACGTGCAAAGGAGAATCTTGCATTGTCTTCTGACCAACAAAACTGATCTGCTTCCAGAGAGAAGTGGTATTAAAGAAAGAACTTTTCTCATCAGTCTCTCCCATTTGGTACTGAATTAGAAAAAGGAAGGGTAAAGATATACTTATCTTTGCTATTAGGGCATGCTGTGAATGGAGAGTGGAATACAGTTTTGACTACGCTCAGCCTTTACTGACTCTGAAGCTTCTTAGTCATGATACCCAGCAAGATATTAGTCTACCACAACCCCACTGGGGGCACTCAGACTGAGACTTTCAGAACAACCAGGCGGCGTAAAAAGTCTCTAGGAGAACTGTTCCAAAATGGATACCGGGTCAAAGCTGGACATAGTGTCCCTGAAAAGGATGAACACCACACTTTTCGGCACTCCTTGGTGTCTTGTTATAGGGTCGGCGCCTACTGGGGTAAGGTCTAGCTTTCTGCTTGAAAACTCTAGTCTGGATGATTTTTCTGTGATCCTGCACATGGTGCTAATATAATCCTTCCCTAAGGAGAAGCTTTTTATAATAATTTTTTCAATTTCAAGTAGTGAATTTGCAAGGCTACAGATTTTAGTTAGCTTCCAGCAGAAATACCATTCTTAAAGGCCCATTATGCAATATGCATTTCTGCATAAGATGTAAAATGCTGCCTGTAAAGGGGTTAAGTGTTCATCTGAAAATGACTTTTAATGCACTCCAAAACTGTTTAGAGACAGGATGTAATATTCTACAATAAGGGAGTTATTTGGCAATTATTCTGGTTATTATTAAAATTGCCCTTATTGTTTTAATGGGCGTGAGTGTAGGGAAAGAAGACTTCAGATGTGTGCATCAGAGAGCTTTAATAAAGAATTTTGTGTCACACTGTCTGAAAAACACTGATGTCCAACCTTTGCAGATTTAGAACTATCTAATGCTCTTGATTCAATTTTTCCACTGTGGGTCGTGAGCAGTAGATTTTCCATGTATAGGCAAAATATTTTGGGTCTATCTTTTTATTGCTTTTGTTGTTGTTAGTTCCGTCTTTGCTCCCATGCAAAAGCAGACCCTGGGCGTACCTACCCCCACTTTATTGTTCCTTTTTCTCCATATCACAGTTCTTTGTTCTCTTTTTGACCCCATCCTCCAGGGAGGATCCTGTGTGATTCTGCAGAGCCAGGTGGGAGATTCAGGATTTGGGGAACCTATCTAGAGGCTTTGCATCCTGGAAAAGCTCAATACCCAGAGGGAGACTAGTCTCTGAGGTTCATGGTCATTGTGTTATATAATATTCAGACCAGATCATATCTGGTTTCCCAGAGAGGAGTTCTTGAGTTTTGAGTGTTGAATAAAATATCTATATCTAGTACTGGTCATATACTGGATAGAATTAGTTATTGGTTAATATATTTGATGATTGATTAATTTCACTGAAAATATTATTCAGCTTATTCTAGAGCTGGTCAAATATTGGAAAAAATATGTAATTCTTTTGATGAATAAGAGCATACTTGGATATTTAGTATTTGACCAGTGTCAGAAATAAAATGGCAAACCTTGTGAGAACACTAATAACCATATAGTTAAAAAACCACAAACATGAAAACTTCTGGAGGAAGCTTAGATTATACTGAAGGCACAACTCAGTTGTGAAACTCCTCAAAGTGTGGGAAGCAGGAAATGGAAGTGTTATGCCACGGTCTTGATGCTGTGGACTGAAGTAAATAGTGTGTCCCAATATATTTGGAAAACGATAATGCAAACTACAAAAAAAAATACATGCATGAGAAAGGGAAAATGCAATACCTTGATAGAAAAATTATTTCATGACTGAGCTTGCAGTCTACATACAGACAAAATCCCATTGAAATAAATGGGTACCTGCAGAACATGGGAAAGTCAGGGGGAGTTCGGCACCCCGCTCCCAATTGTGGCTTTTTCAAATCCCCTGACTAGTTTTTTATGCCAATGAATAGTTTATCTGTGGGGATTTCCCTGTGTTCTCCTTTGCAAATTACATTGATGCTGAAGAGGAGTTCCCTTTGTTGGGATTTGTAACCTTTGAGTAATCCTGATTGATATTGCTTACTAATCCTCTTGAAATCATTAATTTTGTAGACCAGATTGCATCAGTGCTTGAATGACATGCAGAGAATGTTATATATACTGCATCTTTTAGAAATGTAATGGAGACTAAGGCTTAAATTTATGCTGTTTGTTTTGCAAGAAAACTTTCTGGGGCAAATGTCTTTTTCTTTGCTAGTGAAACCACTTTGTATAACAGCCATGCATTTTCTATTTTAATGTATCTGCCTTCCAGCTCTCAAGCCTAGATGCAGAGATCAAGGGGGTGTTGAGTACTCACATCTCACAGGAAGGGGCCCTTATGAGGTCTGGTATATCATCCACTGAAATCAATTGACAGACTCCCATTGGCTTCAATGGACTTTGAAGCAGTCCCTTTGTGATGCAGCAATTCGGTTTCCAAGCACACTGGACATATCACTGACGAAAACTTGAGTGCCTGGGACTTCACTGAAATGAATGGCTTATTTGGGACCAAAGCTCAGCCTCTAAGCAAATAAGTGAAGTGTGTATCTCCTATCAGAAAAAAGAGAATTCTCCCATGTCAGTTCTGGAGATTGAAAACTTTACTTATGGGCAGGTTTTTTTAATTAAAGGCCTGTAATTTTGTGCAAATCTAACAATTGGATGTCTGCCTTCCATCCCTTACACCTGCTATTGGTGGCTTCTGTACAATTAGAGACTGTTTCAGGTTCCTTTGGAAATTTGGCCTCCATTGCTTACTTTCCAAATGTGTATTTTAGTAATCAGTTTGAGAGATTAGTGGCCTGAATGTTAAGGTGACTAGTGAATTTGTTGCTTCAGTTTTTGGGTTCCCAACTTCAGATAATTGGAAGGGCCCTGATTTTCAGAGAGGGGGAGAAAAGCACCTGCCCTCTAAAAATCAGGCTCCTTTTAAGGTTTCCTGAATTGGGGAATCAAAATCAATGGGCACTTTTGAAAATGTAGGCCAGGATAGCTGCATCTCTTATTACTTAGAATATTTAATTTATAATTGATTTTTAGTCACTTCATTGTATTAAAAGCAGTCTAACTCCTAAACAACCTTTATAAAAACATGTAACATTCAAATATCTAATTTATCCAAACTAAAATATAGTCTTTCCCTCAACCCCATTAACCCACAACACACACTGTGTAAATACATACCCATCCAGTAAAAATAATAGAATGTAGCACTCACATAGTGCTTTATTCCTTCAAAGCTCTCTGCAAACAGCTGGCTAATCCTCACAACCACTCGGTTAGGTGGGCAAGTATCACTGCAGTCTACAGTAAGAAAGTATTCATGTGATATACTAGGTGCCCCAAATGAGGAATTAGTACAGCTGAATCCAGATGTTATTGGACTTGATGCAGGAACTACTGAAAGTCTGGCTTGATTATCACAATGGTTCCTTCTTCCCTAAAAACATATGAATCTGTGAACTTTGTCCTGGACATACCTCCAACTGGGAGAAGCCTGCAAAAACACCTCAGTAGTCCACTTTACAGTTGGTGTCCCTGGTAGCCTAATCCTGCAGCCATTGCCTGTTTTAGAACTTTCAGTGAAGTATACAGTAGCTGCAGGACTGAAAGGCTCTTGGGTAAAACACTACCCAGGGGGTACAAATCCCTCATCCAAGAGAAGGATTTTTATTATTATATGTGTTTTGTGTCTTGAAGTGTGGTTCTCTTTGTAAAGTGGCATTGTGGAGTTCCATGTTTATTGCAGATCAGTGATTTCTGTGCTCAGTTTACAACTCAAACAATGTTTATTTCTGGCCTTAGCCCTGCACGTTCATCCTGAGATCTGCAAGTCAGCTGGGTTCTTTCCATCTAGCACATCATCACCGTCATTCTATTGTAAAAGTTCTGACGGCCAAAATATGCCCCGAGTTGACGTATGTACAACCTCTCTTGTGATCAGTAATTTGGTGCACGTGGAATTGCTTGGAGTATAGGGCTTGTCTGTATTAGAAATTGCACTGATTGATCATTATCCATTGATCGAGTTAAACCTGTGCAAATGTAAAATACTTAAACTGGTTTAACCCTTGTTTAAATCAAGTTAGCTTATGTCAGTAAATTATCAATTTAAACAAAGCAGTTGAAGGGAGGATTATACCAGTTTAAATGTGTCAGTGTTAGGAGCTTGCACAGTTTTAACTAGATGAATTTAAATTCAGTTTAGTTAACCAGTGCAGTTTTTCTAATTTAAAGAATCCTCTTAATGGTACACTAGAAGGAATAGAATCCAGCAGAGATCACTATGATTACACATAGAGAACAGATTTGTTGAGTAAGAAAATGCCAGTTTAACAGAGTCACTTTCTGGAGTAGATCTAGACTTTCAGACCGTAGGCTTTATGCATTGTGTCCTCTAGATAAGAGAGGTATTTTCAGATTTTTTTTTTTAAAAAAGGGTAGGGAAAAATTAATCACAAATTATATTGCAGTAGATACCCTGTGTTTCTGCTCAAGTTAGCTCACATGTAGAAGACTCCAGCATAAAATTCATCACTTGAATGAGGGAGAATGAATTGAAAGAAAAGCATTTGGAGTACTCTTCTGGGTGATTTGAATCATTAGCTTCACCAGGCAGGACCAGGATCCAAATTAAATATCTGACACACAGAATCAATCTGAAATCCGAATGGCGTTTACTAAAATAAATAGTGATTTGACCTAAACAGAATATATAGAGATTATTCATCATACAAACAAGGCAATTTAGCAGTTATTCCATATTATGAAGTAATAAGATAACGCATCACTACACAGACAGAATAATTTCCCAGATAGTTTTTGTTAGGTAGAGCTACAAAAATTCCTGTTGTTATATGCAGAGCTGATACGATTGTGGGAGAGCAAGCTAGATTCCTTTCTGCTTCTTACATCTTCAGAAGTATTGTTAACAATAAGTCCCTGTTACAGAATCTTCATTACTGTTGATGTACAAGTCATAAAGAACACGGCTTGAATTTCAGATCCTTGGTGCATTTGTAGGGCTGACAGAGAAATCCTCTTTTTAACTATCAACTGAGAGAATTTGACATGGGATCAGCAAGACACAATAAATAGGGAGCATCATGTTACTAGTTTAATGCAAAAAGAAAAGGAGTACTTGTGGCACCTTAGAGACTAACCAATTTATTTGAGCATGAGCTTTCGTGAGCTACAGCTCACTTCATCGGATGCATACTGTGCAAACAGTTACTTTTCAGAGCTGAGTGGTACTTCATGGAGTTTTTGTATGCA
The DNA here is from genome assembly GCF_015237465.2 of Chelonia mydas. Taxonomy (NCBI): domain Eukaryota; kingdom Metazoa; phylum Chordata; order Testudines; family Cheloniidae; genus Chelonia; species Chelonia mydas. Next base: position 63,246,144 of record NC_057853.1, on the reverse strand, counting down.
CCTGTTGCTGTGACTTAAATTAGACTTGTCATCAAATTTAAGCAAATGTAAGCAGAACAGGTTGTGCTGGGCCTGGACTGATCGTAAGCTGATTTTTTATCAAGGCACTGAGTAATTCAGCGCATTTTGTTTCTGACAACAGTCTCGGTACTATGGAAGACTGATCAGTGTGAGTAAAGGATTACCGTGTCCTCTCTCAAAGGAGCATCTTTGATTGTGAGCACGCTTTTGGCATGTCATTAATACAGCACCAGTATGAAGTGGTCTATGGTCTCTCCCTTGAGGGCATACTCAGTCAGTTCATCATCTCCTTGCTAAACACAAGATGATGGTGACAATCATCTACTCAGGGCAAAAGCATTTAATCTGAGTCTGCCTCTTAAAGTTCATTTTCAGCAGCTGCTGTTTGAAGTCTAATTGAAGAAAGGATTGAAACCTCTGAATTACTTCAGTCTTTCCAGATGCATGTAATTTCCTGCACAGGCTAGAGCAGTTAATGCTCAAATGCTTTACATCCCCAAACACATTTACACACATACACCCCTTTCAACAGTAGTCATTTAAGAATGGGATTTCCCCTTTTTCTTTAGTCTCAGTTCAACTAGTTAATTCTACTATCAACAGGTGCAATTCACTCTAATGCAGAGGAGCCAGGGATGGTCCTCCAGTCCATTTCAGCCCCATGATGAGTTATTTGCCCACCCTCTGCATGTTGGCATTGGGCACTGGGATCTAGTGTAACCACCTCTACTGCAGGGAGTCGTTTTGAGTGCTGGGGTATGCAAGATCCGTCTGTGTTTGGTTCTGCATGCTCTGAGGCAAGTGCTCTAGGTGTTCTCAGCACTAGGTCCTTCAGATTGTACGCTTTGGTACATCCCCATAAACACTCAGAGTCTGATGAATGACAAATGGTTGTTTTACTAAAAGCTACCACAAATAAATGTTGCTGTTACCGTAGACTTCAAGGTACAAACACAAGATGCACCAACTATTCCTAACTCAGCCTCTCATGGGAGTGGGCAGGTGGGGCTCCCCAAGCCTACTGTCAGGATTGCTGACTCCAGGCCACCCCTCTCCCAGAGGCAATCATTCATGGGCCTGAAGATGTCCCTGCCAGAGTTCAGTCCTTTTGTCCATCTTCTTCAGACTGGTCTGCACAGCCCTTCTTGTTTACAGGCCACTCCTGAGTACCCATCTGTTGTGACTGCTGCTGGCCCTTTTACCAGAAAAAGGCTGCTTCCCAGTCCAGCTGTCAGCCCTTCAGTCCCAGCTCCCAAACTGTCCAGTCTTCTCACCATAGTCAGCTGCCAGGATGCTGCCTCCAGCCTTCTGCTCCTGCTCCCTCCTGAACCAGGGCCTACTGACTCTGGCAGTCCTTCCTTTTCCTATTCTGGAAGGATTATAGAGCATTCAACTGGTTGGATGTTCACTGAAGAATTAACGAAGTGTCCAGAGGTGAGCCAGTGGGTTCATTAGAAATGATTCCACGGATCCAGCAGCCCTAACACTCAATGCAAGTGAAGCAGATGAACACAGCAAGTGAAGCAGATTTCAGTCACCCTTCTAGCACATAGGCTATAGTTGTGATCATTGGTGTGGGGGCTGTGATACATTTGGGGTCAAAATCCACCAGTCACTAATAAGAGGTTCTTTTACTCAGGTGTCTACTTGAATGTTTGGTGCAGGATGTAAGATTGGTGAATCATAAAATTCTGGGATTGGAAGGGACCTAGAGAGGTCATCTACTCCAGTCCCCTGTACTCATGTATAGTGTTTAGATGCTGCTTGTAATTATTAGAACTGGGAGCATTGGCTATTGGGAGTCTGAAAGGACAGGAAACAGGAAGGAAGGGGGAGGAGTTGAGGAGGCTGAGTGAGAGCTACCAAGGGTGCAGCAGCAGCTTGCTAAAGAGGTTTCCACTTTAAAAATAAAGTCCTGTTGAAGTTTGTTAGTACCTTGCCTGGTTGCTACAACATTTTGGCGATGAGAATGGATCTTCTGCCTCTGAACCCACCTGCACCCTTTCTGCAAAGCCCAGGTGAACCTCCAATTGTTTTTACTGCCTGGATCCATATGTTTGAGATTTATCTGCTTGCAATCAGTGCTACAGAGATTTCTGAAGTAAGAAAGCATGCTCTGCTAATCCACTGCCTTGGAGCAGAAGGGCAGCATATATTTTACAGTTTTCCCCTTGCAGATGATAAATATGAGACTGCACTCACTGCACTAAAGAACTTTTTTGTGCCAAAAGTGAATGTAGTAGCTAATCACTACAGATTTTGCCAGCGTGAGCAGAAACCAGGGGAGACTATAATGCAGTGTATTGCTTCCCTGAGGAGTCTGATTGTAACTTGTGACTTTGGGAATATGGCAGATGAGATGATTAGAGACCAGCTCATTGAGAAAACAACCATGCTTCGTGTAAGAGAACGCTTACTTCTAGAACCACAACTTACACTAGAAAAAGCAATAACCATTGCTACTCAGATTGAGTCAGCTACAGCTGAAGCCAAAATAATGAACATGGATACAGGAGGCACAGTCCAGGCTGTGACTCCTTTGCAGAAAAGTTCACTATTGCTGCAGACAAACAATTACAAGAGGAAAACTAATTAAAAAACCACCAAATCAGCAAATTCAAAATACAGTAAAAGCATGCTTTTGCTGTAGATCTCCACAACACCTTGCAAGCTACATAGGATGTCTGGCAAAAGTAGCTCAGTGCAATCATTGCAAAAAAATCGGGCATTTTGTTAAAGTATGTTGCAGCAGCCAGTTCACTGAGCAGGTGCATGCAGTTACAATACCAGATGTTACTGTGCTGAGCATGGACAAAACCACTACTGCACATATTCCAGAACAACTAAAGTGCACTGTAAACATTTCCGCCATACCCTTGGGCAAATCACACTCTATTCAGCTAATCATAGAATATCAGGGTTGGAAGGGACCTCAGGAGGTCATCTAGTCCAACCTCCTGCTCAAAGCAGGACAAATCCCCAATTTTTGCCCCAGATCCCTAAATGGCCCCCTCAAGGATTGAACTCACAACCCTGGGTTTAGCAGGCCAATGCTCAAACCACTGAGCTATCCCTCCCCCTTTGATTAGTAACTGGAGAAGTGCTGTAAGTGGGAGCAACAATAAGGTTTCCACTGTCCTGTCATCCTGATGTCCCAACTAAGGACTGGCCATACAACTCTTCTATACACCTTTCCCTTATACCCACACATGTCTGGGACTATATCTAATTAAGTCTCAGTCCCCTTTCCATGTTTGGTATTCCGGGAGACCAATGTTGGGATTCCGGCTTGTATGGCCAGTTTATGTCAATGCATTTCACAATGTTTTTGACATGTAAACATGGGTTTGTTCCATGGATATATATTCCAAAAGCCCATACAACTCTGTCATTTTAAATTTAGTCTGTTATGTAGCCTTTGATTAATTAATTTAGAATGCAGGAGGTTTGTTTACTTAAGTGGTTATGCAAATGTATTCTAGAAGATGAGATTGGTGAATCACACACAGACATGAGGACTTTATTTAGTACTTAAATACATGCAAGTAAAACAGAAATGCAATATAAGTGTAGGGAAACAATCATTATGCATACTCACAACCTTCTGAAGACCATCAGAAGCAGGGAAAGATGTTAGGAAAAGTAAGTGGGAATGATGTTCCAGGTTTCCACCATCCTGTCATCCCAGTGTCCCAACCAGAGGCTGGTCTGACTGTGTTTTTGTATCCCTTTTCCTTACTTCTCCCACACATTCAAGACCATATTTGTTTTAGGTCTCAGCCTCCTGCCCATGTTTGTCATTCCAGGGAACCATAATTAAAGTTCTGTTTTCTAGCATAAGATTCTTGCATCACAGATTTCCCAATATTTCCAACACATTAATACATTTAACAAAAATCCATTATTTCAAGCTTAAAATCCCCTTCTGTGGTTTTCTTGTTTATCACAAAATCTTATAACCTTTGGACAAGCACTGTAGGCTAAGAACAACAGTATCTAGGTCTCATACTTTTGTAAAGCCTATAACCGTAATTTTACATTTTTTTCCCTACTTGCATTACAGCCTTAATTATTTTATTATCAACATCTGTAAGCATCTTCACTTTCCCTAATATTTAGATTATAGTTTGATTTTAAGCTTAAGCCTTCCAAGATAAGTCTGGGGTCACAGGTCAACAGTTCCTTTGTTGTTGACTTGTTTATCACAAGATACATATTGTTAAATCTTATAATTCTAGGTCAAGCGTTTATGTGAAAAATTTAGGCCTTCTGCTAACTGCTAGCCTCTATTAGGCCTCAGATTTATTGCAAAGTCTATTTCCACTATTTATACATTTTGTTTTTTACTTCTTATTTAGAGCTTTAATATTAGCAATTTTAAGCATGTTAGGTTTTCCTAACATATACATTTTAGTTTAAACATCAGCATAAACCTTCCAAGATCAGGAATCAAGGATCAACAGGGGTGTTTCACTCTAGGCCCATGGTCTGGCTCCATTTTGGAGGATGTATTTATCCTCCCTAAATTGTTCTGATTAAATGTGCTTCATGTCGGGGAATTTTATCTGAGGAAAACGATGATGTCCCAACTCAGTTTGAATGGTGAATTCCAAACTTTCAGCAGATGTGCAGGGTTTCAGAAGACGGCAATTTTTTATATAATTCAAAAACATTTTTGAATATTTATAACGTGTTTTTTCTCCTAAAATATCAGCAATTAATTTTTGTAAAAATCAAAATAAATAAACCGCTTAAATTGGGAGCACTACTAGTAATACAGGTAGAAGGCTTTGGGTTCCATTCAGAAAGGCACTGAAAAGACTGAGTTTTCCCGGGCTTGTCCTTAATACCTGTACCTATTAATTCCAGAAATAATTAGCTGGAAATTGTCGTCAGAGCAGGTTGCTTTAAAATTCCCTCCGTGCTTCCAGTCAGGGTAGTAATACATGTAGGATAGTCTGCCTTTTTATTATGATGGCACTTCCTGTCCTGGCTTCCGTTTGAAAGTGTAGCAATGCATGAAAAATAAACGTTGGCTGAAGAAGCTAAACAGGTATTTCAGAACCTTTCTGAAAAGTTTGTTTTAGGGTTTTAGATTCAGGTCCACAGATGAGGAAATATCAGATGCCATGATGATAGTGTTATTTTTACCACATTATTAGCTGTTACTAAATTTAAAATGTCAGTAAGGAGGATGCATAAGTTGACATTGCCCTAGGCCCAACCCTAGTGGTCAAGCTACCATATTAAGCAATTTTTATGTAACTCTTGCCCTATTGTGCAGTAAAAAAAAAAAAAAATCCTCAAAAGCCTTCCATTTAACTTTATAAGCTGTATATATAAAATACACAATGTACCTTTACTCATATGCCAAAGATCTGCAGCAAAATTGTTTACTACCAGCATAAGACTCTCAGTAATTTAAGCCCTTAATCTTTTATGGTATTTTCTCTTGCACTCTCTCGCTCTCTGTCTGGTTCTGCAGCTGTCTGAGAACTGAATTGCTATTCAAGCAACCTGATTTCAACAACTCAATGCTATCTCTTTATAAATATTGTTACTTTTCTAAGAACAAAAGTTCAGTTATTTACTGTAATTGTAACCTGCTTGAAGGCAAATGCAGTAGTTTTACCTTTTTTTAAGACACAGTAACTACATAACCTTGTCTGAAGTTTTAGAGTTTGGGGTGGGGATATGGAGCATTATAACCTAATAAAAGATTTTACGTCATTAAGAATTACCAATTTAATCAGGCCTACTAATGTCTAGGTTTTTGTTTTGTTTTTTTTCCCCAAAAATCAGGTTATCAGATCTCTTGCCCATAATCTCTTAGTTTTTGCAAAGCATTGGGGGAGTTGTGAGCTTTCAGCAGTTGTATATCTATATTTGCAATAGTAAGCCATTCTAGAAGAGAGGAATATGGGCAGTAAGACTACCAACTGAGGCTAAGTAAGGTTTTTTCTCCTTAGCTCTACTTAGCTCTGAGGTAATCATAGCTGTTTAAATTTCCCACACCGTAACTTAATACTTGAAGTATGCATTTCTGGTAGGGTATAGAAACAGATCTAAATTCAACTGAAAAAAGCTGATCAAGATCTTGGGACTATTAAATATGGAAGAACACTTCAAAGGTATTTGACATTCAGTATGCTACATACCATTGATTTCATTGATTGTTACCATTGTAAGTCGGATGTTATAACAGTATGGGTCACTGTGCACTGGAGTTATGTCTGATTCTCTTTTTATGCAGGTTTAAGATTTTTAAGAGCCCTTAGACTGATACAGTTTTCAGAAATTTTGCAGTTTCTGAATATCCTAAAAACAAGGTAAGACTTTAATGCATACTTAACCTGTCAGTAGTCTGTCTTCTCCAGTTTATAGTCATAGTCATAGTCAGAGGTAATTTCTCCTTTCATAATGCCATTGGAATGAATGGAAGTTATGGTTTGAAGTTATGGTTTGAATAGCACACACTGAAACTCAATTTTTTTATGTATGTGTGTGTACACACACACACACACACACCTTTATATATAAATAAAATACCCTTTTGATTTTTTTTCTGTGATGTAATTTTCATTAAAGATACTAGACTCTAAGGCATGTTCATGAGTCAAGTCATGTTTGAGCCTCATCCACGCAGCTATCCATCTTTTAGTAAATGTGATTATTAGTTTAATTAGTGACAAGTTTCATTGGTGAACCTGCTGCATTGGTGAACTAAGTTCCTCCTAATATATGGTCTTATTTCTCATACAAATATAAGCATCTCTTGTTTTCTAAATTTCCATTGCATCCTGTATTTCTAATGAATGGTTTATCAATTTCAATGTCCCTTCCACATTCTGAATCCCTACTTTATTGCCTCATTAAGTTAGAAATAACTTGCCCAACAAAACACCCAACAGGGAGATGGCAGTTTACAGATGATCATTATGGTTCTTCATCATTATGAAAATCTTTGATTTCAAAAACATTTTTTACATTGATTTTTCCACTCTGGATATCTCATTCAGTTCATTGTCATAAATGTTCCTTTAGAAAGATGTTTAAAATACTTCAATTAACTAAAACATTGTTCTTATTTTAACTGCTTTTGTGTGGCTGAACATACTTGGTAAGGTAAGCAGAATGCACATTAGCTGCTACTATGCCCATTAGTTAATTACCTTGAAGCACCATGTGCCATGTTTCACAGCAGCAAAGGGATTAACTTTTTAACATGCATTAAAATACACCAGCTAAAGTATTGGTCTAATGTTCTAGTAATTATTTTTAAATGCTAGAAGTTCAGTTTCACATTAAAATCCCCCTTCTCTTTTCCTATTCATTCATCATCCCATATTTGAGGGTGTGTCATGCAGCTGGAGTTTATTACCCTTAATGAGCAATGAACCCATGTAAATCACCATACTGTTGGTGAGTAAATAGAACCTTCATGTGTGCACAGGTTCATGACAACCAGCATGCTCTGCAACCCTTTAAACCTTAAAACTGTTCTCATTAGTCAGCCTTTCATACTGAAAGAGATCCTAAATGACCTAAAGAGATCTGCCTGGAACTGTGTGAGAGTATAGCAAATGTAGTTTTTCTTAAAATAATGAAACTAGTTTAATAAACATACAGAGAAACTACAGTCCTGTAGCCTTAAAATGCCAGTGGTCCTGCAGGGAGAAAGTGTAATTGTTACAGAAACTCAGTGTTTCAAAATCTCCTTGCAAAACACAAAAGGTCTTATCCAAAGCCCACTGAAGTCAGTAGAAAGACTCGCACTGACTTCAGTAGGCTTTGGGTAGAGGTTCAAATCCTCTTCAGGAGTGGTGGAATTTTAAGGCTCCAGAACAGTAAGTGAAGGGGAGATGCATTAATTAAATGTGTTCCATTTAAAGCTGGCTTAGGACTTGACCCCTTTGTTCATAATAACATTTGTCTGGTGCCAAACTTTACTCCCAAATTAGGTGCTCATCATCTTTGTAATTATTTACATGAATATGCAGACATTCGTAAATCTCCTGATTACTATAAAGCCCTTCAAATCCAGCTTACTTATGTGGCTGCCTTTGTTTTACTCAGTTGATTAACCCAAACTGGTTTATCACTAAACAATTCATTTAATTTAAAAATCATCAAAGGCCTCAAAATAAATTGTTTCATGTGTCCCACCCTATTCTTGAGCATACAGTAATCAGGCACATCTGATATCTCATGTCTCATTTAATAAACCCAAAGACAATTTAATAGTATAAAATACTACTGGTGTCCAAAAAGTATCATTTTATAAAATTTGTGGGCCAAACTGGAATAAATGGGTGTTATTTTATTGACTTCAATGCAGTTGCCTTCAGTTATACTAGACCTGAAATTAGACCTGGAAGCTTTAGTGGTGGTGGTGATGGTGGATAGAATGTGCAAAATTAACCCCAAAACCTAAAAACAAAAGAAGAAAGAGGGAGGAAAATGTATTTGATAAGCATTATGAATAATAATGGAACAACATTTACTCACCATGCACTTAAGTATAACTTGTAACCAGACACATCTAGCATAAAAGCTCATTGTGATAGGCCACACATCTGTTGTCATAATAGCAGAACAAAAATTGTGTGGAATTCTAGCCAGCGCCAACAAATGCTATTTCCATCAGCGATGCTCATAGGTGCTATATATCAAAATTATTCTGTAAATAAAATCAAATGTGGAAAAAGAAAGATTTTCATAATATTTTTGTATTACAGTCTTTCAGATGAGATGTAAAACCAAGGTGCTGACCACTTGTGGTTACTAATCATCCTTTAGCACTTTTGCAAGAGTTAGAACAGTTAACTCAGTTAACTCACTGAATTCCTGTTTTGATTAAATACATTCTGCCTACATAAGTTTTAATAGAAGTTTGTTATATACAGAGGTGTTCCTCACTTTCTGCCCTAAGCTGTGATTTAGAACTGTATGCTGTAAAACAGCTGCTGCATTCTATCATGCAGATGACTTCACTTCATCCACAGGTGAAGTGTTTCCTGGATAGAGAGCTGTAAAATATTGTAGGATCCTGTATTATGCTTCTGTAGACATTTTAAAATATTGTTGTTCATCTCTCAATATGAAGGCCAAATATTGTTGAAGCCAATGAGAAATGCATGCACACATAGCAGCTGATTTGCAAAACAAGCCAAATATCAAAAGGCTCAGGATAGAGCCTGAAATGTTCAGCTGCAATAATAAATACAATTTATCATTATCAAAACTGAAATAATTGTATTTTAAACATTAACTTTTTGGATTATTTAAACAATTCTGAATGTATTATTTCATATTCCTCTCTTAAAAGTGATTCATGCTTGTGTGAAGAATGCTGTAAACAAATAACATAA